>NC_042615.1:400929285-401229285 GCF_901001135.1 Rhinatrema bivittatum | reverse complement strand
GGACATCGCCCTCATAAACCAATTACCAACACAGACCTACAATTTTTTCTCTATCCCAAGGCAAAAAAAAAGAGGCGGGGGTATCTTCCTAGCTGTCAAAAATTCTCTGAGATTCTCACACTACCCAATCCACTCCGCTACCAAACTAGAAATAGGATTGTTTAAATCTGAACATATGCAAATCCTCCTAGTCTACGCCCCTCCAGTTCTGCTAGATTCTGATGCCTCTCCCATTCTCAAAATCATAGCCTCTCACTTAAACTTAGACACCCCTGCTATAATCTTGGGTGACTTTTTAACTTGCATGTAGACAAAGTCCCCCTCTCAACAAATTGCGAAGCTTTCCTCACAGCAATGTCAGCAATGGGTTTCAAACAACAAATCAATAAACCTACTCACAAAGCGGGCCACACGCTGGATCTTCTATTTACTAACTCCGGCATTTCACAAACCAAACAACCAGAATGCAATCAAGTCCCATGGTCAGACCACTCAATAACCTCCACTACTTTTTCACTATTACAACCGGACTCCAAGCAGACCGCCAGTCCATCATTTATCTACAGGAAACCTTGCGCCTCAGAGTACCTCACCAAGCTCCTAGCCCCGGATCTCTCCTATATTGACGTCACCACGCCCAACACAGCCCTCCAATCCTGGTCCAAAATAACAGAATCAGTAGCCAACATACTATGTCCTCTAACAACAAAAAAGCTTAAACAAAATGCATCCAAAAGACAACCCTGGTTTAACGATGAGCTGCGAAAACTCAAACGCCTGCTTCGTCAGAAAGAAAGAAAATGGCGTAAAGCCCCCTCTCCTTCCTCACTATCTGATTACAAACGTTCTCTCCACTTATACAAAAACATGACCTTAAAAACCAAAAGAGACTACTATGCCAGCAAGATCCACCACCTCATCTTTGACTCTAAAGCTCTTTTCACCTACGTCTCCAGTCTCACTAAAGCTATCACTCCAGATATTCCAACCGAATTATTCCAGACAAAAGCAGACGAACTGGCTCTTCATTTCAGTAAAAAAATCTCCGACCTCCTCAAACAACTGTCACCAAACAAGGACACATCTGATAGTACATATCTTCTCCCAAACAAAGACATTCACCTAAACGCCTTCGAACCCCATCACCATTTCAGAGATTCAATCGGTTCTGAAGAAAATGAAACCGTCAACACACCCGTTTGATCAAATCCCGTCCAAATTACTTATTCTAATCCCGGATACTATATCGAAATCTCTAGCCGACATCATAAATTGTTCCCTGTCCCAGGGTATCTACCCAGATGACCTCAAAACGGCTTCAATCAAACCACTCCTAAAAAAACCCAACCTAAATGCGAACGATCCCAACAATTACCGCCCCATCTCCAACCTTCCGTTTATAGCTAAAGTTATGGAAAAACTAGTAAACACCGAATTATCAAATTACATCGAGGATCACAAGATCCTCTCCCCGAATCAATATGGATTTCGCAAAGAATCAAGCACCGAAACACTTCTTCTCTCCCTCACGGACTTCCTACTCTCCGGCATAGATAAAGGTCACGCTTACCTATTAACCCTCCTCGACCTTTCGGCTGCCTTCGATACAGTCAACCACCACCTCCTCATAAAACAACTAGCAAACATAGGAGTGAAAGGCACAGCACTGACCTGGTTCAAAACCTTCTTGGACAACAGAGGATACAAAGTCAAAATTCATAACGAAGAATCAAATTACTTTCCTTCCTCTCAAGGGGTGCCACAGGGCTCCTCCCTTTCACCCACGCTCTTCAATGTTTACTTGCTCCTTCTCTGCTTACTACTAACAAAACTAAACCTGAAACACTTCCTTTTTGCAGACGACGTCCAGATCGTGATCCCAGTAAAAGAATCCATCTCTAAAACACTAGAATTCTGGAATAGCTGCCTAACAGAAATCAACCACCTCCTCACCAATCTAAACCTAATTCTCAATGCCTCGAAAACGGAATTTCTACTTATTTCCCCGGAAAACAACAACACCCTTTCAAAGCCACCATCTCTCCTTCAAACCTCTCACGTAAGAGACCTAGGAGCCATCATGGACAACCGTCTCAACTTAAAATCATTCATCAACCAAACCACCAAAGATTGCTTTCACAAACTACATATCCTAAAAAGAATAAAACCTTTATTCCACTCACAGGACTTCAGAACAATTCTTCAAGCAATAATCTTCTCCAAACTAGATTATTGTAACTCGCTACTACTAGGTCTACCAGCTTCCCACACCAAACCTCTACAAATGGTGCAGAATACAGCTGCCAGAATCCTGACGAACTCTAGGAGAATGGACCACATCACCCCAATCCTCAAGGACCTTCACTGATTACCGATCCATTACAGAATCATATACAAATCCATCACCACCATCTACAAAGTCATTCACCAACAAGCTCGGATCAACTTACAAATTCCCTTCAAAAAATACACATCCATCAGACCCATCAGAGAATCCTACAAAGAATCTCTCCAGGTGCCTCACACAAAAACCATTCATCATAAGTCTCTCAGTGCCAGAGCATTCTCAACCACAGGTCCACCATTATGGAACTCCATCCCAGCGGACCTGAGACAAGAACCCTGCCTTCCAACATTTAGAAAAAGGCTGAAAACTTGGCTTTTTAAAAAAGCCTTTCCAATCCCTGACTGAGACCTACACCAGCCACCGTAACCACAGTATCCAAGCCCCGACTGAGACCTACACCCGACATCTCAACCACACTATTAAAAATTGTTTTAAATAACAAACTTTGTCATTTGCTGCCATCACTTTCACAATGTTAACACTATCATTTACTATACAAATCACATTTAATCGGACTCAATCTTGTAACCTTGTAAATAAGTTGCTGTAAGTTAAATCCCCCTCTTCTCACCTCCAACTCCCAGTTACTTATTTCCCTGTTTTATTGTAACTGTCACTCTCCTTACAATGCTCTTGTTACAATTGTTTGAGTTATCTCTTATCTTGCACACTTTGTTAAATGTAAACCGGTTTGATGTGATCCATGTCATGAAAGCCGGTATAGTAAAAATAATAAATAAATAAATACAATTATTTCATGCATAAAATGTGTACATGTACTGTTTTAAATTAGGGGCAAAAAGTATGCAGCTCCCTACATCCCTGGATGATGTAGCCTCCCCTCCTAATTGCCAGTTATGGCAGTGCAGTCTCCTTGGGAGAGACGGTGAGCAGGAGCCTGGGTAAGTAACGTTGCTACTGCACCTTCGGTTGCCTGCCCGGTAACTGTTACCCTTGCATGCCCGTGCCTGCACATCGATGGTCTGACGTGTTGTCAGAACTGTTGGAGACAGGACTACCATTGAGCGCTATGGTCACTCTTGATGCGTTCAGTGTGCCAGGGCGTCCTCAAGACCATTGAGGTGCGGGACCGCCCTTGATGCCATAAGGGCCATTGATCATGGGTGCCATCAAGCACCATGCATGCTGTCGATTGACCTGGTTCCATTCCATAGGCCCCATTGTGTATCGAAGACACCATATAGCACCATAGGCTCCCTGTGTACCAGAGGAATGGCATCGATCTGAGCATCATCGAGCGCCATTAGCCTCGATGCGGTGGGGTAGTGGCACTGACTTCTCAAGCGTCGCAGTCCAGACCACACAGGGGACCAGGTCTGACATCGAGCGCCATGATTACCCTCAACACCATTGGAGCTGCCCTTGATGCCATTGAGGTGCAGGGCCACCCTCGAACTCCCATGGAGGCTATCAGGCATGCTTGAGAGTAGCCACAAGTGGCATCACTGACAATGATGTTGATCACCATTGCCATCAGGGGATACTTGGGCTGCCATTGAGCACCTGGTCACCCTCTAGGCTATTGACCGCTGGGGAATGGGGGCCTTGAGAGCCCTCAAGCGACATGGAAGCCCTAGGCCAACAGGGACTTTGAGTCTGGGGTGACTGTGGTGCCGTTGAGCGCCGGGGTTGCCATTGAACAGAGGCACCCTGGTGCACCGAGACATCCATGGTGCACCATGGTCTGGTGCCTTTGAGGCTACTGAGCTTTAGGGACACTGAAGAGCTCCTTTGCAATGGTGAAAGGGACTCCGAAGGGCCTCGAAGTTGGGTGCCGTGGCCACTAATACTTTCAGGTGCCCGGAGCCGCTGTACAGTGCCAAGGGCGATGGAGTCATGGGTAAATGGAGGCCCTGCAGTTCTTCGAGCATTACCGGTGCTGCCGAGCGGCAGAGTGGCTGTCAAGGTTTGCGTCATCCATAGGCACTGGCATGGACATCGTCAAACCTGCAGCATCAATGTCCAAGGGGAACCTTCAAGGACGCCAGCCACCATCAATTCCTTTGGGCACCAGTGAGGCATGTCATGCCGCAGGGCCGCCTCCTTTGGGCACTGCAGGCGTCATCAGTACCACTGAACCTTGGATATTTTCATCCTGCGGTGTTTGCAATTCATGGGTGCTTCCCAGTAGTCGACATCTGCAGGCTGTTGATGGTGCTGCATGCCATCAAGCATGTAGAGTGCCTGTGGCAGGGTCACGTGCCGTCGGAGCTGTTGGCTCTGTGTCATCGGTGCCATGGATGTGATCCATCTCTTGTGAGTACTGAGGGCATTCTTGACACCGGGGACACTGTTGCCACAGTGGGCACCAGTGGATGTGTTCAGATGCCGCAGTGTTACATGGGCACCATAAATTACCATGGGCGTTCCCTCCATCGTTATATGACAGAAAGGGCTGCAGTCAGCCTTTTGGAACATTGTAAGGTACCATATATACCATGGGGGCAACTCCGCCCAACACTAGGGATGGCCATAGTCAGAATTCCAGTGGCACTGGGAATGCCGTCCTCACAGTAGGAGTTAGTTTTATAGTGGAGCGCATCATGCGTGGTGAGGTACAGCGGGTTGTCTACGCTTCCAAGCACCTCAGGCTCTGATGGGCAGCATTCTCTCTATCTGTGCCATAGATAGCAGGACCGCTATCGTAAGGTCAAGGTATCAGTTTCCTCATCTATTTTTGCACCTTAGGATGTGCTGGGACACTAGTGAGAAGGGCGCCATCGCACACTCTTGGATTGCTTTTTGGCAGTGTGCAGCCACCGACTCTAAACAAGTAGTGCTTGGTCTCTGTTGTGCCATGGGATACTACTCACAAATTTAGTGGTGGGGTGCATATGTGCACCACCATCCACTGGACGGGGTATCGCAGCATGAGTATTGGTCATCGTTCTTTTAAAAGCGGAGGGTACTATTCTTCCAGTTGCTGTCTAATGTAGGTATGTGTGTGTTCCCTTGTGGTGAGCAAAACAAGTTGTGCACCGCTGCCACAAGACTGACCTAAAACTTTGTTTGTGATCAAACCACTAGGGGCGTAGATACCAGGAGAGTAGTATTGGGTGGCTTTCCCTTCCACAGAAGGAGGGGTATGCCTTTTGACCCATTTTATGTTTGCTTATATTCAGTCCGCTTAGGGGAGGAAGCCTCTGGCGGCTCCGACCTTTGCAGGTCAATCGCCTAACTGGAACCTCGATTCTTTTGAATTGGTTCACCCCTTTTGCAGGTCAGGACCTGCGGGTGTTGGGGTAACGGCAGTGGTGGTTGCTGTGCCATTCTTTCTGGTCCATGGATTAATGGGATGGCCTTACCCGTTTGACTGGGTGGCCACCTGCAACTGATTTAGTCACTTATTAACCTCATTGACAGTAACCTATTTGCCTCTGGAGAGTAGGAAGGTTTTTTTGGAATCGAGAGGCATGGACTCCCATTGCTTTCCTGACCCTTCAGAAAGGATAGATATGACTGGATTTCCAGAGACAACCCTGGTAGGTTTCCCCTTTGGATGCCAAGTTGTCCACCCCTACAAAGGGTGGCCTTTATTCTCTGTTTCCCGAAAAATGGATTTCATTACCTCTGACTGGCAGTTGCTCTCTGTTCCCCGCTGGATCCTAGAGCAAGAAGGGCATTAGCGCTCTTTCCTTGGTCTTTCTCAGGCGCAGCAGTTCTATTTCGCAAGGAAGTTAATCTAGATTTGGTCTCCCTGTCGCACCCGGGGTCTTATTTATTTATTTATTATTTTTATATGCCGACATTCGATCTCAATCGAGATATCACACCGGTTTACATTCAGGTACTGTAGGTATTTCTCTATCCCCAGAGGGCTTACAATCTCCTTCTGGGCAACTCCCCGACGAAGATTAGGGGTTTGACCTGCCCGGGAGTCACCCTTTTGACACTTACTGGGCACGATGTGATTTTTTCGCAGAAGACTGTTCTTGCCAATCATTCTCGCATACGGGACCCTACCTCAGTGAGGAGGGTTCTGATCCATTTGCATCCCATTGGCAGGTGTACCTTTCAACCTCTTGCCATATCCATGGCTATGTGAGGTAGGGGATGAGGGACCCTGCAACAGAGGTGCTACGCTTTTGCTGTGGTGGCTTGTGAGTTATACTTCCCCTTTTTAGGGTAACCCTGTCTGCGGGCAGGAAGGGCCTGATTTATGCAACCATTGTTTCAGTTACTGGACCACATGATTCCTTGGGGAAAGCATATATAATTATGGCCTTGGATATTGATATCTAGGCCAAGTTGTTGGGCAATCTGTTCCAAGATCAGACTGATCCTGCCCTGGTACCCTTCGGGTTGCCAGATCAGTAAAGAAATCCTATTTCTACAGGGGTTTGCAGTTGTGGCATCCCTGCTTTCTGTCTGTTGGTGGAGGGTTTCTGGATTTCTTCCTCAGGAGGTTTGCTGTCAGTTCGGCGGCTGTTCTTCTGCTGAAGGGGTAAGAACATAAGAACATGCCATACTGGGTCAGACCAAGGGTCCATCAAGCCCAGCATCCTGTTTCCAACAGTAGCCAATCCAGGCCATAAGAACCTGGCAAGTACCCAAAAACAGTCTATTCCATGTTACTGTTGCTAGTAATAGCGATGGTTATTATCTAAATAGCGATGGTTATTATTTAAGTCAACTTAATTAGTAGCAGGTAATGGACATCTCCTCCAAGAACTCATCCAATCCTTTTTTAAACACAGCTATACTAACTGAACTAACCACATCTTCTGGCAACAAATTCCAGAGTTTAATTGTGCGTTGAGTGAAAAAGAACTTTCTCCGATTCGTTTTAAATGTGCCCCATGCTAACTTCATGGAGTGCCCCCTAGTCTTTCTGTTATCGAAAAAGTAAAAAAACGATTCACATCTACCCATTCTAGACCTCTCATGATTTTAAACACCTCTATCATATCCCCCCTCAGCCGTCTCTTCTCCAAGCTGAAAAGTCCTAACCTCTTTAGTCTTTCCTCATAGGGGAGCTGTTCCATTCCCTTTATCATTTTGGTCGCCCTTCTCTGTACCTTCTCCATCGCAATTATATCTCTTTTGAGATGCGGCGACCAGAATTGTACACAGTATTCAAGGTGGGGTCTCACCGTCGAGCGATATAGAGGCATTATGACATTTTCCGTTTTATTCACCCTTCCATTTCTAATAATTCCCAACATTCTGTTTGCTTTTTTGACTGCCGCAGCACACTGAACCGACGATTTCAATAGTAGCACCTATTCTCACAGGACAAGCAGGATGGTTGTCCTCACAAATGGGTGACATCGAGGATGGAGCCCAACCACGGAAAACTTCTGTCAAAGTTTCAGGAACTTTGACTGGCCCCTACTGGGCATGCCCAGCACAGCACCAACCCTGCAGCCAGCAGGGGTCTCCCTTCAGTCTTCTTTTTTCCGCGCAGCAGTAGCCACGCGGGTAGAAGAGCTCTTAACCACGTTCCTGACAGGAATTTGGAATAATTAATTCTAAAGAAAAATTTGCCCCTCAGGGGGTCTCCCTTCGACAAATTTTTCAGTCCTCGGAACTTCGGTAAGTTTTTGCCGTCGTTTGGTCGACTTCCGTCGAGTTTGGCCCTTGAGGCCCGTTGGCATTCGACAGTCCCGCAGCTAAATTTTTGGCCTTTCGCCATGGCGTCGGGGTTCCGTCGGTGTCCGGACTGTACCCGAACTATGTCAATTACAGACCCTCATAAAGTCTGTGTTTTGTGTTTAGTGAGTGAGTATGATGTTCTGATTTGCACCAAATGACCCCTAATGACACCAAAGGGTCGCAAAGCCAGAATGCATCGACGTCATCGGAACCGGCACCGTCGAGGTCTCATCATCATCGACAACCCTTCGGTGACCGTCCGCCATCGATGACTTCGCGGCCATCGACTCCCGTTCCTTCCCCTGATGATCGAGGGTATCGGAAAGAAAAACATCGCCATCGACGTCATAAGTCTCGGCCTGTCGAGGAATCGACGTCATCGACCTCAGTACCGACCGAGCCACCGCCAAAAAAGTCTCGATCAGAAGTGGCACCGTCCACTACTGTTTCGCAGGCACCGAGGCAACCCTCACCCCCTCGGGGTTTTGGAGCCGCGACCCCACCGGTGACGGTGGTCCCTCCGGCTCAGCCTCAGCCTCCCTCTCCCGTCGAGCCGGGTCTTGTTACCCCTGGTCTCCGGGCAGAACTGGACCGGCTGGTCCAGGAGTCCATCGACAAGGCGATGCTACGGTTCCAGACTCCTCCGGCATCGACTCCGGCACCGAGAGTGGAACTGGTCACCGAGCCGATTGCAGCAGCACTGGCACCGCTGCTACACCGGATGGAGGCGCTCATGACAGCCCTTCCACCGGTGATACCTGCGTCACCGACACCGGTAAGACCGCTGTCACCGACAGGGTTATCATCCAGTGGAGAAACACCGTATCGAATTTCCCCCTTCGGGAATTGTTTCGATCGCTGCCAGGTCGTCCCTCGCCCACCGATTGCTTCTTCGGGGGCGATACGCACCTCTGCTCCACCGAGGTTTCCGATGCCGACACCGATCCCATCGAGGGCCTACACCGGCACCGATACCCGGCACCGATTCCATCGAGGTTTTTCTCGATGCCCCCGGTGATTCCAACCGATATTTGGGAACCTCAACCTGGCCCTTCAGGTGTTCAGCCCCCTCGAGGTCCTGCAGGTCATCATCCAGATCCCTATGATACTTGGGGTGATGATACCTCTACTGACACCGATGATTTGCCTTCACCGCCCTCTCCTGCGGAGAGTAGAAAGCGTTCTCCTCCTGAGGACCTCTCTTTCATAAATTTTGTGAAGGAAATGTCAGAGTTGGTCCCATTCCAACTTCAATCTGATCAAGATGACAGGCACCAGATGATGGAATTGCTCCAATTTTTGGATGCCCTGAAAGTCATCACTTCTATTCCCATTCATCAGGTTTTTCTAGACCTTCTTAAAAAGAATTGGGAATCTCCCGCATCTGTTTCCCCGGTCAACAAAAAAGCTGACTCTACATATCTTGTACAGTCAGCACCTGGTTTTCAAAAACCTCAGTTAGACCATCATTCTGTAGTCGTAGAATCAGCTCAAAAGAAAGCTAAGCGACTAAAGCCACACTCTTCCATACCTCCTACTAAGGAAAACAAATTCCTAGATAGTATAGGTAGGAAGGTATATCATGGAGCTATGCTGATTTCCAGAATAGCTTCTTATCAACTTTATATGACTCAATATAATAGGGTCATCCTGAAACAGATGCAGGAATACACTGATGCCTTGCCTGAACAGTTCCAGCCACAGCTTCAATCCCTTCTAAATAAAGGGTTTGAAGCTGGAAAGCATGAAATACGAACAGCCTATGACATCTTTAATGCTTCCACTAGAATTTCTGCCACGGCCATCTCTGCCAGACGTTGGGCTTGGCTTAAATCATCTGACCTTCATCCAGAAGTTCAGGACAGGCTCTCTGATTTACCCTGCCTAGGGAATAATTTGTTTGGTGAGCAAATTCAGCAAATTGTTGCAGAACTGAAGGATCATCATGAGACACTTAAACAGCTCTCATCCATTCCTCCTGACTTGCCTTCTAAACAACCCTTTAGAAAAGACTCCAAAAAGTCTTTCTTTAGGCCATGAAAGTATTATCCCCCATCAACCAAGCCTAGGCCTGCACGGTCTTACCATAAGACTCAGCCTCGCCAGACTCGTAAACAAAAGCCTGCAGCAGCTCCACAACCGGGCCCTGCGGCGGGTTTTTGACTTTCACTCAGAGAGCAGTTGCCAAACCCCTCTTCCAGCTGTACCGGTAGGAGGACGGCTGTGCCACTTCCTAGAAAAGTGACATCAAATCACCACAGATCAATGGTTGATAGCAATCATTGCACAGGGTTACCACCTCAACTTTCTATCCCTTCCTGCCGACTCCCCACCTTTGCAGGCGTGGAGACTCGCCGATCACTCTGTTCTTCTAGAGCAGGAAGTTTCTCTTCTCCTACAGTCAAACGCTATAGAACCCGTTCCTCCCTTACAACAAGGACTAGGGTTCTACTCCAGGTACTTCCTAATCCCAAAAAAGTCAGGGGGACTTCGTCCAATCCTGGACCTACGGGCCCTCAACAAGTACCTTCACAAGGAAAAGTTCAAGATGGTGACCCTGGGCTCGCTTCTCCCTCTGCTGCAAAGAGGGGATTGGCTATGCTCTCTAGACCTGAAAGACGCATATACCCACATTGCGATCACGCAATCTCATCGCAAATACCTGCGTTTTCTAGTAGGCCGAAACCACTACCAATACCGAGTGCTACCTTTCGGCCTGGCATCCGCACCACGAGTCTTTACCAAATGCCTTGTGGTGGTAGCAGCATTCCTCAGGAAGGAAGGTGTCCATGTCTTCCCCTACCTGGACGACTGGTTAATCAGGGCCCCAACCCAGCAAATAGCTCGGTCCTCCCTGACCTTAACAATTCATACTCTGCTTTCTCTAGGATTTCTTGTCAAGTACGAGAAATCCTACTTGGTCCCATCTCAGACCTTATCTTTCATTGGGGCAGACTTGGAAACCTTACAAACAAAAGCCTTCCTCCCTCAACAACGGGCCAAGACTCTGGTGTCTCTTGCTCGCCAGCTGCGTCTCAACACACAGCCACGGCTCGCCAATTCCTCATTTTACTAGGACATATGGCTTCCTCAGTTCAAGTAACTCCCATGGCCCGTCTGGCCATGAGAGTCACACAATGGACTCTAAGACTGCAATGGACTCAAGCTCTTCAGCCTCTGTCCTCCATTGTTACAATCGCCGACGCACTCCGTCTGTCTCTTGCCTGGTGGACAAATCAATGCAACCTCCTACAGGGCTTGTCCTTTCTTCCACCAGATCCCCAGATAATCCTCACCACCGACGCTTCCAACATCGGGTGGGGAGCCCATCTACACAATCTGCAAACTCAAGGATACTGGTCACCAGAGGAAGCCAAACACCAGATAAATTTCCTGGAGCTGCGAGCAATCCGCTATGCTCTCAGGACCTTTCAAGATTGCCTATCGAACCATGCAATCTTAATTCAAACAGACAACCAGGTGGCCATGTGGTACATAAACAAGCAGGGAGGCACAGGCTCCTTCCTTCTGTGTCAGGAAGCTGCGCAGATTTGGGCGGAAGCCCTCTCCCGCTCCATGTACCTCAGAGCCACCTACCTCCCGGGAGTGGACAATGTATTGGCAGACCAGCTGAGCCGTGTCTTCCAACCACACGAGTGGTCACTCAATCCCTTGGTAGCGACCTCTCTATTTCACAAGTGGGGTTATCCCCACAGAGACCTCTTTGCGTCCCCTCAGAACCACAAAGTAGAAAATTACTGCTCTCTCATTCGGAGCCAGCACTCTCGGCCGAGGGATGCGTTCTCCCTCACGTGGACAACCGGTCTGCTCAATGCATTCCCTCCACTTCCTCTTCTGTCGAAGACTCTCGTGAAGCTGCGTCAGGACAGAGGAACTATGATCCTGATAGCACCGCACTGGCCACGCCAAGTGTGGTTTCCCATACTTCAGGATCTCTCTATCCGCAGATACATTCCTCTGGGAACGGATCCGCATCTGCTCACTCAAAACGACGGATGCCTCCTCCATCCCAACCTCCAAGCCTTGTCATTGACGGCATGGATGTTGAAAGTTTAGTCCTTCAACCATTTAACCTTTCGGATTCAGTTTCTCGTGTCCTGATCACTTCACGAAAGCCTTCCACAAGAAAATCTTACTCATACAATGGAAACGGTACACATCATGGTGCACTTCTCAGTCCCTTGATCCCCTTTCCTGTCCAATCTCTAACTTCTTGGACTATTTATGGCATCTATCAGAATCAGGTCTAAAAACCTCTTCCATTAGGATGCATGTTAGTGCGGTAGCCGCTTTCCATAAAGGTATAGGGGGTGTCCCTATCTCGGTACAACCCCTGGTAACACGCTTTCTTAAAGGCTTGCTCCACTTGAAGCCACCTTTACGTCCTCCGGCCCCATCTTGGGACCTTAATCTGGTTCTTGGTCGCCTTATGAAGCCACCTTTCGAACCTCTGCACTCCTGTGACCTAAAGTATCTCACATGGAAAGTGTTATTCCTTTTGGCTATCACTTCAGCTTGCAGGGTTAGTGAATTACAGGCCCTAGTTACCTATCCGCCTTACACTAAACTCCTGCAGGACCGGGCGGTACTCCGCACTCACCCTAAATTTTTACCTAATGTAGTTTCGGAGTTCCATATCAATCAATCCATCATACTACCTATCTTCTTTCCCAGGCCCCACTCCAACTCAGGGGAACAGACTCTGCATACCCTAGACTGTAAATGAGCTCTAGCTTTTTATCTAGACCGTACAGTTTCTCACAGGAAGAGCACTCAATTATTCGTCTCTTTCCATCCTAACAAGTTAGGACAACCTGTGGGTAAGCAGGCTCTTTCCTCCTGGTTGGCGGACTGCATTTCCTTCTGCTATCAGCAAGCTGGAATTCCTTTTGAAGACCGTGTTAAGGCACACTCTGTGAGGGCCATGGCGACTTCAGTAGCACACCTTCGATCGGTGCCGCTTCCTGACATCTGCAAAGCTGCAACCTGGAGTTCCCTCCATACCTTTGCAGCCCACTATTGTTTGGATAAAGCTGGAAGACAGGATTCCATCTTCGGCCAATCTGTTTTGCGTAACCTTTTTCCAACTTGATGTACTAACACCCTTCCACCTCCCGGTAGGGTGCGGATGTCCTTACCAAATTCCTCCCCCAGTTGTTGTGCCTGTTGCACGCCGTTGGGTACATTTGGTGCAAGTCAGGACATCCTCAGCTCGGTACTCACCCATTTGTGAGGACAACCATCCTGCTTGTCCTGTGAGAAAGCAAATGTTGCTTACCTGATGTAACAGGTGTTCTCACAGGACAGCAGGATGTTAGTCCTCACAAAACCCGCCCGCCACCCCGCGGTGTTGGGTTCGTTTTTATTTTATTTTTCGGCACTGCCTGTAGCTTTGAAACAAGACTGAAGGGAGACCCCTGCTGACTGCAGGGTTGGTGCCGTGCTGGGCATGCCCAGTAGGGGCCAGTCAAAGTTCCTGAAACTTTGACAGAAGTTTTCCGTGGTTGGGCTCCATCCTCGATGTCACCCATTTGTGAGGACTAACATCCTGCTGTCCTGTGAGAACACCTGTTAGATCAGGTAAGCAACATTTGCTTTCTCACAGGACAAGCAGGATGGTAGTCCTCACATATGGGTGACATCACAGGATGGAGCCCAATCACGGAACACTTTTGTCAAAGTTTCTAGAACTTTGACTGGCCCCTACTGGGCATGCCCAGCATGGCACTAACCCTGCAGCCAGCAGGGGTCCCTCTTCAGTCTTCTTTTTTCCGCGCAGCAGTTGCCACGTGGTTAAGGAGCTCTGCAAGTATTCCTGACAGGAATTTTCCTCACGGAATTATTTAAAGTTAAATTGCCCCACAGGGGTCCCTCTGTTAACTTTTTCAGTCCGCAGTACTCCGGTAAGTTTTTACCCGTTTTCTGTCTATTACCGTCGAGTTTGGCCCTCGTGGCCTACTGGCCGTCGACCATACCGCGGTTCGATTTTTTCTATGGCCATGGTGTCGGGGTTCCGTCGGTGTCTGGACTGTACTCATACCATGTCTATTACAGACCCGCATAAAGTCTGTGTAATGTGTCTTGGACGATGTCTTGACCTGCACCAAATGTGCCCTAATGACACCAAAAGGTCGCAAGAAGTTGGGACTTCTCTTCCGTGCTCAAACCCCGACTCCGTCCATTGCATCGACGTCATCTGAACCGGCACAGTCAATGTCGCGTCAGCATCGTCCACCGACTGATGACCGCCCGACGTCGTTCACTTCCCGGCCTTTGACACCCTCTTCTCCCCCTCTTTTCCCCCTCAGGACCGAAGGGATCATAAGGAGAAACATCGGCACCGAAAGTCTCGGACCATCGAAACCATCGACCTCGCCATTGTCTGAGCTGCCGCCGAAGAAACCCCGTCCAGAAAAAGGCACCGACCTTTTCGGCGACCAGGTCACCGAGGCAATCCTCACCTGACAGGGCGTCGGGAGCCGCGACTCCGCCTTTAACGGTGGTCCCTCCGGCTATGCCTCTGCCTCCTTCTTCTGTTCCAGAGCCAGGGCTGCTTGCTCCAGGTCTCTGAGAAGAACTGGACCGGATGGTTCAGGAGGCCATCGACAAGGCGATGCATCGACTCCAGGTTCCCCAGGCACCGATATCCGGTACCAATAGTGTAACCGAGCACCGACCCGATTCCAGCAGCATTGGCACCACTGCTATCGAGGATGGAAGTGCTTATTGTTGCTATTCCACCGGTGGACCCCGGGTCACCGATGGCTCCGGTGCCCTCCCCGTTGACTTTATCATCGGGAGGAGAAACAGCGTTCCGCATTCCTCCTTCGGGAGTACTGCCTCCGCCATCGAGATCGATATCGATGCCCACATCAGATGCCCATATCGATGCCCACATCGGATGCCCTCGATGCCTGCACCAGGACCTTCATTGCCTTCATTGGTGCCTCCGGTTATTCCTTCGATGCCTTGGGAGCCTAAACCGGGATCTTCAGGTATCCAACTACCCGTCCCTCTACAGTCCCTAGAGACACAGGTGCGGATCCTTATGATTCCTGGACTGATGATTCTTCACCAGACACTGATGATTTACCCTCACCACTTTCACCTACTGAAAGTAGAAAGCGTTCTCCTCCAGAGAAGGACATGTCTGAATTGGTCCCCTTCCAGTTACTAACGGAACAGGACGACAGACATCAGATGATGGAGTTGCTTCAATTCCTGGATGCACCCAAGGAAATCACCTCCATCCCTATCCATCAAGTTATTCTTGACCTTCTCAAAAGGAACTGGGAACATCCTGGCTCCATTGCACTAGTCCACAGAAAAACTGACTACCTATTTGGTGCAGTCAGCTCCAGGTTTTCAAAAGCCTCAATTGGATCACCAATCTGTGATGGTTGAATCTGCGCAAAAGAAAGCAAAAAGGTCCAAAACTCATATTTCCTTTCCCCCTGTCAAGGAACAAAAGTTTTTGGATACCAAAGGTCGCCGAGTCTTTCAATGCTGATCCTCTGAATTGCTGCTTACCAATTATATTTGACCCAATATAATAATCATTTTTAAGCAACTTCCTCTATGCCTCAATCACTTCCAGATAAGTTTCATACCCTACTTAATAAGGGTTTTGGAGGCAGGCAAACATGAGATTAGATCATGTTACAATATCTTTGACGCTGCAACCAGAGTGTTTGCAGCAGCTATTTCAGCAAGACGATGGGCTTGGCTTAAGTCTTCAGACCTTCGTCCAGAAGTGCAAGAGCAGTTGTCCGACCTCCCCTGCATAGGAGACAATCTCTTTGGCGAGCAGATTCAAAAGACAGTGGCTGAACTAAAGCAGCATCATGAGACTCTCAGACAGCTCTCTCTGTTCCCTTCGGATTATCCTTCTAAACAGCCTTTCCAGAAGGACTCTAAAAAGACTTTTTATAGACCAAAGAAGTCCTATCCGCCAGCAGCTAGATGCCGCTCTGCGAGACCATTCCTCAAATCACAGTCTCGTCAAACTCGAAAGCAAAAGCCACAGACAGCCACCCAACTGGGCCCTGCTTCTGGTTTTTTACTTTCACATAGAGAGCAGCAGCCAGGTTCCATTACCAGATGTCCCAGTGGGAGGCTGCTTGTGCCATTTCAACAACATGTGGCAATCAATCACCTCGGACCACTGGGTCCTAACTATCATTGCTCAAAGCTATCATCTCAACTTTCTCTCCATCCCGCCGGATTCCCCTCCTCTAATGACATGGAGAACATCCGACCATTCGTTGCTCCTGGAACAGGAGGCGTCCCTCCTACTCCAGTCCAGAGCAATAGAACCAGTACCACCGCCTCAGCAAGGCCTCGGATTCTATTTTTGGTACTTTCTAATCCCCAAAAGATTGGGAGCTGTTCGTCCAATTCTGGATTTACGAGCCCTCAACAAGTACCTCCAGAGAGAAAAGTTCAAGATGGTAACCTTGGGCTCCCTGTTTCCTCTTCTTCAAAGAGGAGACTGGCTCTGCTCTCTCGACCTTCAGGACGCATACACACATATTGCAATAACTCCATCTCATCGCAAATTCCTGAGATTCCTCGTAGGCCACAAGCACTATCAATACCGAGTGCTTCCATTTGGCCTAGCATCTACACTGCCAGTGTTTACAAAATGCCTCGTCGTAGTTGCCACCTTCCTCAGGACTCAAGGTGTCCACGTCTACCCCTATCTGGACGACTGGTTAATCAGGGCTCCGACTCAGCAAGCCGCTTTGACCTCCCTACATCTCACCTTACACACTCTCACTTCACTCGGATTTCTCATCAATTATGACAAATCCTCCTTACTCCCATCTCAAACATTATCGTTCATTGGGGCAGACGTGGACACCTTACAGGCAAAGACTTTCCTGCCTGAACAACGAGCCCTTACTCTCGTGTCTCTGGCACAAAAGCTTCAGTCTCAACACTTGACGACTGCGCATCGTTTTCTCATCCTTCTAGGACACATGGCGTCCTCAGTTCAGGTCACACCAATGGCCAGTCTGGCCATGAGAGTCATGCAGTGGACTCTAAGGTCGCAATGGGCACAGTCCCTTCAACCCCTGTCAACCATTGTCCATGTCACCGACTCACTCCTTCTGTCTCTCGCCTGGTGGATGAACCACATCAATCTTCTACAGGGCTTGCCCTTTCAGGCGCCAAACCCTCAAATAATTCTAACCACCGATGCTTCCAACTTCTGGTGGGGAGTCCATGTGGCCGATCTCCAGACACAAGGTTCCTGTTCTCCAGAGGAAGCCAAACACCAAATAAATTTCCTGGAGCTTCGAGCAATAAGATACGCTCTCAGAGTATTTCAGGATCGCCTGTCCAATCAAGTCATCCTGATCCAGACGGACAACCAGGTGGCCATGTGGTACATCAACAAGCATGGAGGGACAGGATCCTACCTTCTGTGTCAGAAAACTGCACAGATATGGGCGGAGGCCCTCTCCCACTCAATGTACCTCAGGGCCACCTACTTGCCGGGAGTGGACAACGTGTTGGCGGACAAGTTGAGTCGCAACTTTCAACCACACGAGTGGTCTCTAAACCCCTTAGTGGCGAACTCCCATCTTCCTACAGTGGGGTTATCCTCAAATAGACCTCTTTGCGTCACCCCAGAATCGCAAAGTAGACAATTTCTGCTCTCTCACTCGCAGCCAACATTATCCACCAAGAGACGCGTTCTCACTATCGTGGTCAACCGCTCTCCTATACGCATTCCCTCCACTCCCACTTCTCTCGAAGACTCTCATGAAGTTACGTCAGGACAAGGGAACCATGATCCTAATCGCTCCCCATTGGCCCCGCCAAGTATGGTTTCCAATCCTTCAGGATCTTTCCATTCGCAGGCACATTCCTCTGGGAACAGACCCGCTTCTAATAACTCAAAACGACGGGTGCCTTCGCCACCCCAATCTTCATGCCCTGTCCTTGACAGCATGGATGTTGAAAGGTTAGTTCTTCAGCCACTTCACCTTTCTGATCCAGTCTCCCGTGTCTTGATTTCTTCACGGAAGCCTTCCACGAGAAAATCGTATTCCTACAAATGGAACAGGTTCACGTCATAGTGCTCTTCTCAGGCCCTTGATCCTTTTACCTGTCCCATCCTGAGATTTCTAGACTATCTCTGGCACTTGTCAGAGTCAGGTCTCAAAACTTCCTCCATTAGGATGCATGTCAGTGTGGTAGCCGCCTTCCATAAAGGTATCGGGGATGTCCCTATCTCAGTGCAACCCCTTGTAACATGCTTTTTGAAAGGCTTGCTTCACCTCAAGCCTCCACTGCATCCTCCAGCCCCTTCTTGGGGCCTCAACCTGGTTTTGGGTCGGCTCATGAAACCACCATTTGAGCCTCTCCAATCCTGTGAACTTCGCTATCTCACATGGAAAGTGATTTTCCTTCTGGCAATCACTTTGGCTCGCAGAGTTAGTGATTTGCAGTCCCTAGATACCTATCCGCCTTACACTAAACTTCTGCAAGACCGGGCGGTACTTCGCACTCACCCTAAATTCTTACCTAAGGTAGTATCAGAATTTCATCTCAGTCAATCCATTATACTACCTACCTTCTTTCCCAGGCCCCATTCCAATCCAGGTGAGCAGGCTCTGCATACCCTTGACAGTAAACAGGCTCTAGCGTTCTACCTAGACCGTACAGCTGCCCACAGGAAGAGCACTCAATTATTTGTGTCTTTCCATTCTAACAAATTGGGGCAGCCTGTGGGTAAGCAGACTCTCTCCTCCTGGCTAGCGGACTGCATATCCTTTTGCATTCCACTCCAAGACCGTGTTAAAGCACACTCTGTGAGGGCGATGGCGACTTCAGTAGCGCACCTATGATCGGTACTGCTTCCTGACATTTGCAGGGCTGCCACTTGGAGTTCTCTCCATACTTTTACAGCCCACTATTGCTTAGACAAAGCCGTAAGACAAGATTCCATCTTCTGCCAGTCTGTCTTGCGTAACCTATTTACGACGTGACGTACCAACACCCTTCTGCCTGCCCGGTGGGGTTCAGGATGCCCTCTACCAAATTCCGCCCCAGTTGTTGTGCCTGTTGTACGCCTTTGGCTACATTTGGTGCATGTTCGGACATCTTCAGCTCGGTACTCACCCATATGTGAGGACTACCATCCTGCTTGTCCTGTGAGAAAGCAAATGTTGCTTACCTGTAACAGGTGTTCTCACAGTATAGCAGGATGTTAGTCCTCACGAAACCCGCCCACCACCCCGCGGTGTTGGGTTCGTTTTATTATTTTCTTTTTTGGCACTGCCTGTAGCTTTTAAATAAGACTGAAGAGGGACCCCTGCTGGCTGCAGGTTTAGTGCCATGTTGGGCATGCCCAGTAGGAGCCAGTCAAAGTTCTAGAAACTTTGACAAAAGTGTTCCGTGATTGGGCTCCATCCTGTGATGTCACCCATATGTGAGGACTAACATCCTGCTGTTCTGTGAGAACACCTGTTACAGGTAAGCAATATTTACTATATGGAACCTAACATTGTGTAACTATAGCATGGGTTATTTTTCCCTATATGCATCACCTTGCAGTTATCCACATTAAATTTCATCTGCCATTTTGATGCCCAATTTTCCAGACTCACAAGGTCTTCCTGCAATTTATCACAATCTGCTTGTGATTTAACTACTCTGAACAATTTTGTATCATCTGCAAATTTGATTACCTCACTTGTCGTATTTCTTTCCAGATCATTTATAAATATATTGAAAAGTAAAGGTCCCAATACAGATCCCTGAAGCACTCCACTGCCCACACCCTTCCACTGAGAAAATTGTCCATTTAATCCTGCTCTCTGTTTCCTGTCTTTTCCCTTCTAGTCTCAGCTGTGAGTTGTTTGGTTGTGGTTGATAAATATAGCCTAGTGGCTTTTTCTTATCCCTGCAGCTCCAGGGCCTGCCTCCTTGTGTTCTTCACTCCTTTCAACCTCCGGTCGGAATGTTGGGGAAGAAAAGCTAGGGCATTCATGGTATATCATAATGTATACCTGCAGGGAATGTTACATTACCCTTTTAATTATTTTTTCGTCAAGTTCTGGCCAGTACTGCTTTTATCTTTTCATACTTCACTGAATTATCCAAAATGCCTTCCTGCTCACCTGAGCTATTCTGTAGATAGGATGGATAGGCCTATCCTTGACAAGGTGCAGTGTGGATGAGCTTCAAACCTTGCTTAAATCTCTGCTTGGAGGTTTAGGTTAGCGATCCCATTTCAGAGATTGCTTTTCATCCCCTTTCACTCTTGTCGCTGAACTGTGTAGTCAGCTCTTCCTAGAACTTTGGCAGGTAGAGTCTGCCACAGACCCTGCCGTTGTTGCTGCTTACTCTTCCAAACATTGCTTGGGTTTTCTGCCCATTGTATCTATCAGCCAATCCTGAGGCATGCTTCTGCAAATGCGTTCTGTCCTATAGATGTGATTGGATCTCATTTTCTTCCAGGAGGGTTATCTGGCCTCAGTTGGTTTTTCGATTGATTTATGCACCAAAGGAAACAGTGCGATCTTCGTCCAAGAGTTCTTCTGTTGGCTGATTCTTTAGGCCTTTTCCTGTATCCAGTACGTTCTAGACCTACTATCGTTGACAGGGTTTGCTGATCTGAAACCTTGATTGTAATATTTTCCATGATGCACATTATGCTTCTCACTGGCATTCACATCGTTCTCCTGTCGTAGGCGCCTCTGCTACACATCGGGATTTTGTGACTTAATAAGTTCTATGGTTTTCTTTTTGTAGAACCCAACACAACTCTTTTCCTGCCTAGACCTGTTTTTGGTTGGCTGCCTCACAGTCAAAAGGGAAGAAAGGTGATGCTTTCAGCACTTTCTGTTCAGGAAGCCTTTAGTTTGGGAATCACCCATGTGTGAGGACTGCCATCCTGCTTGTCCTCAGAGAAAGTAGAATTGATTACCTGTAACGATTGTTCTCCAAGGACAGCAGATGTCAGTCCTCATGAAACCCATCTGCCTCCCCTGGGAGTTGGTTTCTCCATGTATTATCTATAACATGTACTGAGGGACTCTGACTAGGGGGCAGGGTGATAACTACAGCTGCACATGCTCAGTAAAGCATGTTTGAAAGCTCTACAATCTTTGAGATCAAAGTTCCAGATCAGGCCCCATCTGATGATATCACCCATGAGGCAGGATTGACATCCTGCTGTCCTCTGAGAACACCTGTTGTAAGTAAGCAACTCTACTTTCTCTATATTAGATGGTTAAAGACCTATCTTTTCCTAGTTCTTTTTCTCTTTTTCTCTCTCTCTTGCTTGTCTTATGTCTGTAAGTTAAGAATATGCTGTATATTTAGGGACCTTCATTTTCAGTTTTTATTTTATTTTTCCTGGGAATTTTAGAGTTTACTTTAACAAACAAAAGTGGGATAAAAATCTGTGGAAAAAAGTCAGTTTTCCATTAACTTTCTCCTGCTTTTTATTAATAGTTATAAAGACTGATAAATTCTCATGAAAAATGAAAAAAAAAAAACTGGAAACAAAGGTTCCTATGTATATTTTCCTTACAAACTATTTAGTATTTATTTCCAATAAGTATATTGGTAAATTTTAGCCTTAAGTCATTCTGTCTATACCATCACTTCGCGGCAGCTGTGTCACGTGCTACTGGTCTCCCGCTGCTCTTCCCTCCTCTTCATTCACTGAGCGAGAGGCAGACTATCTTCCACTGCTGCCATTGCTGCCCGGGCTATCAGCACGTTCAGGCCTGGATGGGAACAGCAGCAGGGTTAGTGGAGGCTGGCAACTGTGGCTGGGCCTTTTCTTCTTCCCACACCTGCACCCCTGACCCAGAACAGGAAGTGATGTGCAGTGGGGTGCGCGGAAAGAAGAAAGAGCCATGCTGCACGAAAAAGTAGTGTTATGATATCGAGGTGTTTGGTGGATTCTTAGGGGCAACAGTGTTATCTCCTATGGGGAGGAGCCCCTTAGGGAGACTGATGCACCAGGCTAGACTCAATAGCACAAACACAGAGAGAGTTTCTTTTATTGTACAGATAGGGTGACCACCAGAGGTGGCAGTAGAGAGCAGGTTAGCTGGTAGAAGTCTGTAATCCTTGGCGAGGGAGACCCATCCCACAATGGTGGTGTAGGGCCCCGATGCAGACGTCCAATAAGGCATTATAGGAGAAACAGACTGGCAGATATTAAACACACTCCCGTAGCTGTAGAGGGAGAATCCCAATGAGCAGTAGAGAGGATAAGTGTTGACAGTCCTCAGTCCTTGGCAGAGGAGACCTATTCCACAATGGTGGTGAAGGGCCTGATGCAGAGAGGTAGCGAGGCCGTGATGAGAAACAGACTGGTAGAAGTTGTACTCACTCTCTGTAGCTGTAGAATGGATTTCCAACAGGTTGAAGAATGGAGCAGGCACCAGGAAAGACACACAGGCCCTCGAGGAGCGAGTACCTGTAAGATAAATAAACAGAGGGCCCCCGAGGAGCAGGTACCCAGGTTAGAAAGCCCCAAAGGGTGGAGATAGCTTCCAGTGGGTAGAAGCGGCAGAGTAGCTTCAGACCGGGGCATACCGATCCTATGCTAACTCGGCAAGAGTCAGCAAATGGGCAGCCTTAAATATGCGGAAGCAGTGACGTCACTCGAATGGGACGCCCCCCCCCCCCCGATGATCGCGCCAGCACTGCAACAAGAAGAGGGATGTGCATGCGCGTGCACGCCCTAGGAGGCCTCAGGTCAAGATGGCCGAATGCTGCGTCAGAGCTGCTCCGGGGAAGCCAGCGGGTGCGATAGGAGGACGCTGCGGACGCCAAACTCCCAAGGCTGGTGGAGCAAGCTGAGAGAAAGGTGACGCATGTCGGCCAACGTCGTCTGAGCCTGACGGATGCAACAAATAGCGTCGGCCCCAAGCAGTAGCGTGGGCCCGAAGCAAAATCAGAAGCAGCCAGAAATCGGCACAGGAGACAGCAGAATTAGCCTCCCATGGCCGATGGGATTCTTCTTTCTTGGCCTGTGGGGTCTAGAGGAGGAGGCTGCTGCAGCTATCATTTGTGCTCGAGGGGGCAGGAAATGAGAGAGACAGACAGCCAGCCTGTCTGTAAGTGAGAGAATGTATGTGGGATTGAGAGTGTTTGTTTGTGTAACTGTGACTGAGAGCCTGTGGTAAGTGAGAGCATTTGATGGAGATCTATCTATAAAGTGTGTGAGAGAGAGCATGTGTGTGATTGAGAGAAATTGGTCAGAGAGGTGGTGTGTGTATATAGGAATGACAATGGAAGTGACTGGTCAGGGAGATGACTGTGAGAGAGAAAGAAAGTGATTATGGGAATGAAAAGCCTGTGCATGTGGAAAGAGCTAGCATAGGAGTAAGAAACCTGGGTGTGTGTGAGACAGCATGGGAGTGAGAAGCCTGTATATGTAAAATAGAACATCGAAGTGGGAAGCCTGTGTGTATGTGTGCAGAGAGAGAGAGAGACTGATCGAGAAGGTGACTGGTGTGTATGTAAGAGAGAGACTGGTCGGGAGATGTGTGAAAGACAGAAACTGGTCATGGGGGTGTAACTGGTATGTGTGTGTGTGAGAAACAGAGAGACTGGTCGTGGGCCCTAAGGAAGAGGACCATGAGTACAGAGCTTCAGCTACTACTGCATCTGGTGTATGCTACTGACCTGCATGGAAGAGGAGTAGGAGAGCTGCTGGAGGGGGTTAGTAAAGGTGGCCTTTTAAGTTTATTTTCTTGATTGACTGCCATTTTAATTACTGAATATTATGTGATGTGTCTGCTGTTTTGAAATATTTTATTGGTGTTTGGAGAATTTTAAATAATTTTTAGAATTTTTAATTGTTGGATATTATTGTGTTCATAGTTGTTGTGAAACATTTATTCTGCTTATTATTAGTATAGTTATACAATTATTTCTGTGTTGGGATCTATAGCTGCTTGGCTAGTTCTATTTTCCTAATAGGAGGTGTATTGGTGTTTAGGACCTGATTTAATATTTGTAGTGTTGCCTTTTCATAGGTAGGGTTGTTACTGTTTGAGTGCATTCCATAATATAGGTGTAACTGTGTGCGGATTAGTTTGTGCATTACTGCAGATCCTGGGAGTATGTTAGATCAGTTCTGTGTATGTGACCGAGGTGTATCAGTCTTATTTGTTGTATTTTTTCAAGAGGACATGCATTAGTGATAAACTGCTGTCTTTTCATAAGTAGGGCTATTGAGCCTGGTAGTTGGAATTTGTGTTGCTGTTACTGAGATGACACTAGAACCAGAATATATTTTTTGTAAGGTAAGTTGTACGGGGAATGTCATAATTCTGCTTTACATCCATAATTGTGGGTCAGGAGGATTCCTGTGGATGCAAACTGTACTTTTACATCTAGCCCTATGATGGTCATGTGTTCATTGTGTCACGCATGTGAGAACCATCTGTCAGGTGTGTCCCGACAGAAAAAAGGTTGAGAACTACTGGTCTATACCATGCCACCTTGAGAGCAGTAACTCTAGTGACATAGTTTATAGGAGGAAGGATCACATATAGATTTTGTGTTCTTTTGTATATTGAGTGTCAGTTCTTACTGGTTGATAATAAATTTGTGACATAAGTTTTCTGAAATTATGAGCCAGAAATATTCTGGCTGTGACTCAGTAGTACCCTCTACATTTGTCTTTTACAAATCAGTACTTTCAAATCTATACAGATATACTGGATTATCTCCTATTGTAAACTTAATTAATTTGACTTGATTTATTGCTATGATTTCATAAACATTAAATATAGCTATCCAAAGCCATGATGCATTAAATAACTATAGTAATGCTATTGTATTTTTATTATTTGTTTATTTTTGAGGCTATGGGAAGAGTTTGTGCTACCAGTTTGCACCTGTTTATACAGAAGGTATTGGGATAGTCATCGCTCCCCTTATCTCACTGATGGAGGACCAGGTGGTTCAGCTTGAGTAAGTGACAAGCTTAAAAAAGTAATGGGTTGTTGTGTTAGTTCTCATGAATGCAAGGAAATAAAGGTCAACAAACAAAAAATATTCGGGCCGATACAGTAAAGTCTGCGGGAGAGCTCTCCTGGCGCGCGCACAGGCCACTCTCCTGTGCGCTTGATTCTCTATTCAAATGAGGCCCGGCGGTAAAAACAGGCAAAAGGAGGCGCTGGGACACTAGTGCATCCCTAGCGCCTCCTTTTGGACCGGAGCGGCGGCTGTCAGCGGGTTTGACAGCCGACGCTCAGTTTTGCCGGCGTCTGTTCTCGAGCCCGCTGACAGCCACGGGCTCGGAAACCCTGCTTTTCTGTGCACTTTCCCGGTGCCCGAAGAAATTAGCGCCTACCTTTGGGTAGGCGCTAATTTCTGAAAGCAAAATGTGTGGCTTGGCTACACATTCTGTTTTCTGAATCGTGCGGGAATACCTAATAGGGCCATCAACATGCATTTACATGTTGCGGGCGCTATTAGGTTCAGGGGGGGGTTGGATGTGCGTTTTCTTCCCCTTACTGAATAAGGGGTAACGCTAGCGCGTCAAACGCGCATCCAATGGTGGGTTAACACTGCGCTCCGTCGGAGTGCACTGTACTGTATCGGCCCGAATGTAAGGTAATACTTTTTTATTGGATTAATTTAATATATTTCTTGACTAATTTTTGAGAGCTGGCATTCTCTTCCTGAGGTCTAAAACAAAATGAGCAAATGATGATATATTGCCAGAAATACAAGTGAATCATAAAATGCATTACAGTGTGTGAAGGGAAAGTGGGAGTTGAAGTGGTAGAGTGATCAGAAGCTGACAGATACAGTATGATTTTTATGATCAAATACTTTGGAGCTCACATAAAATTGCTGAATAGACTTTTTTAAAACTCAATACCAAACCCAAGATCTTACTATCTCTGTCACCTTCTGATCACATAATCCCATCCCCACTTTCCCTCTTCTTCTTCAAACTATTATTGTACCCAATATAGTAAGAAAGGGTATAAAATATGTGCTGAATTTCTATGCACATTTTCTTCCTGGGCTTGCTAAAAAAAAAAAGTTAACTCTCAGTACAATAAGCTAATATGCACAAAGAAAATGGCACACACAGATCATGTTTAATGCTTACAAAACCATGGTTTATGCTTATAAACAACGATTTATGTACACAAACCATGATTTAGGGGCAAAAAACATAGTTTCTGTGCATAAACCATGTTTTGCAAGCATAAATCTAGTTTAAACATGGGTTAGGAGCATAAATTATGATTTGTGCACATAAAACATTTGCCCCTAAAAGTTGTATGCACAAAATATGAGTTAGGAGCTTAAGTTAATCAAATAAAATTTGTGCTCCTAGGTTCTGCATAATTTATGGTTTCCTTATTGTCCCACCAGACCAATCCCGAACACGTGGGTTTAGCCCACTCCTAGCAGATGAAAATAACCTGATTTGCTGATTTCACTTCTTATAGGGCATTGTGAAGTCTGCAGCACTTCAGTATTTCTTTGTCTCCAGCAGATGAATCCTGCAGCATGGAAGTCTTGGAGACAAATTGTTCCTAGGGGATTTTTTTAGTTCATTTTTCCTATTTGGTGGGAGGGGGGTTGTGCATCAATGCCTCCTTACTGACAGTCCTTAGTCCTATTAATTAGGAAGGGAATTGATAGCCGATGGTGCTGGATCTGTCTTTCCCTCCCATCCTTGCTGAATTTCTGGAGGGGTGAGCTCAGTTCCTAGAAGGGATGAAGAATACCTCAAACAAGGCATGATGAGCATATAGAGCTTCCCTTCAGGAAAATATTCTTTTTCTATGCTATAAAGTTATTTATAAAAAATGTATAAAAAAGTCAGCCAGATAATTGGAAGTGAAGGAAGCTTCTGATTTGTGTTGAAATCTCTCTCTGGCAGGGAGAAGAGCAGTAAGCCAAGGTTATTGTTTTTTTTACTTATAAATGGGCTTCTCCATATGTCAGTGCCTGCGAAGCACAGGAAGCACTGCACCTTGTGTGGATGCCACTCCTGGAGCTCTGCCATGGCTGGGGTCTGCCGAGGCTATTTGGAGGGTGCTTTCTTTAAGACTCCAATGACTGGGGGAATCCTCTTTTGCTGGGAGCATGTCAGGAGGGAATCTGTGGAGTCCAACTCAGTGCCAGGGTGGACAGCCTCTTAAAATTCATTGTGGTAGGTTGATGCGCATGTAAATAAATGTTTTCAGAGCTTTCTTGAACTCATTACGGTTTACTATTAAGCGAATATATTCTGGAATTGAGTTCCATAATATAGGACCTGCAACTGACAAGAAAACGAGGCTTTTCAGTTGCAGGCCCTATATTATGGAACTCAATTCCATAATATATTTGCTTAATAGTAAGGGTAACAGAAGGCTATTCTCTGCAGAATGAGATTCAGCAAAACTGGAAGGTAGCAAATCTTAGCCTGCCTGCTGCTTCTAAATGTTTGCCACTGTAGGCATAGGTATAATGGATGCCTATTGACAAATCCAGGGCTGCTGCCTTCCCCCTCTTTCCCTTTCGGAGAAGCTGGCATTCCCTTGGCTTCTGGCTACTTGATGGAAGAGAAAAGGAGAAAGGAGGTGGGCCATCTGGCCCTTCCACATCCAAAGTCTCCACCCTGGTGGGAATGTGACATGACACAACTTGATCTGGCATGGGAGTCATCCTGACGCCATTGAAATACAAGGAGCGTGATTCCCCTTCTCGCCCCCAGCAGCGGGCTGGGGTACGGAAGTGATGGTGGGGAGGAGGTGGTCATCGTACCCCTGCACTTCTGGCCTCCTGTATAACTGTCACAAAGCAAACTATATTTAACTTGACATCTTCCTTCCGCCACCCCCATCTTCTAGTTTAAATGCCTTATGGCATATGATTTGAATTTTTCACTTAGGATTCTTTTTCCTGCCACAGATAGATGTAAGCAAGAGTATAGATTAGACACCAGAAATAGTCCAAACTTTTCTTTATTTGAGTGGAGACAAGAGTTCATACAAACGGGCGTTTGTATGAACTCTTGTCTCCACTCAAATAAAGAAAAGTTTGGACTATTTCTGGTGTCTAATCTATACTCTTGCCTACATGGCGTTCTTAGACAACCTACCCTCCTGTTTCAACAGATAGATGTAAGTCATCTTTGACATAGAGTCTTTTACTGTTCCATGTGTGGCCCCAGCCCTCAATATATCCAAAGCTTTCTTCCTTACACATTCAGTTTTGGACATGATGGGAGTGTCATTTTAGTCAAGAAATGTATTCAGTTAGACCAATAAAAAGGTATCACCCCTGATTATCATTTTTATCATGTACTAAACTCTATATACCATTTTTCATACATCACATCTAAGCAGTTTGCAATTTAAAAAAAGCCGCACATAGTTACATTAAGATAATCATGGGTGCCAACTTTTCAAAATGATTGGGGGTGCTAAATTCAACACAAAGGACTCTTCCCTGGGCACAGTGAAGGGGTTTGCTCAACATTGGGAGTGCTCAAACACTATCTGAACCCTATAAAAGATAATAATCACTCAACTTCAACAGTAAACTATCATATACATATCATATACTATCATATACATATTTGATGTATATAGTCTGATTTATGGGCTCCTCCCACAGTTTAATTATTTGCAATCTAGTTCAATATGTATGGGCTCCTCCCACAGTTTAATTATTTGTAATCTAGTTCAATATATTATCTGTTCTATGTAAGGGCCTTGCCCAATGGTTTTGTGTTCACTGTAAACCGATGCGATGTGTGAACGGCCATCGGTATAGAAGAAACGTTAAATAAAATAAATAAATAAATAAATAAATATAAAAATAAAGGCACACGGAAAGGGCGGAGTAAATAGCACACACATACAATAGCAAATGAAGCAAGAACTAATGCGTAGCAAACATAAAGACCTGATCAATTTATCTCAAAAGGACACACTTTTATTGAAAATGCAGTCACAACAGTGGTGTACATCGATTACCAAATTACAGTTCACAGTTTTGAAACAGGGGCCCTGATACGGCTGTGTTTTGCATCGTGCTGCGTCAGGGGGACCAAACACGTAAATAATAAGGGAACCTTAATTCACTAAATTTAGTGACAGCTGTGACTGCATGGGAAAAATGTGTCAGAGCCGCTTGTGAGTGAGAGACAAATTTTTATGATGAATAAATTCCGATGGATACTAGTTAATTCTAGAGAAGTGGTCAAATAGCATGTGCCTCGGGCGCACGGGAAACTCCTACCGTGGTTAGAAGAGGGTAAGCAAGCTTTAAATCATGGGACTAAATGAGGAAACAGCAATCCTTGTGAATTGAAAAGAACTGCCGTCTGGCTTTTAGAAGCTTAGTAATCTTCAAAGAGTCTCTCCCGATCCGCGCCCAGGCACCTTTCCCGTGCGCTCGATTTTGTATTTAAATTAGGGCCAGTGCTAATAAGGAGGCGCTAGGGACACTAGCACGTCCTTAGCGTCTCCTTATTAGCAGAAGCAGTGGCTGTCAGTGGGTCTGACAACCAACGCTTAGTTTTACCGGCGTCTGTTTTCAAACCCGCTGACAGCCATGGGTTCAGAAAACGGATGCCTGCAAAATTGAGCATTCGTTTTCGAACCCGCCGACCGGTTGTCAGGCATTAATTTATGAGAGTAAAATATGTGGTTTGGCCGCACATTTTACTTTCAGTATCCCGGGTGACTAACTAATAGGTTCATCAACATACATTTACATGTGATGAACGCTATTAGTTTTTGTAAAGTTGGCCGTGCGTTTTCAAGGCGCTACCCCTTACAGTATAAGGGGTAATAGACGAACGTTGAAAATGTGCAGCCAAATGGGTGCTAAACTGAATCGGCCTTTTTGTAGATTAAAAGGAAGTAGAACTCTGGTGCTTGGGGGGGAGGGGCATCTGCAGGGCCAGGGTGTGACCAATGCTAAAGGGTGGGGCCAGGACCAAGTATGAACTCTCTCACCCAAACACACTTTTCCTCTTCCTTGCCCCAGTGATCCTCCATCTCTAATCCCCACCAGGGCTGTCCTTTGCTCATCAAAACTGATTTATTCTGTTGGCTCAGCTCCTCTTCCTCTGCTTTTGTTAAAAAAAAAAAAAATGTGGCAGAGCAGTTCTAAGTCATTCAGGCAGAAATCAAGTCTTGGATAACGCACACAAAAAGGAGTTGAATTAGTGCAAGTTTGAAACTTGTGAGCAGTGTTGTAGCAGCCAGGGTTAAAGCCTTGATGATTGTTAATACTGGTCTCAACTTTCAAACTTGTGCTAGCTAATTCAATCCCTTTTTGTGTCTGTTGTTTGTACTGCAGTTCTGCTTCAGGATCACTTGTAGGGCAGTGGCCTGAGGCCGAGACCAAGTGAACTGCTGATGCCACTGTCCAGTGGTTCCCAACCCGCCACATGGCAGTGATGAGGAGCCGTAGAGCTGCGCGGTGGCTCCCAACCCGTCACACAGCGAACAGGAGGAGAAGGTGGGGAGGGGTGCAAGGCGCAGCCTACCTACAGCATCAACAGATTTTTGCCAGAGTCTCCTCATGTGCTTCTGGTTTGTGGCTGCTTAGCAACCAGAGCAAGCGCACCGCATGCTCCCTCACACCTTCCCTTTCCACCCACCACCGGTGGTCGGAGGCTCTAGTCTGCTGATTAGCTCCTCATGGATTGAAACCGCCGGATACTGAGTGGGACTCCACCTGTTCCAAAAATATTGGATCCTGATGTAACAGACTCTGAAGGTGACCGAACCTTAACGGTCTGTCCATGCCAAGTTTACTAGATTCACGAACCATGGCAGACATGGCCACTCCAGAGCTACTAGAATCATTTTGCCCTGGTGTTTCTCTATGCATCGTTGCACTTTTTTCACCAATGGCCATGGGGGAAAGACATAAAGAAGAATCCCTGGCAGCCACAGAAGCACCAGAGCATTGATTCCTTCTGCTCTGTGTTCTTGCCTGCGACTGTAAAACCATGCCACCTTGGCATTTTGTCTCTAGGCCATCAAATTCATGCATAGCATTCCCCACCTGGCCTGAATGAGAAGCATTCCTCCCTTCAAGAGCTCCCACTCCTCGGGCTCCAATTTTTACCTGCTGAGAAAATCCACTTGTACGTTGTCCACCCCAGCTATGTGACATGTTGACAGAACTGCCAGGTGCTGCTCTGCCTAGTGAACCAACTCCTGAGCCTCTTGAGAAACCATCCAACTTCTCGCATCCTCGCCATGGATTACCGTAGCACCAGCGGTCATCTCTCCCCGGGCACCCGGCAGCTCTTTGAGATGAAGCACATCGAGGAGGCACTCAACACCATCTTCTTTTGAAATCCTGATGATGTGTTCAGGGTCCTGATTGTCTTCAATTATGATGTCTGCTGGGTCTGAATCAGCACACAGTGCTTTATCTGCTACAGCAGTAACCAAAGAGCAAAAAAGGGAGCAATCTATAGAGACAGTCTTATAGAAACATAGAAGTGACGGCAGAAGAAGACCAAACGGCCCATCCAGTCTGCCCAGCAAGCTTTCACACCTATTTGTTTTCATAATCTGTTACTCTGACCACTGAGGTCAGGGCCCTTATTGGTAACGTTTTGGTTCCAATTCCCTTCCACCCCCACCATCGATGCAGACAGCAGTGCTGGAGCTGCATCTAAGTGAAGTATCTAGCTAATTGGTTTGGGGTAGTAACCGCCATAATAAGCAAGCTACACCCATTTGTTTACCCTGCATGTGCAAATCAGCCATCGTTGGTTGTCTGAATAAAAATCCTCTTTACTTAATTCCCTCTGTTGCTGAAGCAGTGAGCTGCGCTGGATACTTATTCCAAGTCAAGTATCATGCTTAATTGATTCGGGGTAGTAGCCATCGTAACAAGCAAGCTACACCCATGCTTATTTGTTTACCCAGTCTATGTAATTCATTCTTTGTTGGTTGATGCTGAATATAAATCATCTTTTCTTCATTTTCCCTGCCATTGAAGGAGAGAGCTATGCTGGATGTGCATTGAAAGTGAAGTATCAGGCTTATTTGATTTGGGTTAGTAACCGCCGTAACAAGCAAGCTACTCCCCTGCTTTTTTGTGGATGCAAATCCTTTTTTCCACATTTCCTCTTGCCGTTGAAGCATAGAGTAATATTGGAGTCGCATTAACTGTGTGTATGTTTATTGAATAAGGATATTAATCTCCAGGTAGTAGCCGTCATTCCCGCAAGCAAGCCACGCCTTGCCTCTTCTCTTCATTCACATCTTCTAGACTTTTGGAATGGATTAAAGATTCATTGAATCCATTACTTAAAGGAGTTATACCAACAGAGCAATTGAAAACTGATCAACTGCTCAATGAATATTTTTCAAAGAAATTAGACCTAGTCAAACAGAAAATTGAACTGGAAGAAAAAGAAAGGAAGCAACAGAATCTCCAGCAGTACCTGTTCCAGCAAAACCGGTCATATCTCCTAAAAAGAAGAAAAGGCACCACCCAAAGGTTCTTCCTTTTGTTTGTCTTGTATTATAGGGAGGGGACTATAAAGCTCAAATAGCCATTAGAAGGTGTTTGTATTTACCAAGCGGCAGGCTACTACCCAGGGAAACCAGGGTTCAAATCCCACTGTTGCTCCTTGTGACCTTGGGCAAGTCACTTTACACAGTCCTATGGGGATAAGGAAATACCTATAGTACCTGAATGTAGTCCACTTTGATGTACACTTTGAAGTGCCAAAAAGTGGAATATAAAAATCAAAATAAATAAATAAATGAGGAAATTGCAGGGCCACGTAGCAGTTCCCAAGCAGCGAAGAGGAGGAGGAGCCGTAGGGCCTGAGACAGAGTGAATGAAGTGTGTGTGTGTGTGTGTGTGTGTGTGTGTGTGTGGAGGGGGGGTGCACAATAATTGTTCGCACAGGGCAGCAAAATAGCTAGCCCTGATCATTTCCACCCCTCCTGTTCCTTGCAGAACCGAGGAGTTGGGGGGGAAACTGCTGAATTAAGAACAGAATGACTTCTCTCTGCTTTGGCTGTTCCAGGCTCACTTCCCTTTTCTCTTCAGGCTGCCTGGAATGGAGCCTGACGAGCAGAGCCTGGAGTGGAGCCTGAAGAGCAGAATACTCCTGCTGTTCTGTCTTTTAAAAGAAAAGAAGTGGTGGAACTCAGTTCCAAAATGTTCCCTCACAAATTAAGCCCTGGTATTGCCATTCTTTATTTTCCCTCATTCTTTGTCATCTTCACCTCATTCTCCCCCATTGGATGACCATACTAATACTATACCTGTCGGAATCAAGTTCTGAAAGGGATACTTCCTCCAAGGCTAAACCTTGGTTAGGACTTCCTCCAAGGCTAAACCTTGGTTAGGACTTCCTCCAAGGCTAAACCTTGGTTAGGACTTTTCAGCTTGGAGAAGAGACGACTGGGGGGGGATATGATAGAGGTGTTTAAGATCATGGGAGATCTAGAGCGGGTGGATGTGAGTCGGTTATTTGCTCTTTCGGATAGTGGAAAGACTAGGGGACACTCCATGAGGTTAGCATGGGGCACATTTGGGACTGATCGGAGAAAGTTCTTTTTTACTCAACGCACAATTAAACTCTGGAATTTGTTGCCAGAGAATGTGGTTCGTGCAGTTAGTATAGCTGTGTTTAAAAAAGGATTGGATAAGTTCTTGGAGGAGAAGTCCATTACCTGCTATTAAGTTCACTTGGAGAATAGCCACTGCCATTAGCAATGGTTACATGGAATAGACTTAGTTTTTGGGTACTTGCCAGGTTCTTATGGCCTGGATTGGCCACTGTTGGAAACAGGATGCTGGGCTTGATGGACCCTTGGTCTGACCCAGTATGGCATTTTCTTATGTTCTTATGTTCTGTGTTTTTTCTTTTTTTTGTGGTTATGTGCCATGTTAAGACTATGGAAATCAAGATTCTCCTTCATGTTTTCCTTGTAGAATGTCAAATATTCCAGCATGTTTTCTTGGATCAGCCCAGTCCAAAAATGTCATCAAGGATGTGAAAGCGTAAGTCAAGTCACTTGTTTATTTAGCTTCTTTGTTTATAGACATTTTGGCATCATACATACAGCTGATTAATTAACTGGTGTTTTAGTGTAGACCTGTCTTATTATTGTAATATGTTTTTATGCAGTAAAATTACAACAGACTTGGCCTTTGAAGGGCAAGTATTTTTTCCCACCCCATATGATTTATTTTTTTCAACATTTTATTAAATTTTAAGATGATACAATATTGTGCCTCTGTAAACAATGTATCAAACATGAAAAAAGAAGACAAGTCAAAAGTGTTTCGCTATTGCATTTTCTGGCTCTCCACATAAAGGAGAATATTACAAACCCATATAATTAACCAGTGTTTAACTGCCTATTTTGCTCTTCATTACAAGTAGCCATCTAATAACATTCCTCTACTCAACAACTGAGACTAGGGATCTCCCTGTACAGATTCTTCAGGTTGACATTAATTTCCTTAGAAAAGACAAAAGTTGGGGGCTAGCTTGGTGGATCAGTGACACATGCTGCACATTTCTATTCAGACAACTTGAGTTCTATTTCTGAGTCAGACTTTTATTCTCCAGCTTCTCCTACGCAGCTGGGATTGCTGTGGAAGCAGCATTCACAGATGAGAGAGTCTCAGCTATTGTTCACTGATGACACCTATTGGTCAGACTTCATGTGCACATTAGTTTCGTTCCAGTGGAAACTGCAATTTGTGACCCCTGGCCAAGACCTGCAAGTCACTGCAGTGTCTGGGAGTGTGATCTAAAAACAGGGGAAACAGTCTAGATTCTTATGAATGAAGGCTTATGGTGGTATAGCCCAAAGGGAGGGCCCTTCTAATTGAGCTGAACATTCCAGAAAAAAACACAATGGATTTAATTAAGCTTTACAGTTGCAGGGATTTTGCAGAAGATCTCTTTATCCTAGGAGCGATTGGGCATCATCTCAGGTTGAGTAGATTTCACCACCTGCAAAAAAAAGAAATTCTTTATTCAGAATGGTGGAATTGGGGGAACAGTTACCAGTGAGGGTGGTCATAAAAACATTATAGCCTCAAGTTTACTTAATTGGTAGCTATGCAAAAAAATTATGTATAGGAATTAATCTCTGATGGACAAATCCAAAAATACCCCAAACAGTCCTGAGTACCTTGTTGGCAGCATGAGAAGAAAATACCATATGCTGATCATCTCTGGATAGCAAGCAATTTTGATGCAGCTCTGTAATTTTTAAGTTAGACTACAATTGCTTGAAAGAAAAATTGGAAAACATTTTGGATGAAAAAGAGATTGATGCATAAAATAATGTAGGTAGGCATTGGGAACATTTCTGATGCCAGGATTTAAGTTGAGCACCATGTTTGAGATCAGGAAAAAGTTCTTTTTGGTCTCACAGAATTGGATGCAGGTGTGTTCAGAAATAGCTATTAGGCAGTTAGATTGGACTTGATGGAACTTTGGTCCTCTCTTTAACTTAACCAACTGTGATCTGGGAAACTATAGACCAGTGAGCCTGACTTCAGTGCCAGGAAAAATAGTGGAAACTATTCTAAGGAACAAAATCACAGAACGAAGAGAAAGACATGATTTAATGGAACACAGCTAGCATAGAGTTACCCAAGGGAAGGCCTGCCTCACAAATCTGCTACATTTTTTTGCAAGGGTTAATAGACATGTGTATAAAGATAAACCAATAGATGATGTGTATTTGGATTTTTGGAAAGCATTTGTCAAAGTCCCTCATGAGAGGCTTCTAAGAAAACTAAAAAGTCATGGGATAGGAGGTGATGGCCTTTTTTGTGGATTGAAAACGGGTTAAAAGACAGGAAACAGAGTAGGATTAGATGGTTAATTTTCTCAGTGGAAAAAGATAACAGTGGAGTGCCTCAGGAATATGTAATTGGACCCGTGCTTTTTAATACGACCTGATATGGTATTCAACCTTGAAGGTCAGTATAGAAAAATGTTAAATAAATAAATAATATATTTATAGATGGTCTGGAAAGGGATACAACAAGTGAGGGTGATCAAATTTGCAGATGACACACAATTATTCAGAGTAGTTAAATCACATGTGGAATGTGATAAATTGCAGGAGGTACTTTTTGTGACTGGAAGATTGGGCATCCAAATGGCAGATGAAATTTAATGTGGAATAGTGCAAGGTGATGCATATAGGGAAAAATAACCCATGCTGTAGTTAAAACGATGTTAGGTTCCATATTAGGAGTTTCCACCCAGGAAACAGATCTAGGCATCAAGTGGATAATACATTGAAGCGGTCGGCTCAGTGTGCTGTGGCTGTCAAAAAGGCAAACAGAATGTTAGGAATTATTAGGAAGAGAATGGTGAATAAAACAGAGAATGGCATAATGCCTCTGTATCACTCCATGGTGAGACCGCATTTTGAGTACTGTGTGCAATTTTGGTTGCTGCATCTCAAAAAAGATATAGTTACTCTAGAGAAGGTATAGAGAAGGGCAACCAAAATGATAAAGGGGATGGAATGGCTCCCCTATGATTAAAGGCTGAAGTGGTTAGGGCTGTTTATCTTGGAGAAGAGACAGCTGAGTGGGGATATTATAGAGGTCTATAAAATCATGAGGACAAGAACGGTTAAATGTGAATCTGGTATTTCCTCTTTCAGATAATAGAAGGACTCCACTCCATGAAGTTAGCAAGTAGCACATTTAAAACAAATCGGAGAAAATTCTTTTTCACTTACTGTGCAATTAAGCTCTGGAATTCATTACCGGAGGATGTGGATAGGGTCATTAGTGTAACTGGTTTTTCCCTGTACGTACCTGGATCAGTCTAGACCGTGGGTTATGTCCCCAATCCAGCAGATGGAGTCAGCCCAAAGCTTCGAGGGGGCGTCACCATAAGTACTACTACCCCCTCTGCAGGAGTTCAGTATCTTCTGACTCCAGCAGATGCGAGTAGGGGAATCTGGGCTTGCTCCCGATTTCCTATAACCTATTCTGTTTTCCCTTGGTTGGAACTTTCTTCTCTGTCTGTTTTGTCTTGGATCAAGTTGTACTTTAAAAAAAAAAAAAAAAGAAAAAAAAAAAGATAGTTAATTGATTAATTGGGGAGGCGGGGCTCCTTCCTTGTGCTGGCTCTCTGTCTCCTTTGTTTCCTCAGCGCGAGCCTGTGTTCTTGCCGGGGTAAGTCGTTTTTCTTGGTTTGCTGGGCTGTAGTTTTATTTTCAGCTTGCTGATTGAGACTGCCGGTGTGCCCGGCCTGCCAGCGATTTCCCTCGCTCCCGCGGCCATCTTGCACGCGCCTCGTGGGCTGCAGGGAGCAGGGTGAGTGATCTCAGCGGGTTGCGAGGCCAGGACAGGCCCCCCCGCGGCGCCGCTTGTTTTTCTCGGCGGGTTGTGCAGGCCGTCCGGGCCCCCCCGCAGCGGCGCGCCGTCTCGCGGCCCCCCCCCCTCCCGCCCCGAGGCTCACCGAGTGATTTTAGCTGCCGGGGGTGGTTTTTCTGAGCGCCTGCTATGCCGCGGCCGTCGCGTTGCTCGGCCTGCGGCGAGCCCGGTTCGCGCATTTCCAGGGAGGGCATCTGTGCTAGGTGCCTCCCAGGGGGGGAAGGCACGTCCGGGCCCCGCACTCGTTTTCCAGCGGTGCTAGCCTTGCCCGGGCGGCGTGGGCCGGCCCCTCCCCCATTCCTGGCGGGAACGGCGGCCATTTTGCACGCGCTGCGCCATGAGGGAGATTGGACAGCGCTGGGGGATGGGGAGGCTTCAGGGGACTCTCCCCCGAGCTTGCTGCCGGAGGAAGATCCGGAGCTGGACTCACAGGAGCAGGGCCCTCCGGGACCCCCCCCCCCCGCGGAGATTCCCCCGAGTAGGCCGGGGTTCTCCCCAGAGTTTATTCGTCTGATGCACACAGCGTACCTGCAGGAGCTGGCAGCTCCCACGGGGCCTCCGCCCCCCAAACTACCGCGACCTTCGTCCCTCTCCTCGGCCCCCCCCTCCGGGGGGCGTGGGGGCCCCACAGCTCCCTGCACACGTCCGGCTCCCTGTGGGTTCGGGGGGGGCTGGCTCGGACCCAGTTTCCCCGGGATCGGACCCTGCCGTTTCGGGACAAGGGGATTCTACTTCAGAGGGAGAGGATCCACGCACGCTGCGCCTCTTCCAGCGGGAAGAGCTGGATGACCTAATCCCACAAATCATTCAGGGGTTGGACCTCGATCCCCCGCCGGACCCGCCAGCTCCCGTCGCGCCCGCTGTCGTTACTTCTTCGAAGAAGGGGGACCCGGTCCTGGCGGGCGCGGGCATTTCCCATCCACGAGTCGTTCCTGCAACTTCTTACTAGGGAATGGGATTCCCCGGAAGCTGCGCTAAAGGGCAGCAGAGCCATGGAGAGGCTGTACCCGCTGCCGGAAGATTTTCTGGATCTCATCAAGGTACCCAGGGTGGACTCCGCAGTGACGGCGGTCACGAAGAGGACGACCATTCCGGTGACGGGTGGAGCGGCGCTGCGGGATACGCAGGATCGCAAGTTGGAAGTATTCCTCAAGCGGGTCTTCGAGGTCTCCGCAGTGGGACTGCGGGCGGCGATGTGTAGCTCTCTTGCCCAGCGGGCTAGTCTTCTCTGGGTACAGCTACTGCTCACTTCTCAGGTGCTGCCTCCCGAGGAGGCCGCCCAGGCGGACCGACTCGAAGCCGCAGTGGCATACGGGGCTGATGCCTCCTACGATCTATTCAGGGTCCTCGCCCGCTCCATGGCCTCGGTAGTGGCGGCGCGTCGACTCCTATGGCTCCGCAACTGGGCGGCGGACACGTCCTCCAAGTCGAGCCTGGGTTCCCTGCCTTTCAGGGGTAAGTTCCTGTTCGGAGAGGAGCTGGACCAGATAATCAAGTCGCTGGGGGAAAACGCGGTCCATCGCCTGCCGGAAGACAGATATCGCTCCACCAGGGCGTTCTCGTCCTCCTGGACCAGAGCCAGGGCGCAAAGACGCTACAGGAGTTACAGGCCGGCGGTATCCCGGCCTCCTCCCTCCAGGGCTCAGCCCTGGTCCCGTTCCTTTCGCGGGCGCCGCCCAGCGCGGGCCGCTCCCACGGCGGGACAGCCCTCGCCCAAATCCTCTCAATGATGTTCAGCTCGCCCACTCCGCCGTTCCCAAGATCGGGGGACGGCTGGCGTTAAACCGGAGGATGTGGATAGGGTCATTAGTGTAACTGGTTTTTTTTCCCCAAACTTTATTTTCAGTTTTCCAACACACATCTTATAGTATTGACAGCTTACAATGTAGAAAACACAAACTGGAAGATTTTCCCCACCAGTCTCTCCTGAATTCCCTCCCTCTCAATCCCTCCATCTAAATTGTCTGTGATAAACTCTCGGTAATCGATGTATATGTAGAAAAACTAATGTAAAGAGAATTGTTAACTTCCTTAGTTGACATATTTGTTGAGTGAATGAAGAGCTGCATCCCATTGCCATTCCTCCTCTGTATATAGTTGTGAAATAAAACTGACATGAGTACAGTATCCTTTGAGCAGTGTGAGTGTAGCTTTCCTCATCTGACCTAAGTCTTAACTTTTTGTCCATCATTCAGCATATCAATGAGAGCCATTACTATTTCCTTTGGATTCATCCAGTTTGGAATAATAAACTACGAGCCTTGGCACTCATTGCCATAATATATTTCTCCCATATTGTAAGGAACATATCGTAGCATTTCCGAGAGGAATTCTTAGCAGTCATATACTAATAGCTTAAGTTTATAGAATCTAAGCTTTCATGCCTGTTGTGCCCATCAGTCGCAGACAGCTGCGACCTTTGCTCACCTCTTTTTGCCCTGCAGCTTCGATTCTGGCAAAGATGGCCACCACTGCCTCTTCTCGCCGACCTCCCTGGCATTCCCGGGACGGCGTGGGTGATCCCTGTTGCCATTTTGAATCTGGTGTGACTAAGGGCATGCGCGTGCCTGCCTCCTTCTTATCCATGTCATGGCGAGAACCTCGGGAGTGTCCCCTCCTCATGACGTCACTTGTCTACGTGTATTTAAACCTACCGGACCTTCCTACCTACGAGTTAGCAAGGATTTCCGTCTTGCTTAATTTCGCTACTCAGAGATGCTTCGCCTCGCTGTTCCTGCATTCCAGACCGAGTGCCTCAGGTACCCGCTCCTCAGGGGCCTTGCTTCACTCAGGGCTATCCGCTCCTTGGAGAGCCTTCTCTGAGAGTCTCACATTCTCCAGCCTAAGTGAGCACCTCTCGCTGCTACTACTGACGGACCCTCCAGTGTTCCCATGCCTCGGGTCTCCACTGCGACTATGACAGTAGCTCTTCTGCTACACTTCGGAGTGAGTACAAGATCTGCTCTACTCTCCTCCTCTCTTCATGCTGTGTGAATCCTCTGGTTACCCTGCGCTGCAGACCACTACCGGATCCACGCTGCCTTGTGCCTACTTCCAGAACCAGCTTCTGGCCTACCCCGCGCTGCAGGCCACTACCGGAGATACCTTGCACAAGAACTACCAGGAAGAAGTATTCCCCGGGTTACCTTGCTCTGCGGACCACTACCGGAGAATCCATTTCAAAGTCTTTCTACTCTGGACTGTGTTTACAAACCCGCTCCTCAGATCACCTATTCTGCTGTATAATAAAACCTCTTGCCTCTTGTGTCCATCACTGCTGAGACTCTGCCTGTCATGGTGAGTCCCCCCAGGGCTCCTCCCTGTGGGTGGAGTTAGCTCTCACCACAACCCAAGGGCCCACTACCAAGCTCAAATATAACAATGCCCTTAAAGAAGGTTAATCTTTTGTCATCCAACTGGCTAAGATTGTCTTTTTCCTTGTTAGGAAACCCTGCCTAAGAACGTCTGCTGATCTTCTGGAAGATCTTGTTGGTAATCGTAAAATATATCTGTTGCACTCTCTGTCCGCGGGACTCCGCGGCTAGCTTCCCTCACCCGTCGGAGTCCCAAAGCTGCTCCCTCCAACCTCGGGGTGTTAGGAGACTGCTGCCACCATTGATCTTCTTCCTTGTGGTGCAGGAACGATGCCAGCACGGACACCTGACACCTGGCACAACACAGCAACTCTAGGCATGTGCGCATGGCTCTCCCAGATTCTTAAAGGGAGTGCGTCGAGAAAATTTCCCGCGGTTCCCCATCCTGATGTCATCAAGCAAGGGACTACGTAAGCCTAATCCCTGCTCTTCAGCTTTGCCTCTGCAACAGGTCATCTCCTTGGAGAAGCTGGTTGTCTGCCTTGCAGTCCTGATCCTGTGTCCCTGCCTCATGTTCCTGACCATGTGTTCCTGCTTCCTTGCTATGATTTCTCGGTTTGCCCCTCGACGTCCTCATCCTGTCTCCTTTGGACTGATTTGTGGTCTTGACCCTTGGACTGTTTACAGGATTCTGTGGTGTGTCTCGGCTCTTGTACTGATTCACTGGACTCTGCTGTTCACTTCTGTCTTGGGCCTCAATCACCACAGCTCCGTAATCCACCTTCTGATGACGAGGACCTATTGGGTCTTTCCCTACAGGTATTGTCAACCTCGTCTCAGCTCAGGGGTCCACCATCGCTACAGCTTGCAGAGCCCATGCACCAGGCGGATCTCTCTGTCTTCAGGCCATTCTAGGACTTGCCCAAAAGATTCAGCAACAGCAGCAATTCTTGGAAGCCCTAGCAGGATCAATGGAACAGCTCAGCACCTGTCTGGATGCCACCTGGATGCCACTGCTGCTCCTTCAGCTTCCTCGGCGGCAACCACCATCCATCTTCCGACTTCCCCCAGGTATTCGGGGGATCCTAAGTTGTGTCGAGGGTTCTTGAATCTGTGCTTCATGCACTTTTCTCTGCAACCCACGCAATTCTCCAGTGATGCCATCAAAACGACCTTCATCCTCTTCCTCCTCGATGGGAAGGCGTTGGCATGGGCATCGCCTCTGTGGGAGCGAGGAGATGCCCTGCTTCAAGACCTGCAGCAGTTTAAGCAAGTCTTTGACGAGCCTGTCCACCTGGATACAGTGGGGTCTGACCTGCTACATCTGTCCCAAGGTATGAAGACCCTGGCAGAATACGCCATGCAGTTCCGCACAATGGCCACAGAATTAAACTGGAAGGAGAATAGCCTCTGAAGCATGGGAACTACGAGGTCCACGAAGATCTGTGCACTTGGCTCTGTCGTTCTCACGTCCCCCTTGTCAGGATCGACTCATCAGGAGGAACCTATGCAGATCGTACAGAACCACCTTTCATCAGAGGAGACACTTTGATGTCACTCTCTGGGATTTTGCTTCTACTGTATGGGGCAGGGATACCTGCGAGCTCAATTTCCATTGAAGCAGGGAAACACCCAAATCTAGGAGTCAGTGGGGAGTTGACCTTGGGCTGGGCTTTTCCCTCTCCACAGCTTTCTCTGCCGATGACCATAATGGCTGACACCCGTGAGTTTTCTACCCTTGCATTAGTGGACTCCGGAGCAGGGGGAAATTTTATCATGAAGGCCTTGGTGGACCATTTTAAATGTCCAACAATTCCTAGAGAGTCACTGCTTCTCATCTCTTCTATCTATGGCGAGCCTTTGCCTGGACAAATCACCACGATGACCGAACCTCTGCGACTCTGGACCGGTCTCCTCCATTTAGAGGAGATAGTTTCTCACAGGACAAGCAGGATGGTTGTCCTCACAAATGGGTGACATCGAGGATGGAGCCCAACCACGGAAAACTTCTGTCAAATTTTCAGGAACTTTGACTGGCCCCTACTGGGCATGCCCAGCACGGCACTAACCCTGCAGCCAGCAGGGGTCTCCCTTCAGTCTTCTTTTTTCCGCGCAGCAGTAGCCACGCGGTTAAGGAGCTCTTACCACATTCCTGACAGGAATTTCTTCAACTAATTTCTTGAAGAAAAATTTGCCCCTCAGGGGTCTCCCCTCTTCAAGTTTTGCTCCGCGGTACGTCGGTAAGTTTTTGCCGTCGTTTTTGTCGACTACCGTCGAGTTTGGCCCTCGAGGCTTGTTGGCAGTCGAACATCCCGGGGCTAAATTTTTGGGCCATGGCGTCGGGGTTCCGTCGGTGCCCGGACTGTACACGAACTATGTCCATCACAGACCCACGTAGAGTCTGTGTTTTGTGTTTAGGGAGTGAGCATGATGTCCTGACTTGCACCAAATGTGCCCTAATGGGACAATGGGACTCCTTTTCCATGCCCACACTCTGACGCCATCGATTGCATCGACGTCATCGGAACCGGCACCATCGAAGTTTCACCATCGTCGTCAGCCTCCCGGTGACCACCTGCCATCGACGTCTCCGCGGCCATCGACTCCCGTCCCTTCCCCCGAAGATCGCGGGGATCGGAGGGAAAAACATCGCCATCGACGTCACAAGTCTCGGACCATCGAGGAATCGAAGTCATCGACCTCAGTTCTGTCCGAGCCTCCTCCGAAGAAGTCTCGACCAGAAGTGGCACCGTCCACTCCTGTCTCGCAGACACCGAGGCAACCCTCACCCCTTCGGGGTTTAGGAGCTGCGACTCCACCGATGACGGTGGTCCCTTCGGCTCAGCCTCAGCCTCCCTCTCCCGTGGAGCCAGGTATTGTTACCCCAGGTCTCCGGGTAGAACTGGACCGGCTGGTCCAGGAGGCCAACGACAAGGCGATGCAACGGTTCCAGACTCCTCCAGCACCGAGAGTGGAACCGGTCACCGACCCGATTCCAGCAGCACTGGCACCGCTGCTTGCCTGGATGGAAGCGCTTATGACTGCCCTTCCTCCGGTGATACCCGGGTCTCCGACAGCTATCTCCTCGAGTGGAGAAACACCGTACCGAATTCCCCCTTCGGGGGTAGTACCATTGGTACCATGTCGTCCCTCGCCACCGATACATTCCACGGGGGCAATACGCACATCAGCTCCATTGAGAATTTCGATGCCGGCACCGGTGCCATCGAGGACCTTTTCGATACCCCCGACGATTCCTTCGAGTTTCTTGGAGCCTCAGCCGGGGCCTTCAGGTATCCAACCCCCTCATGGTCCTACAGGTCAGCAACCTGATCCTTACGACACTTGGGGTGATGCTACCTCCACATTTGCCTTCACCACCCTCTCCTGCGGGGAGTAGAAAGCGTTCTCCTCCTGAGGACCTCTCTTTCATAAATTTCGTGAAGGAAATGTCGGAGTTGGTCCCTTTTCAGCTTCAATCAGAACAAGATGACAGGCACCAGATGATGGAGTTGCTCCAATTCTTGGATGCCTCTAAAGTCATCACTTCTATTCCAATTCATCAGGTTTTTCTGGACCTTCTAAAAAAGAATTGGGAATCTCCTGGATCTGTTGCTCCAGTAAACAAAAAAGCTGACTCTACCTATCTTGTACAGTCAGCACCTGGCTTTCAGAAACCTCAGCTAGACCACCACTCTGTTGTGGTAGAATCAGCTCAAAAGAAAGCTAAAAGAATAAAGCCGCATTCTTCCATACCTCCTACTAAGGAAAATAAATTCCTAGATAGTATAGGTAGGAAAGTATTCCAAGGAGCCATGCTAACTTCCAGAATAGCTTCTTATCAGCTATATATGACCCAATACAATAGGGTCATCTTTAAACAGATACAGGAGTACTCAGATACTTTACCAGAACAGTTCCAACCACAACTTCAATCCCTAATAAATAAAGGTTTTGAAGCAGGGAAGCATGAGATAAGAACAGCTTATGATATCTTTGATGCTTCCACCAGACTTTCTGCTACGGCCATCTCTGCAAGACGCTGGGCTGGCTAAAGTCATCTGACCTTCGACCTGAGGTACAGGACAGGCTCTCTGATCTGCCCTGTCTAGGGGATAATTTATTTGGTGAGCAAATTCAGCAAATTGTTGCTGAATTGAAGGATCATCATGAGACACTTAAACAGCTCTCATCCATTCCTTCTGACTTACCTTCTAAACAGCCGTTCAAGAAGGACCTAAAAAAGTCCTTCTTCCGTCCACGGAAGTATTATCCCCCACAAACCAAGTCTAGGTCTGCGAGGCCTTACCATAAATCTCAGCCTCGCCAGTCTTGAAAACAAAAGCCCGCAGCAGCTCCGCAACCTGGCCCTGCATCGGGTTTTTGACTTTCAATTAGAGAGCAGTTGCCAAATCCCTCTTCCAACCATTCCAGTAGGAGGTCGCTTAAGCCACTTTCTAGAAAAATGGCATCATATCACCACAGATCAATGGGTGATAGCGATAATGGCACATGGTTACCACCTCAACTTTCTGACTCTTCCTTCGGACTCCCCACCCATGCAGGCGTGGGGACTCACCGATCACTCTGTTCTTCTAGAGCAGGAAGTTTCCCTTCTCCTCCAGTCAAACGCTATAGAACCCGTTCCTCCCTCACAACAAGGACTAGGGTTCTACTCCAGGTACTTCCTGATTCCAAAAAAGTCAGGAGGACTTCGACCAATCCTGGATTTACGAGCCCTCAACAAGTACCTTTCACAGAGAGAAGTTCAAGATGGTAACCCTGGGCTCGCTTCTCCCTCTGCTGCAAAGAGGAGACTGGCTCTGCTCTCTAGACCTAAAAGACGCCTATACTCACATTGCGATAACGCAACCTCATCGCAAATACCTCCGTTTTTTAGTAGGCCGAAATCACTATCAATACCGAGTGCTCCCTTTCGGCCTGGCATCCGCACCACGAGTTTTCACCAAATGCCTCGTGGTAGTTGCAGCATTTCTCAGGAAGGAAGGTGTCCACGTCTACCCCTATCTGGACGATTGGTTAATCAGGGCCCCAACCCAGCAAATCGCTCGGTCCTCCCTGACCCTGACAATTCAAACACTACTTTCTCTAGAGTTTCTTGTCAATTACGAGAAATCCTACTTAATCCCATCTCAAACCTTATCCTTCATTGGGGCAGACTTGGATACCTTACAGGCAAAAGCCTTCCTTCCTCATCAACGAGTCCAAATCCTTGTGTCCCTAGCTTGCCAGTTGCAGTCTCAACGCACAGCAACAGCTCGACAATTCCTTATTCTCCTGGGACACATGGCCTCCTCAGTTTATGTGACTCCTATGGTGCGCCTGGCCATGAGAGTCATGCAATGGACTCTCAGATCACAATGGATCCAAGCTGTTCAGCCTCTGTCCTCCATTGTTCGCATCACCGATGCACTCCGTCTGTCTCTTGCCTGGTGGAAAACTCAATCCAACCTCCTACAGGGCTTGCCTTTTCACCCACCAGATCCTCAAATAATTCTCACAACCGACACTTCCAACGTCGGTTGGGGAGCTCATGTAAACAATTTACAAACCCAAGGATTCTGGTCTCCAGAGGAAGCCAAACACCAGATCAACTTCCTGGAACTTCGAGCAATTCGATATGCTCTCAGGACTTTTCAAGATTGCCTATCGAACCACGTGATCTTGATTCAGACGGACAACCAGGTGGCCATGTGGTACATAAACAAGCAGGGGGGCACAGGTTCCTTTCTTTTGTGCCAGGAAGCTGCGCAGATTTGGGCAGAAGCCCTCTCCCGCTCCATGTACCTCAGAGCCACCTACTTGCCGGGAGTGAACAATGTCTTGGCAGACAAACTGAGTCGTGTCTTCCACCCACACGAGTGGTCCCTCAATCCCTTGGTAGCAACCACTCTGTTCCAACAATGGGGTTATCCCCACATAGACCTCTTTGCGTCCCCTCAGAACCACAAAGTGGACAATTACTGCTCTCTCATTTGGAGCCACCACTCTCGGCCCAGGGATGCATTCTCCCTCCCGTGGACAACCGGTCTGCTTTATGCATTCCCTCCACTTCCTCTTCTGTCGAAGACTCTCGTGAAGCTACGTCAGGACAGGGGAACCATGATCCTGATCGCACCGCACTGGCCACGCCGTGTGGTTTCCCATACTCCAGGATCTCTCCATCCGCAGGCACATTCCTCTGGGACAGGACCCGCATCTGGTCACTCAAAACGACGGATGCCTCCTCCATCCCAACCTCCAAGCCTTGTCCCTGACGGCATGGATGTTGAAAGGTTAGTCCTTCAACCATTTAACCTTTCGGATTCAGTTTCTCGTGTCCTGATCGCTTCACGAAAGCCTTCCACAAGAAAATCTTATTCATACAAATGGAAAAGGTATACATCATGGTGCACTTCTCAGTCCCTTGATCCCCTTTCCTGTCCAATTTCCAATTTCTTGGACTATCTCTGGCATTTATCTGAATCAGGTCTCAAGACCTCTTCCATCAGAATGCATGTCAGTGCAGTTGCCGCCTTCCATAAAGGTATCGGGGGTGTCCCTATTTCAGTACAACCCCTTGTAACACGCTTCCTTAAAGGCTTGCTCCATTTGAAGCCACCTTTACGTCCTCCGGCCCCATCTTGGGACCTTAATTTGGTTCTTGGTCGCCTTATGAAACCACCTTTCGAACCTCTTCACTCCTGTGACCTAAAATATCTCACATGGAAAGTGTTATTCCTTTTGGCTATCACTTTGGCTCGCAGGGTTAGTGAACTACAGGCCTTAGTTACCTATCCGCCTTACACTAAACTCCTGCAGGACCGGGCGGTACTCCGCACTCACCCTTATACTAAATGACCTCCTCCTTGATGAAAAGCCGGACTTCTGTGCGGTAACTGAGACCTGGCTAAAGAACACTGACACGGTACTAATTAACCAACTCCCAAGCCTAGAATATGACATTTTTTCCATCCCCAGACCTAAAAAAAGAGGCGGAGGCCTCCTTCTAGTCGCAAAAAAAACACCTCATGCTAAAACAATACCCAGTCAACCTTCCACCCAAATATGAAGTCGGCCTCTTTAAATCACCTCACCTACAAATATGCCTTATATATACTCCTCCTGGCATCTTAGACTCTGACTTATCACCCATCATTGAATGCATAGCATCAAACATAACCAATGATATACCCGCCATAGTACTCGGAGACTTTAACCTCCACATTGACTCCCATCCACTCTCACACAGTTGCGAATCCCTATTAACCTCCCTCCTAGCAATGGATCTACATCAAATCATCTCCAAACCCACACACAAAGCTGGACATTCACTAGACCTTATTTTCACGAACTCCCTCCTCCTTCCTAACCCTCCAACTTACACGCCAGTACCCTGGTCCGACCACTATCTCATCAAAGCAACCTGCTCCTTAAAAAACCTCCCACAACGCCCCAACAACAAAACTACCATACAATTTAGAAAAGCATGTCCCAGAGAAGAACTCATAGACACACTTACAGATAATCTCAAAAAATTAGACCTCAAGGACTCTGAAGCCGCAGTCACCTCATGGAGCCACATCACTAGCGACACAGCCAACAAGCTATGCCCCCTAATAACAAAAGAAATCCCCGCCGATGCTAAATCTAGACAACCCTGGTACACTCCTGAATTAAAGCTACTAAAGCACAAATTGAGAAGCCTAGAAAAAACATGGCGCAAAGACCCATCCACCTCCAATCTCAACAAATATAAATCCATGCTACACACATACAGATCAAACACGCTCAATACTAAACGAGACTTCTACGCTACCAGAATACACAATTATCAGTTCAATCCTAAAGCCCTATTCTCCTTCGTCACAAGCTTAACAAAAACGGCACCTAACTCCACTCTGGACGAAGAAAACGACAACAAATGCAACGAGCTCGCAAAATACTTCCATAACAAAATAGCTAACATCACCTCACGCTTCACCACCCCTCCCTCACCTACCAAAACCTCTCTGAAAGCCCCCAATCATCAAATGGATGCCTTCGAAACCACATCCACTTCTGAAATCAGATCTATACTAAGTAAAATGAAACCCTCCTCCCACCCCTCAGACTCAATACCCACCAAAGCACTTTTATCTATACCAGATTGCATCGCACAACCCCTATCTGACCTCATTAACACATCCCTGGCCTCCGGCAACGTTCCCAACCAACTAAAACTAGCCATTGTAAAACCCATTCTAAAAAAGCCCAAACTAGATCCTACAGACCCAACTAACTTTCGCCCCATTTCCAATCTCCCGTTTATTGCGAAGGTCCTAGAAAGAACTGTTAACACACAATTATCCAATTATTTAGACCAGCATCAAATCCTCCTACCTTCACAGCACGGCTTTCGCAAACAATTTAGTACAGAAACCCTCCTGACGTCACTCTCGGACTACATCATCAGAGGACTAGACATGGGTCACACATACATCTTAGCCCTACTAGACATATCAGCAGCCTTCGATACCATCAATCACTCCATACTAACCTAAAGCAATTATCCTTACTACCACAGGATAACTCAGCCTTCCACAAGAAAGATTCCAAGGCGTGATACCAGACGTCCTTACTACCGTCCACGCAGGTATTACCCCCCAGCAAATAGGCCCAGAACAACCCGCCCACCTCAACGCCAACAGCCTAGGCAGAGGCCTGCAAGGGCTCAACCACCACCACAAACTACCACTACATCTGGTTTTTGAAAAACACCAGAGAGCAGCAGCCTTATCAACCCATTCCCAAACATACCAGTGGGGGGTCGAATAACATACTTTCACAGCATTTGGACCTCCATCACCACCGACCAGTGGGTGTTATCCATCATTGCTCACGGTTACAAACTGGATTTTCTTACTGTTCCAAAAGAAAACCCACCACTTCCATCTTGGACAGTAAATCAACATTCCATAATTCTTCAAACAGAATTATCCACCCTTCTGAAAGCCAGGGCCATAGAACCAGTTCATGGACCTCAAAAGGGCAGAGGATTCTACTCCCGATATTTCCTCATTCCAAAGAAAACAGGAGGCCTTCGACCCATTCTAGACCTCAGAAATCTCAACAAATTTCTCAAAAAAGAAAAATTCAGGATGGTGTCCCTAGGCACCATTCTACCTCTTCTTCAAAGGGGAGATTGGCTCTGCTCTCTGGATCTTCAAGATGCCTACGCTCACATCCCCATCTTTCCTCCTCATCGCCAGTACCTGCGATTTCGGTTAATGGATCAACACTTTCAATACAAAGTGCTGCCATTCGGCCTTGCATCAGCACCACGAGTATTCACAAAGTGCATGGCTGCAGCAGTGGCACACCTCCACAAACAAAGAGTGAACGTGTTCCCTTTCCTGGACGATTGGCTCATCAAGAGTCAATCAAAAGAAGGAGCTCTCACTTCTCTCAGGCTCACTATCCATGTGCTTCACTCCTTGGGATTTCTCATCAACTACCAGAAATCCAGTCTGTCACCAACTCATCTTATACAGTTCATAGGTGCAGAGCTAAACACTGCGATATCAAAAGCTTTTCTTCCAAGAGACAGTGCTCAAACACTTGTCCTCTTGACTCACACTCTTCGAAACCAATTCCAGGTAACAGCTCACCAGTGCCTCATTCTCCTAGGGCACATGGCTTCCACAGTTCATGTAACTCCCATGGCCAGATTGACCATGCGACTACTGCAATGGACACTCAAAGCACAGTGGATACAAGCCACTCAACCAATGTCCACTCCCATTCATATCACACCAGAGTTCAGATCTGCACTCATCTGGTGGACATCAATGAACAACCTGCTCAAAGGCCTACCTTTCCAGCAACCAGTTCCACAAGTAACTTTGACTACAGATGCATCCACCTTAGGGTGGGGAGCACACATCGGTCATCTAAAGACACAGGGCAAGTGGACGAAGCTGAAGCCTCTTTTCAAATAAACTTCCTGGAGCTTCGAGCTATACGTTATGCGCTACATGCGTTCAAGGACTGCCTATCACACAAGACTGTTCTTTTTTTTTTGTAAATATCTGTTTATTATGCCAAGAACTATGTGTATATCCATACAACAGTAATAAACGTAAAATCAGAACATACACATCCGCAGTAACAGTCAGCATATGTCACATAGTCATGACCGAACACTGATACTTTAAGTACCCTCCCCCCCTCCCCTCCCCCCCCCCCCAGTACGTTTACCATCAACAAGTTCCATGTCCCAAGGAGGTATCGGTTTTATCAATCCAAGTTTGAAAATTCCGCCAAGTGGCAGTAAAACGTGTAAGGGTATCCCTTCGTAGAGCCGTTAAGCGTTCCATATAATGTATCCATTTTAATCGAAGAAGGACGGACGTTAATGAGGGCGTCTTCTCCTCCTTCCAGTGTTTCGCAATCTCCCCTCTCACCGCCATTGCGACTGCTCTGATGAAAGGCCTGTGGATCGCAGATGTTCCATCCATGGTGTCATGTAATAGCGCACCCTTTGCAGTCCAGTTAATGTCCGTATTCAACACATCGCATAACCATTTACCCACTGCCGCCCACAACTGCTGGATCTGTGGACAAGTCCACCACTTATGATAGAAGTCGCTACCATTCCACAATTTCTCCAACAGAGGTTATCAGGTTTAAGACCCATCTTTTTCAATTTAGATGGAGTTAAGTACCATCGGAACAACATCTTATAACTCTGCTCCACTAACTGTGCCAAAAGAGAACTCTGGCGCACCTCCTGATAACATGTGTCCCATTCCCCCTCCTCTAGGGGGCCCCCCCAATCAGCTTCCCAGGCACGCAAATGGCACGCCCTATGTTTGAGTGGCCCATTCAGTAGGGTATAAAGTTTAGATATAGCCCCCCTCACCAAGTGCGCCTTATCACAGTAACTTTCCAGTAATGTTTTCCCTTTAGCAAGATCCACACATACTTCTTTAGATACTAAAAAATGATGGAGCTGCAGATAAGCATAATAATCTTTGGCAGAGAGATTGAAAGTTGCTTTCAATTCCTCAAAAGGAAGCACCCTCTGGTCCATCCAGACCTGTCCCAAAGTCTGTAGGCCCTTCTCCTCCCACTGCTTAGACCATTTGCCCATCATCCCTGCAGGGAACCGTACACATCCTCTGATCGGAGTAGAATACCAGTATTGTCGGACCCCAGTCAATGGCGTTCTCCATGTGTGCCACAAATGTAAAGTAGCCGCAGTACATGGAGACGCTGAAACATCTTTAAGTTGTCCCTTCCCTGCAGTCCAAAAAAGCTGCCTAGCCGAGACTCCCCCATTCATATCCCTTTCAATCCGGACCCACTGTTTAGGGTGCACTTGGTCATGATAATCTATCAAAGCCTTAAGTTGAGACGCTATATAGTATTTAAGCAAGTTGGGGACCCCCAGGCCACCATCCATTTTCCCTTGATACAGTACCGCTCTTGCCACCCGAGGAGGTCTTCTCTTCCATATAAAGGAGAAAATCTTGGCTTGAAGCCTTTGAAGATGTTGTCGTGGTACCAAACAGGGAAGAGTCTGAAAAAAATATGCCAATTTCGGCAAGTAGGTCATTTTTATAGCCGCAATCCTCCCCAGCCATGATAGTTCTAATCGATCCCATTTCTGAAGTTCCTTCTCCAACTGTGTAAAGAGTGGTAAGTAATTTCGACTAAACAATTCCCCATATGCTGATCCAATGTGAACCCCCAAATACTTTACCGACTGCTTGGCCCATTGAAAAGGAAATGACAGCCTGAGTGCAGCCACCTGAAGTGGGGACAGAAATATAGGTAGCAATTCAGATTTTTCCTTGTTAACCTTGAGGCCGGATACCCGTCCAAAGGCCTCCAGTTCTGCCAATAATGCGGGTAACGACTCTTCAGGTCGTGACAGGGTAAAGAGCACATCGTCAGCATATAACGAGATCTTATAATCCCTCTCCCTTAGCCGGATACCTCGCCCTTCATCTTTTAATCTGATTTTTATTGCTAGGGGCTCCAAGTATAAGGCAAACAACAGGGGCGATAATGGACAGCCTTGTCTTGTTACCCGCTGAACCCGAAAATTAGCTGAATACCCACCATTCACTTTTATGCATGCAGCAGGATCATTATATAACTCCCTCACCCACTGGAGGAAACCACCCCCTAGTCCAACCGCTTCCATAACCCGAAATAAAAAGGGCCAATGCACTCTATCGAACGCTTTTTCAGCATCCACTCCAAAGAGCAAAGAGTCCTCAGCGCGTGTCTTTGCTTGATGGATGAGATTAATCACCTTCCGAATGTTGTCCCCAGCCATTCTACCAGGCATGAAACCAGACTGGTCCTCGTGCACCAAGGTGGTGATAACCACATTCAATCTGGTGGCCAAAAGTTTTGCTAAAATTTTCAAGTCAATATTTATAAGCGAAATCGGGCGATACGCACTACATTGTGATGGGTCTTTACCAGGTTTCGGTAGTATTGTAATGCCTGCTACATTAGCACCTGCTGTAAGTCGGCCACCAGTCCCCAGTAAATTAAACATGTTAGCCAACGGTACTACCAGTATATCTTTAAACTTTTTATAAAAAAGTGGCGTAGGGGGGACAGGAGAGAGAGAGGAGACCATCTGTTACCTGGCTTTCAGAAATCGGACGCTGCCTGGCTCCAGTGCCTGCCTTGAGGGTGAGGACTTTGACCCGGCCCCGGAGTGATTTCCTTCAGCGGGTGAGGACGTTGCCCCGGCCCCGGAGGTGGTGAAGTCGCGCCGCACATGTCATCAGGGAGGGACCGGAAGGATTTAAAACCGGACCCTCCTGCGGCAGAGACTTGGGGGACAGGAGAGAGAGAGGAGACCATCTGTTACCTGGCTTTCAGAAATCGGATGCTGCCTGGCTCCAGTGCCTGCCTTGAGGGTGAGGACTTTGACCCGGCCCCGGAGTGATTTCCTTCAGCGGGTGAGGACGTTGCCCCGGCCCCGGAGGTGGTGAAGTCGCGCCGCACACGTCATCAGGGAGGGACCGGAAGGATTTAAAACCGGACCCTCCTGCGGCGCGTGAGAGCCGCCGGCGCGTTGCCTAAGCCGCGCGCCCCTTAGGGGCGCGCGGCTTTGGCTGAAAATTCTGGATTAAGAAGAGTGGAGTTTGGGTCTTCTCAATTATCAATTGCAAGTAAGACTTTCTAACTAAAATATTGAATTCTCACTCCTCTCCTGAGTCCCCTCGTGTTATAAGTCTCTTATGTAAACAAGGAAGGAGAGCTTAAACTCCCTTGCGATACATTGACTTTTTAACTGCATGCCTCATACGAAGCGGAAGGGAAGGGTGCGGATAGCTTCTCCTGCAGTTGCCATGCCCATCCCTTCTCAACCAACTATTCAGGGTTTTTTCGCCCCAACCCATGTATCGACCCCAGGGATATCTGTTGTGAGGGTGGGTGAGGAGCACACCCAGACCTCCTTAGATTCTTTAACATCTTTAAGCCCTGGGGCTCCAGAGACGACTCCTTCTCCACTTAACACCCATATCCAGCTACAGGACTGGTCAGTGTATCCAAAGATATTGGGTACTAAACCGGTCGCAGAAGCTGTGTCTGAGATAATAACGGAGGATGTTAAAGGTAGAGACATCATAGGAAGGATGAATGCCTCAATTGTCAACTTGGAAGGAGGAGAAGAGCTGACAAATTAATCCAGTAGGATTGTAGAGATTTGTCAGTTAGGAGGAGTGAGGGACTCTCCCAAAGAAAAACTGGTTAATCCCTCTGAAGTTACCCTTGGAAATCTTTGGGAAGCTTCTTTGAAAATTCAAAATATGATTGTGTTATTAACTGAATCTGTAAATAACTCACAGAAGAGAATCCTAGAAATTGAGCCTAAGTTAAATTTGCATGAAACTAGGATAAATGGAATTGAAGAAAAGATTTCGCATATTCAAGAAATACAAACAAAATTACTTCAAGATGATAATATTGCTTCAAAGAAAATAGAAAATCTAGAAAATCATATCCGATATCATAATTTACGTATATTGAACTTTCCAAAAGTAAAACTCATATCTCCTCGTGAGCAGTTTAGGAAATATTTAATGGAAATACTTCAAATTTCAAAGGAGAGTGTACCTGGTATATCGAAAATGTATTTTGTGTCTAAAGTATTAAAAGAGCAAGGGATAGTAAGGGAATCTAGTGTGGCAGTTGAAGATAATTTAACTGATTTTCTTGAAACTACAGAGGAAGAACAGATAGAATACAGAGGTACGCTCTTGGTGACTTTTGTAATATCATCGGATAGAGATTTAGTTTTGAATGTTTTTTCGGAATAGAAATAAACTGTTCTTGGGGCAAAAGATATGGGTTTTCCCAGATTTAACCAGGATTACTCAAATTCGTAGGCGGAAATTTCTAGAGATGACTCAAGAGGTTAGACAATTAGGAGCTAGGATGTCTCTCAGATATCCATGTAAATGTTTGGTTCATTTAAATAATGTTAGATACCTTTTCTTTGAACCTTCTCAACTAAGGTTCCTGATAGATAACCAGGGAATAGGGAGAACCAACACTCAACCTACTCAGGAATAATTAAATAAATATGGGTTACCTTCCTTTTCTTTTTCTTTTTTTTTGTTCTAACTAGCTCAGTTAGTTAAAATGGTTAACTGTTCCATTTCTTTTCAGAGACTTATATAACTGCCTCAAAAGATTAAAAGAAGTAGGGATAGAAAGGATTGCATATTGAATGTGTATATGTAATATTGGAAACTATTTCTCTGTGATTATTGAAAATTGAATAAAGAAATTATTAAAAAAAAAAGAAAAAAAAGTGGCGTAAAGCCATCGATTCCTGGAGCCTTCCCTGGTTTTAACTCTGTGATTGCCGCAAGCACCTCCGCAGAGGTAATAGGTTGGCCCATTCCCTCTGTCAAGGAGGGGTCTAGACAAGGCAAAGGAACATCCCTCAGATACTTAGCAATATCCTCATCCGAAATCCCTTCATCCCGGGTGTATAGTTCAGCATAAAATTGGTTAAACTGACACCGAATTCCCTCGCCATCAACGATTAGAGCCCCATCATGCGCCCTTATTTTAGTAATCTGCGCTTGAGCTACCCTAGCTTTCAACTTATGTGCCAAGAGTCGCCCCGCCTTGTTCCCATGTTCATAATAAGTTTGTTTGGCCAAATCTAATTTATATGCTAGATCCCCAGATTCCAACATTAGTAATTGGTAGCGAATATCCCCCAATTCTTTCAAAAGCGCCCTTGTAGGATTCCGTTTATGAGCCACCTCCACCTGCGCTAACCGGTCCAGCAAGAGTTGCTGACGTTTACCCTGTTCTTTCTTTCTATAAGCCGCCAAAGCGATTATCTTTCCCCGAATAACTGCTTTTAAACAATCCCATAAAATGATTGATGTGGTATCCCCCGTGTCGTTGGCTGCTAAGTACTCTTCAATAGCAGCTCTAACCTGTAATTCACCCTCTTTCTCTTTAAGGATGGTATCGTTAAGTTTCCAGAACCGCTGTCCACAGTCCAGACGCATACTATTTATTTATTTATTTATTATTTTCTATACCGGCTTTCACGACTGGTAGTCGCATCAACCTGGTTTACATTTAACATTTAGTGTAATGAACATAAAACTAGATGAACTGAACTGGTGCAGGAATAACAGTTACAATAAAACAAGGAAAAATACAACTGGGAGAGGAGGAAGCAAGAAGAAAAATATAGCAATTGGTACAAAAAAAACCAACAAAATTACAAGATAATATTTACAATATGTACAAAATTAAAGGCAAGACTAAAGGTGGTCATGGGCTGGAAAAATTGAGGCTGAAATAGGAAGAGTATGATGAATAAGGCAGAGTGATGGTCTTTACACTGGGATTCTGTTAACATGGGATAGACTGATTGAAGGGTAATGTTAATATGGATCAATCCGAGATCTGATAGGCTTTTTTAAAAAGCCAAGTTTTTAGCCTTTTTCTGAAAGTTAATAGGCACTGTTCTTGGCGTAGCTCAGATGGGATGGAGTTCCATAGACGTGGTCCTGCTGTGGATAATGCTCTGACTTCCAGTGATTTATGTTGGAAGGTTTTGGCGTGTGGAACATGTAAAGCTTCTTTGTAATATTCCCTAGTAGGTCTGACAGAGGTGCGTTTTTCAAACGGAATTTGTAGATTTAACGGTGCCTGATGTTGCATGACTTTGAATATAGTGGTGATGGTCTTGTACATAATTCTGTAATGAATTGGTAGCCAGTGGAGGGCTTTCAGGATGGGGGTGATGTGGTCGAATCTCCTAGAGTTGGTCAACATTCTTGCAGCTGTATTCTGCACCATCTGTAAAGGTTTTGTATGAGAGATGGGGAGGCCTAGTAAAATGGAATTACAATAATCCAGCTTGGAAAAAATAATTGCTTGAAGAATTGTTCTAAAATCTTTGGAGTGGAAAAGAGGTCTGATTCTTTTAAGGGTGTATAATTTATGAAAACAATCTTTGGTCGTTTGGTTAATGAATGGTTTTAGGTTTAGTCGGTTGTCAATAATTGCTCCTAGGTCTCTTATGTGTGAGGTTTGCAGGTTAGCTGGTGGGTTTGTGGTGATGTCGTTGTTTTCTGGGGCTATAATGAGAAATTCCGTTTTTGAGGCATTGAGAATGAGGTTTAGACTGTTGAGGAGTTGTTTAATCTCGGTTAGACAGCTCTCCCAGAATTTTAGAGTGTTTGTAATGGTTGTTTTTATGGGGATTACGATCTGAACGTCGTCTGCGAAAAGGAAGTGTTTCAAATTTAGTTTTGTAAGAAGGTGGCAGAGTGGGAGCAGGTAGATATTGAATAAGGTGGGTGAGAGGGAGGAACCCTGTGGAACCCCTAACGAAGATGGATGGTAGTGAGATTCTTTGTTGTGGATTTTTACCTTGTATCCTCTGTTCTCCAGAAAGGTTTTAAACCAGGTCTGAACACTGCCTGAAACTCCGATGTTTGCCAGTAGATTTATAAGGATGTGATGGTTGACCGTGTCGAATGCCGCCGAAAAGTCAAGTAAAATTAGAAGGAATGCGTGTCCTTTGTCGATGCCGGCTAGGAGGAAGTCTGTGAGAGAGAGTAGAAGCGTTTCTGTGCTTGCTGCTCTACGGAATCCAAATTGGTTAGGAGATAAAATTTGGTGATCCTCAAGATAATTAGATAATTGTGCATTTACTATTTTTTCCATAATTTTTGATATGAAGGGGAGGTTGGAGATGGGGCGGAAATTGCCGGGATCATTAGTGTTAAGGTTTGGTTTTTTGAGTAAAGGTTTTATTGAAGCCGTTTTAAGGTCATCTGGGTAGATTCCCTGGGCTAGGGAGCAATTAATGATGTCCGCTAGAGTTTTGGAAATAGTATCCGGGATTAGTAAGAGTATTTTGGTGGGTAGTTGGTCGAAAGGGTGTGATGAAGGTTTCATTTTCTTCAGGATCATTTGTATGTCCACAGTAGAGATGGGTTCGAATGAATTGAGAGCGAAGTCTTTGTTAGGGTAGAGAAATGAGGTATTGTAGGATGCATTTGGGTTTGGTGTCAGCTTCTTAAGGAGGTCGGCGATTTTTTTATTGAAGTAGAGAGCCAGTTCATCTGCTTTAGTCTGTGCTTGGTCATCTGGGATGGCTGGAGTGATGGTTTTTGTGAGACTGGACACGTAGTTGAACAAAGCTTTCGAATCAAATATGAGGTGGTGGATCTTGCGGGCGTAATAGTCTCTTTTGGTTTTTAGTGTGCTGTTTTTGTAGAGGTGTAGGGAGCGTTTGTAATCCTGAAGTGATGCCGGTGAAGGGGCTTTTCTCCATTTTTTTTCCTTCTGTCTTAAAGTAATTTTGAGTTTTCTCAATTCCTCATTAAACCATGGTTGATTCTTGGACGCATTGGGGCGGATTTTCAGAGCCCTGCTCGCATAAATCCGCCCAAACCGGGCGGATTTACGCGAGCAGGGCCCTGCGCGCCGGGAAGCCTATGTTACATAGGCTTCCCGGCGCGTGCAGAGCCCTGGGACTCGCGTAAGTCCCGGGGTTCTCGGAGGGGGGCGTGTCGGGGGCGGGCCCGGTCGTCGCGGCGTTTCGGGGGCGTGTCGGCAGCGTTTTGGGGGCGGGTACGGGGGCGTGGCTACGGCCCGGGGGCGTGGCCGCGCCCTCCGTACCCGCCCCCAGGTCGCGGCCCGGCGCGCAGGAGGCCCGCTGGCGCGCGGGGATTTACGCCTCCCTCTGGGAGGCGTAAATCCCCCGACAAAGGTAAGGGGGGGGTTTAGACAGGGCCGGGCGGGTGGGTTAGGTAGGGGAAGGGAGGGGAAGGTGAGGGGAGGGCAAAGGAAAGTTCCCTCCGAGGCCGCTCTGATTTCGGAGCGGCCTTGGAGGGAACGGGGTAGGCTGCGCAGCTCGGCGCGCGCCGGCTATACAAAATTCATAGCCTTGCGCGCGCCGATCCAGGATTTTAGTGGATACGCGTGGCTCCGCGCGTATCTACTAAAATCCAGCGTACTTTTGTTTGCGCCTGGAGCGCAAACAAAAGTAGGCTGTTCGCGCTCGTTTTAAAATCCGCCCCATTGTGTTTGGGATTTTTTGTTGTTGGGGACATAATGTGTTGGCTACTGATTCTGTTATTTTAGCCCATGATTGAACAGCTGAGTTAGGAGTGGAGAGGTCAATGAGTGAGAGATCTGGAGCTAGATGCTTGGCTAGGTGTTCCGAAGGGCATGTTTTCCTGTAAAGAAATGGTCGAGGGGGGAGCAGATTGTAGCTCGGTTTAAACAGTGAGAATGATGTGGAGATTAATGAATGGTCTGACCATGGGACTTTAATGCACTCCGGGTGTTCTGTGAGTGAAATGCCGGAATTAGTAAAAAAAAGAGGTCCAGCGTATGACCAGCTTTGTGCGTGGGTTTGTTAATTTGTTGCTTGAATCCCAAGGCTGTCATGGCCGTGAGAAAGGCTTCGCAGTTGGGAGAGAGAGGAGACTTATCCACATGAAGATTGAAGTCTCCCAGGATAATGGCTGGTGAGTCTAAATTTAGGTGAGCTGCTATTATTTCCAGCATAGGAGAGGGATCGGATTCAAGAAAGCTTGGGGGTGCGTAGACTAATAGAATTTGAAGAAATTCAGATTTAAAGAGGCCTATTTCAAGTTTGGTTGAAGAATTGATGGTATGATGTGTAAATCTCAGTGTTTTTTTTGCTGCAAGGAAAATACCCCCTCCTCTTTTTTTTTGCCTTGGAATGGAGAAGAGGTCGTAAGTTTGTGAAGGTAGTTGGTTTAAGAGGGCGATGTCCGATGTTTTGAGCCATGTTTCAGTTATGGCACAGAAGTCTGGGTTGTTGTCTTGAAGAAGGTCGTTGAGGATCAAAGTTTTGTTGGTGAGCGATTGAGCGTTGAAGAGGATGAAGGTGAATAATGTGAGTCCTAAGAACTGCGTGGTGGGGGAGATCATGATGGGAATGAGAGATTTGTAAGTGTGTGGCCTGTTGATCATTGTAGATATTGAGCAGGCCTGATGAGGAGTAGGATAACTTGTATATGTTGACTCCTGGATGGTAAGTTGATGTGAGTCCTGGATGCAGCTGGATGGGTGCTGGATGGTGTTGAGTGAGTCCTGGATGCAGCTGGATGGGTGCTGGATGGTGTTGAGTGAGTCCTGGATGGGTGCTGGATGGGTGCTGGATGGTGTTGAATGCGTGCTGAATGCAGCTGGATGGGTGCTGGATGGTGTTGAATGCGTGCTGAATGCAGCTGGTGGAGAGTTGGACGAGTGAGGATGTGTGTTATTTGAAACGTCCGCTCAAATTGAAATTGGGTTTAATTTTCTACGGTCTGTAGGAGCCGAAAAGCTGAAAGGCTAGCTCTAAAGAACAGGGCTATTGGTCTTTTTACGGGGACGCACGAAGGGGCGCACTAAGGGGCAAGCCCCTTAGTTCGCGCTCCTTCGTGCACGCGACGCCTGGCGCGCGACGCCGCCTGGAGGTTTGTAAATTTAAAGGTCTCTGCTTCCCTCCCCGATTAGCTGGCTGAGTCCCTGATTGGCTGGCCGAGTCCCAGGGGCGCGGTTTACTCACCGCGTTCTTAGTTTGTCTGGTCGCTTTATGTTGTTAGAATTGCTGGGTTCCGGTGCCTCCTCGGCACGGCTCACTCTAGGTCAGCGAGCAGGCTCTAGCCCCGGGTGGGTAACAGGAGCCTCGGTCGAGGAGGTGGAAAAGCGCGGCGTGGTTTGTATCAGGAGCGGGAGGGCGCGAATATGGACGCCGCCTGGAGGTTTGTAAAATTTAAAGGTCTCTGCTTCCCTCCCTGATTAGCTGGCTGAGTCCCTGATTGGCTGGCTGAGTCCCAGGGGCGCGGTTTACTCACCGCGTTCTTAGTTTGTCTGGCCGCTTTATGTTGTTAGAATTGCTGGGTTCCGGTGCCTCCTCGGCACGGCTCACTCTAGGTCAGCGAGCAGGCTCTAGCCCCGGGTGGGTAACGGGAGCCTCGGTCGAGGAGGTGGAAAAGCGCGGCGTGGTTTGTATCAGGAGCGGGAGGGCGCGAATATGAAATGAAATGAAATTCCCACCACACCGGCGCATGATCAGACCACACTATATTGCCTATACCGGCATCTAGGGTACTATGCGCCAAGCTTTTGTCAATGAATAGAAAGTCAATGCGGGTATATGTATCATGCGCTGAGGAGTAAAAGGAGTAGTCCCTGTCCCCTGGGTGCCGGTTCCGCCATATATCCACCACCTGCCATTTACCTAGAAAACTCTGCAAGGCTCTCCGGTCCACCTTGGAGTGGTGCCCTCCCCCCTTGGAGCAGTCTAAGCACGGATCGCGAACCAAATTAAAATCGCCCCCTATGATCAGGTTCCCACTCTTACATGTTAATAAAAGCTCATCCATTCTTCGAAATACCTCCCGCTGACATGTACTAGGATTATATATATTAACCAGAGTGTATAGAACCTTATTAATGGAAACAGTGGCAATCAGGAACCTCCCCCCTTCATCCCTGTGAACCGTGTCTATACTGACCAGTAAGTCCCTAGACAGCAAAATCCCTACACCCCCATACTTATGTTGTGGCATACTGGCAGCAAACAAGGCATGTGGAAAGGAAGCTGAGGTCATCGGCTTTTCATATTTTCTTCTGAGATGGGTTTCCTGTATAAAAATTATGGAAGCCTTCAAGGACAAGGCTTCCTTGAACAGGAGCCGCCTTTTAAGTGGCGTATTCAGTCCCTTAACATTGAGGGACACTACTTTAATGGACATCATCAGAGTTAAACCGCACCCCCTCTATTAGGCTGAGAAAATGCAAGCACGCCAGCTGCGCCCATACCCCACTCTCACATACCCGCCAAACCTCTGTCTCCCATTGTAGATCAGATAAACGTACCACCCAATGTTTCCCTTCCCGTATTTCTCCCCCCACCCACGCCCCCCCCTCCTCCCTTGAACTCTCACCACTGAAACGTCAGCAGTGATGTGTGAAGAAGTGGTCATCCCCCCTCAGCCCCCCTCCCCCTCCCCCATCTCAGTACAGCTCAAAAGTGATAAAGAACATCTTAACGTTGAAAAACACTCTGAACAACAATATTCAAAAACCAAACCTGTAATGGAAGCAAATCACCAAATAGCGATTATAACACATAGTTCGATGATCATGCCGGCAGTCTTAGAGGAGACTCTCCGCAGGGAAAAAACAAACAAGGCCATCAGTACTAAGCCGCGAGAGTCACTCCACGCCGTCTCTCAGCAAGCCGGGGTCTATCGGGCTGCGGCGGAGCCTTGCACCCGATTTCCCGATTCTCTGCCACCGCGGTTTTTCCAGCCCCCTCTCAGGCTGAGCAGCGGTCAGGTCTTCTGGCAATATTAGTCCCGCATCCGCCATTGTGGCCTTAGCTTCCTCTCGATTTGTAATCCGACGGGTTACCCCATCTTTCGTGAATGCTAAACCACTGGGGTACAGCCATCTATACTTAATGTTCTCCTTACGGAGGAGAGTGGTAATCGCGTACATGTCTCGCCGTTTCTGGAGTGTAGCCGCAGCCAAGATTTTAAAGATGGCCACCTTGTGCCCGTCCCACGTGACAGTGCCCATTTGGCGCGCCTTCTGCATAATCCTGTCCTTTTGACTATAGTGGTGGATACAGGCTATAATATTCCTCGGTGAGTTATTTCGCGCAGCACCTAGGGCTCTGTGCGCCCGATCTAACTCAATAGCAGTGTCCCGGTCATCAGAATCAGCAGCCCCTCCATACAGGATTTCGTGGCAAATTTTTTGGACTACCTGAGCGGCATCTGAGTAAGCCTCTGATTCCGGTACACCCCTGATACGAATATTCGAGCGCCGTGCTCTGTTTTCAATATCTTCTAGTTTAAGCATTATGGCTTCATTTTTACTGTGCAGCGATGAGATTTCCGCTCCGAGTCGTGAGGATTCAAGGGCCTGTCCTTCCACCACATGTTCCATGTCTTCCATGCGGCACCCAAACTCACCCATCTCCGTCCGAAATTCTGCCAACGCGTCGTGCATATCCTTCTTAATCGATTTTATGTCCCTCTGTATCTCCGCAAACCAGCCCCTGAAGTCCTCTTTCGTAGGTTCCACCGACTGCCGGGTCAGGCTCTGGGCTGGCTGATCTTCGGTCTCAGCTATATGGGCCGCGTTGTCGGACGCCATGCTGCTATCCTCCGCCTCCGTGCCTTCTCGTAACACAGCAAAACGAGAGCCGCTGGCCTCATACGAAAATGATTTTAAATCGACGGCTTTTTTTCTCGATGTCATGTCCCACCGTATAGAAGCGGTTTGGTGAGGCGTAAGCGCTAAGATTTTATAAAATTGGAGGAGTGAGTGAGGAGCTAATGCTTCAAGCGTTCATATAGGAAGGCTGACGTCATTTCCTCACACAAGACTGTTCTGATCCAAACGGACAACACAGTAGCCATGTGGTACATCAACAAACAAGGGGGAACAGGTTCTTATCTCCTTTGTCAAGAAGCAGCACAGATTTGGGACTGGGCCCTAACACACTCAATTCTTCTTCGGGCCACTTACCTAGCAGGCATCCACAACATAGTAGCAGATCGCCTGAGTCGTCAGTTCCAACCGCACGAATGGTCCTTGGATCCAGCAATAGCATCCAAGATCTTCCAACGCTGGGGTCAACCGACAATAGATCTCTTTGCATCCCATCTGAACTACAAACTGAACAATTACTGCTCTCTACTCCGACAGCAGACCGGCCTACCAAAGGACGCCTTTGCTCGCCATTGGAATTCAGGCCTGTTATATGCGTATCCACCGATACCACTCATAACCAAAACACTAGTGAAACTACAACAGGACAAGGGGACTATGATACTCATAGCCCCGTATTGGCCTCGACAGGTATGGTTCCCCACACTGCTAGATCTCTCAGTCAGGGATCCAGTTCGCCTGGGAGTAACTCCCAATCTCATAACTCAGGAGCAGGGTCAGTTGCACCATCCCAACCTTCAATCCCTGTCCCTGACAGCATGGATGTTGAAAGCTTGATCTTACAACCTCTCAACCTTCCATCCTCTATATCTCAAGTACTTATAGCTGCACGTAAACCTTCCACTAGAAAGAATTATTCCTACAAATGGAAACGGTTTACTTTGTGGTGCACTCAGAAATCTTTAAATCCTTTCACTTGCCCCACTACCTCGCTACTAGATTACCTTTACCATCTCTCAGACTCTGGTCTTAAGACGTCATCTGTAAGGGTACACTTAAGTGCAATCTCAGCTTACCATAACAAGCTGGGAGATGCACCTATCTCCACACAGCCTCTCGTCAGTAAATTCATGAGAGGCCTAACTCACATTAAACCTCCAGTTCATTCCCCAAGCATACAATGGGACCTGAATGTAGTATTAACTAGGCTTATGCGTTCTCCATTTGAACCCATAAATACCTGTGACCTTAAATACCTTACTTGGAAAACGGTATTTCTCATAGCCGTTACATCAGCTAGAAGGGTCAGCGAACTACAAGCTCTAGTCACATACGAACCTTTTACAAAGTTCCTACATGACAGGGTAGTCCTCTGTACACATCCAAAATTCCTTCCTAAAGTTGTCACAGAATTTCACTTGAACCAATCAATAGTTTTACCAACATTCTTTCCTAGGCCTCATTCCCATCAGGGTGAAAGAGCCTTACACACTTTGGACTGTAAGTGTGCGTTATCCTTCTATTTAAACCGCACAACAGCCCAAAGGAAATCCAGTCAGTTGTTTGTTTCCTATGACCCAAACAAACCAGGTAAAGCAGTGGGTAAGCATACTCTGTCAAACTGGCTAGCAGATTGCATACAATTTTGTTATGAAAAAGCAGGCCTTACTCTTCAAGGGCGAGTAAAAGCACACTCTGTCAGAGCAATGTCAACTTCAGTAGCACACCTTCGCTCGGTGCCTATTCTGGACATTTGTAAAGCAGCAACATGGAGTTCTCTTCACACTTTTACAGCTCACTACTGTTTAGACAAGGAAGACAAGATTCGGCCTATGGACAATCCGTCTTAAAGAACTTGTTTCCAGTATAATCCCAATTCCTTCTACATCCAACCAGCTGTGATCTTCGGCTGATTCATTTCATCAACAATACTTCACTGTTGCTTCACTACAAAATGACTCAGCCTCTAGCTTGCTAATCACCCATATGTGAGGACTAGCATCCTGCTTGTCCTGGGATAAAGCAAAATTGCTTACCTTGTAATAGGTGTTATCCCAGGACAGCAGGATGTAGTCCTCACGAAACCCACCCGCCACCCCGCGGAGTTGGGTCCGATACGTTTTATTATTTTATTTTTGGCTTATGCTAATTGCTACAAAACAAGACTGAAGGGAGACCCCTGTGGCAGGGAATATCATGGCATGCTGGGCATGCTCAGTAGGCACTCTGGTGCCAGTCAAAAGTTTCATGGAAACTTTTAAAGAAGTTTTTTCCGTACATAGGGCTCCATTACCGATGTCACCCATATGTGAGGACTACATCCTGCTGTCCTGGGATAACACCTATTACAAGGTAAGCAATTTTGCTTTCTTCACATTGTAACTGTTTATCATTATTGTTGTATATGAACCGATGTGACGGCTATGACTGAATGTCGGTATACAAAAAACAAATAAATAAATATCTGTGACAAGATTTAATTTTATTTATGAAAATTTGATATTCTGCCTTTTCCCAAAGTTGGTCTCAAGGCAGATTACAATAAATTTAAATGAAGAGTTATCCTCTTTTCTTTAGGTCAGTGCTATGACAAAAGGGGTGAAGATGTCTGCAATTAAGGCCTTGGTTTTTTATTTTTCATTACTTTTCGAATATTTCTATAAATATTGTTTCAAGATGTAGATCAGTGAAACAAACTCCTACTTTAATGCACTTTGATTTGTGTATTTTAGACATCAGAATGTGAAAATGTACAAGGGTTTGAAAACTTCTATAAGGCAGTACACTTTATCCAGCACATCTTTTCTCTCCCAGCCTTGAAATGCATGTTATTTCCAAAAAAGGCAGCAGCATTATAATATATATGTTAAGTGTTTTAGATGATGTGGAATGGCAGCAGAGTTCAATGTATAATTTTATTATTTGATGCCATGCTGACTTTTCACAGGGGCCTGTTCAGAGTGGTGTATATGACTCCAGAATTTTGTTCAGGAAATGTGGCTTTGCTTCAGCAGCTGAATGGAACTATTGGTAAGTGGGGGCTATTTTTTTTTTTTATTGTGCGATTGAGGGTGTAGAAGCAGGGATTACATTTTTGGTTCATAATGATTCTGTTATTGAATATGCTATAGTTTGATTCTGTTTTCCTGTTTTGTGGCCTTTCTTTGTTTTCTAATTCTTGGAAGTTAGATTCAGGTTTATTTGCCAAGTGCTAGCAGTGGTACCAGATTTTAAGAAGGACATTGTGTTTTTAAAGAAGCAGTTAAGAAGTAAATCCTAACTTTATATTGATTGAGTCTGACATTTTTTCTGCTTTACAATTTTTTTTTTTTTTTTTTATCATCACAAGCAACAGTGGCTTGCCTTCTAACATGTTTCCATTCAAGGACCAGTACTGGATATTTCTCTTAAGTTGCTCGCTGTGTTTGTTGTTAATTATAGTTACAATTTTTGTGCACTAACATACTTTAACTCATGCCATTTGGAAAACATGTATTTTATTTGAAAACAAATAAATTGCAAACCCACACTTTCACCCACAGCCCATTTTAGGAGGCAGGAACTGAGCAGGAAGAGTCTGGAGCACAGAGGTGCTTAGTTTGAGCCTTTCAGGGGCAAACAGTGATGGGAAGAGGAGTGGCTGTTTCATTCTCATTCCCTTTTGTGCACACATGATAAATATTGGGGGTGTAGCATCCCAAGGAGATTAGGAACACTCACAATATAGACTGATTTCTGCTATTTCTCCTCTTGCCCTATCTCAGTTGCTGAGTAGGCCACTGCTGTGCATTGGTACTGGCATTATAAAATATTTTCTGCTGAATATATAAAGACTAAAGGCTGTGAAATTGCAATGTAACTACAGAAGAATAGCAAAATACAGTGCAAAAGAAGATAACTCAAGGACTGAAAGGAAGACAGCTAATTAAGAAATACAGCAAAACAAAGAAACCTGGAAAATATGCCTAAACCTAAAATTACTGTTGTGCTCATAAGTTTACAAACCCCTGGCAGAATTTGTAAGATGTGAAGCATTTTAAGAAAACATGAGTGATCAGGCTCAACACATCTGTTATTTTTAATGTGTTTCAGATTAAAACTAGTAATCACAGAATAATACAATCATTACACAAAACATAGCAATAAGGTCCTGTTCAAAAGTTTATGTATCCTTGAATGTTTGGGCTGATAATTTATACTCAAGTACACACACACAGATTGAGATAGCAATGAAGGCTGGGTATCCACACCTGTGCCTTGTTTGGTTGTAAATTAGTGTCTGTGTATAAATAGTCAATGAGTTTCTTAGCTCTTGAGAAAACATTGTGTATTTCATCTAGGGCTGCACTGATTTTGGTGGTTACTGAAGCATGAGGAAAACAAAAAACTGTCAAAGAATGTGCAAGCAAAAGTAGTTCAACTTTATATATCAGGGAAAGGACATAAAAAGATATCCAAACATTTGAAAATGCCAATCAGTACTGTTCAAACTCTGATCAAGAAGTGAAAAATTATGGGTTCTGTTAATACCAAGGTAGACCAAGAAATATTTCAGACACAACTGCCAGGAAAATTTGTCTGGATGCAAAGTAGAACCCACAAGCAACTTCTGCTTAAAATACAGGCTTCTCTATAGACAGAGGGACTAGGCAGGGGTGCCCGCTCTCACCACTATTATTTGCCCTATTTCTTGAACCCTTTGCAACCCAGATCCACTCATCTACCCTCATACAGGGAGTAAGCTTAGGGGCCTTTAATTACAAACTTTCATTATTCGCGGATGATATTATGTTCACACTTACAAAGCTGAAACAATCCCTAGAGGTAGTAGTGTCCCTCTGCCTATAGTGAAAGCAGTTCCATATCCCCCATTTACCTTAACTCTAACTTTGGGATGTTCAAAGAAAGGAAAAAAGGTCCAAACACCATTCTCTGCAAGATATGAAATAAAGGCCAATGAACAAGGTCGAAGGCCTTCTCTGCGTCAATGGTAGCAAGACCATGGGGATCCGTTCTTTATTAATCCACCATATGAGATCAATACTTTTACATATGTTGTCAGCCGCCATGCGCTGCTGAATGAACCCCACTTGATCGGAGTGTACTAAGAAAGGCATGAACCTATTCAGTCTTAGAGCAAGTACTCTAGCTAGTATTTTTAAAGCAAGGTTTATCAGGGATATGGGTCTATAAGAACTGCATAAGGAGGGGTCTCTACCGGGTTTCTCATGATATTGGAATGTTCTGGCAGGGAGCCACCCTCATGTACTTGATTAAAGAATGTAGTTAATGGTCCTACCAACACTGATGAAAAGTTTCGATAATATGCCCTGGAGAGGCTGTCCAATTCCGGTGATTTTCCTGTCTTGTTTATTCACACACAGGACTTTATCACTAGTGATAAGTGCATCTAGAACTAGTCTCTGTTCTGTGAATAGAGTGGGCATCAACATAGAGCGCAAATAATCATCGATTTTGGATAACTCAGTAGAGTTGTCAGTACTGTAAAGCCTCTGATAGAAATCAGAAAAGCTGTCTCTAAACTCTGCTGGCGCTGTGTGAACCTTGCCCTGAGCTCCTTTGATTTTAGGGATGATGCTTTGCACCGTTCTGGGTTTTAGTCGCCGGGCCAGCAGGCGACCTGATTTATCACCTCCTTCATAATAAGTTTTAGTTACCTCAAGGGTGTGGAGAAATTGCAAATCATCAAGTCTATTTTGGCTAATAGATCAAGTCTAGCCTTTAGCGCATTTACAGGCAGAAGCTTTAGAGATAAAACGGCCCCTAAACACAGCCTTAGAGCATTCCCAGATTACTCCTGATGAGGAAGAGACTTTAGGGTTTGCTTGGAAATACTCCTCCAATTGATTCTCAATAGATTTAGCAAAAGCATTATCCCTGAGTAGAGATTCATTCAACCTCCAGTAACAAAGCCATGGGTCTCCACCACTAAGATGTAGGTTGAGCCAAACCGGTGCATGGTCAGGCCATGTGATTGAGCCTATTACAGCTGTCTGGAGGTTAGGTGGTAGAATTTTGTCTAATAGAAAGAAATCTATATGTGTATAGGAACTGTGAGGGAAGGAATAGAAAGTGTAAGAGTGTGTGTAACATAGAAACATAGAAATGACGGCAGAAGAAGACCAAACGGCCCATCCAGTCTGCCCAGCAAGCTACGCACTTTATCCATTTTTTTTCCCTTTTTTCTCTCTCCCACCTTTTACTATTGGCTTCCAGTACCCTCCAGCCCTAATTCCCCTCAACCCCACCACCAATTTAGAGAAAAGCGCCGTATCTGCATCCAAGTGACATCCAGATCAATTAGGGGTAGCAACCGCTGTAACAAGCAGGCCACACCCTTGCCCCATACTCTTACCCACCCCTGTTTTTATTTTTTTGTTTGTTTTTTTATTTTTTTTGTAGATAGCAGCCCTCCATCCTTCCGCTCCGTGAAGGTGGAACACTAACTACTGGCCACTGGCATCCCGCTCCGTGAATGCCTCTATGGCTACTGCCGCTCCGTGCAGTGTTTGAATGCCTCTGTGGCTACTGCTGCTCCGTGCAGTGTTTTGCTGCCTCCACTTTATGCACGCCCTCTAGACTTGATGGATCCACAGTGTTTATCCCACGCCCCTTTGAAGTCATTCACAGTTTTAGACTTCACCACTTCCTCCGGAAGGGCATTCCAGGCATCCACCACCCTTTCCGTGAAGAAATACTTCCTGACATTGGTTCTTAGTCTTCCTCCCTGGAGCCTCAGCTCATGACCTCTGGTTCTGCTGATTTTTTTCTGACAGAAAAGGTTTGTCGTTGTCTTTGGATCATTAAAGTTTTTCAAGTATCTGAAAGTCTGAATCATATCACCCCTGCTCCTCCTTTCCTCCAGGGAGTACATATTTAGATTCTTCAATCTCTCTTCGTGTGTCCTCCGATGAAGTGGGAGAGCGCTGTCTCCAGGCATCTACCAGGTTCCAATCAGCCATAAGGGAAGCAAGAGACTTTCTTGCACCTTGTACATGTTATGGTTAAATGTGTTTGGATGGATTCTTGGGTACTGTGGGAGATGACCATGCCCATGGGGAGGAGCCCCATGAGCAGCCACAGTACTGGGCTAGACTCAGAACACACAAACACAGTTCTTTATTAAACAGCTTGAAGAGAGCCACCAGAGGTGGCAGTAGTGAGGCAGTCTGGTAGTTGCAGTCTCAGGGACCTCGGCAGAGGGAGCCCTTCTCTCCCCGATGGTATAGGGAGGTTCCGCAGCAGGTTTCCCAGCAAGGAGATACTGTGGATGAGATAGACTGAGAATTAGAGTACTCACTAGGTGTTTGCTGTTGATATGCGATTCCACCAGATAGTAGAAGAAAGTACAGGCACCGAGGCAGGGAGAGCAGGCCCTCGAGGAGCGAGTACCTGTTCCCTGTAAGGCACCTGAAATAAAGCAGAGGGCCCCTGAGGAGCGGGTACCCAGGTTAGCAGTTATCCCGAAGGGCAGAGGGAGAGCTTCCAGCGGCAGCACGGAAGCGGCAGAGTAGCGTAGACAAGAACAGAAGAGTCCAAGATCAAGTCCTTGCTAACTAAACGAGCTAGCAAAATAGCAAAGGTTATATACCTGGATGGCATGACGTCAGCATGGGGGAACGCCACAGAGGTTTGCGCCAAGGTTGGAATAAAGACGTGGATGGCACGCGCGCACCCTAGTAAGTACCTGGGAGGAGCATGGCGGGAGGCTGCACCATAGCCGTTCTGGGGACACTAGAGAGGTTGGCTTGTAGACGCTGCGGTAGCCATCTTTCCTAGGTAAGCAGGAGGAGCCGTGAATAAGGTGAGGCAAATGGGGCGAAGCCGTCTAGCACCGACGGACGCAACAGTACAGGGTAAGCCGGGGAGAGATATTAAAATCACCTCCTAAAATGATAAACCCTTCCGCATAAGTAAGTAATAGCTCATTGATTTTTTTGAAAAAAATGACCCTTGATCTTGATTGGGAGTGTATAGGGAAACTAAAGTGTAAATAAGATGCCCAATGCATAAGAACATGCCATACTGGATCAGACCAAGGGTCCAACAAGCCCAGCATCCTGTTTCCAACAGTGGCCAATTGAGGCCACAAGAACATGGCCAGTACCCAAAAACTAAGTCTATTCCATGCTACTGTTGCTAGTAATAGCAGTGGCTATTTTGTAAGTCAACTTAATAAATAGCAGGTAATGGACTTCTCCAAGAACTTATCCAATCCTTTTTTTAAACACAGCTACACTAACTGCACTAACCACATCCTCTGGCAACAAATTCCAGAGTTTAATTGTGCGTTGAGTGAAAAAGAGCTTTCTCCGATTAGTTTTAAATGTGCCACATGCTAACTTCATGGAGTGCCCCCTAGTCTTTCTATTATCCGAAAGAGTAAATAACTGATTCACATTAACCCGTTCTAGATCTCTCCTGATTTTAAACACCTCTATCATATCTCCCCTCAGCCGTCTCTTCTCCAAGCTGAAAAGTCCTAACCTCTTTAGTCTTTTCTCATAGGGGAGCTGTTCCATTCCCTTCATTATTTTGGCCGCCCTCCTCTGTACCTTCTCCATCGCAACTATATCTTTTCTGAGATGCGGCAACCAGACTTGTACACAGTATTCAAGGTACGGTCTCACCATGGAGCGATACAGAGGCATTATGACATTTTCCGTTTTATTCACCATTCCCTTTCTAATAATTCCCATCATTCTGTTTGCTTTTTTGACTACCGCAGCACACTGAACCGAATATTTCAATGTGCTATCCACTATGACGACTAGATCTCTTTCTTGGGTGGTAGCTCCTAATATGGAACCTAACATTGTGTAACTATAGCATGGGTTATTTTTCCCTCTATGCATCACCATGCACTTATCCACATTAAATTTCATCTGCCATTTGGATGCCCAATTTTCCAGTCTCAGAAGGTCTTCCTGCAATTTATCACAATCTGTTTGTGATTTAACTACTCTGAACAATTTTGTATCATCTGTAAATTTGATGACCTCAGTTGTCGTATTTCTTTCCAGATCATTTATAAATATATTGAAAAGTAAAGGTCCCAATACAGATCCCTGAGGCACTCCACTGCCTACTCCCTTCCACGGAGAAAATTGTCCATTTAATCCTACTCTCTGTTTCCTGTCTTTTAGCCAGTTTGTAATCCACGAAAGGACATTGCCACCTATCCCATGACTTTTTAAGTTTCCTAGAAGCCTCTCATGAGGAACTTTGTCAAATGCCTTCTGAAAATCCAAGTACACTACATCTACTGGTTCACCTTTATCCACATGTTTATTATCTCCTTCAAAAAAGTGAAGCAGATTTGTGAGGCAAGACTTGCCTTGGGTAAAGCCATGCTGACTTTGTTCCATTAAACCATGTCTTTCTATATGTTCTGTGATTTTGATATTTAGAACACTTTCCACTATTTTTCCTGGCACTGAAGTCATGCTAACCGGTCTGTAGTTTCCCGGATCGCCCCTGGAGCCCTTTTTAAATATTGGGGTTACATTTGCTATCCTCCAGTATTCAGGTACAATGGATGATTTTAGTGATAGGTTACAAATTTTTACTAATAGGTCAGAATGCATATCTTGAATAACACATATCGGCCTCCTGGGTCAGATGCCTGGAATAATAGTTTGTGTGCAAGTTGAGCAGAGAAAAGAATACCAGTATCCGCAAATTTAGCATTATTCCCACTAGGGGCAAAAAAGGCATGGGGCTATTCTTTAATAGAAAGGAGATGCTCGTGCCTTCTGCGCAAATGCGTCTCTTGTAGAAAAACGATAGCGGTGTTTCGGGAAAGTATTGAGTAACATTAAAGGAGAAAAGCCTAGCCATGCTTAAGTATAATGAGTGGGTGATATATATGAGAATACAAAGTGGATACACTTAGCCATTTAGTTGCAAGAGTGGAAGCAGCCTGCATATGGAAGTAGTCATTGTTAATAAAGAGTAATTGGACGATGGCTGTTGGAGTCATCGTGGAATCTTCAGCCCTGTTCTGCGAGAGATGCATCAGGTTTCTTGAGCTGCTGTCAGAGTCTTCCTCCACCGTGGCCCATGCATTGTCATCTTTGGGTTGGGTCAGCGGAGAGTGCAGCCACAGCTGAAGGCTGAGAGAAGAAGCTTACTTCTAGACCAGCTTGCTTGAAGGATTCCACGACCTCAGCCAAATATTTTACCTAGTACGAGGTCCCCTTATATTGAAATACCAGCGCAAACGGAAAGGCCCAATGATACCGGATCTCCTTGTGTCTAGGGTTGCCAACTTTACCACAGATCACGACTGGACACTTGACGACCGAGGGCGATATTTCTTTCATCCCCCTCTTTTGCATCAATTTGCATTTTTTCATATCATGCAACTTGGAGCCCATATGGTATTAGGCCTATTGTAAACTGAAGATGTGGAGTAAACAACACACACATGCAAATGAATATAAAAAATAGGAGGATGTGTGACTACAAAGTATAACCATTCAATATATATAACTTCAACTTTATTAATTTTAAGCCAGCAGGAGCTATACATTTTTACAATATATAATTATTGAAGTGAAAACACTTCAATAATTGTATATGATTGTTCTTTCAATTATTGAAGTGAAAGAACTTCAATAATTGTATTATTGTTATTCAATTGCTGTTTATTATTCTTTCACGTCAATAATGGGCTTATCCCTCAGAAATTTGAGTAAACAATTCCCATACCAAAACAGGAATCAAACAGTAACAACCCTACCTATGAAAAAGCAACATTGCACATATTAAACCAGGCCCTAAGATAGCAGTATACCTCCTAAAGGAAAACAGACCAAGCCAAGCTTCTTTTCTGGTGTAGGGATCTAAAAGCTATCTAGAAAGTAAATAAACTGAACTACATGCTAGCAGAATAAATACCTCATCTTGATCAAACATGAACACAGTCAGACCTTCACTAAATACAAAGAGATCATGAAGTATAAATAGAAAGTGTGCTGACAAAAAATGAGCTGGATACCTGAAGCTGAACTCTGCATGCAGTGCAATAATGGAAATTATCCCAGGACAAGCAGGATGCTAGTCCTCACATATGGGTGACGTCACCGAACGGAGCCCAGGCGGGAAAGCTTTCTGTCAAAGTTTCTAGAAACTTTTGACTGGCCCTGTGAGGCCACTGAGCATGCCCAGCATGCTATGATATTCTCTGCCACAGGTGTCTCTCTTCAGTCTTCACTTTTCCGCGCTGCCGTTCGGGACCTATAGCCCTAGCGTTTGGGAAATTCTTTTGACTGAAAAAGTCAACTTTTTTGATAACATTCTCTGTATTAGGACTCTCTACCTCGCCGGCTGGTGAGTACTGTATTTTCTCAAATTTTCGGAAGAAAATTTTCTCACACACACACACACACACACTCGTTCTTCGACGGCTGTCGATTCAAAAATGGTGACGGGCTTCAAAAAATGCCCTGTCTGCAACCGAAATATGTCCATAACCGATCCGCATTTGGAGTGTGTACTGTGCCTCGGGGAAAAACACGATGTCAGTACATGCTCCGAATGTGCAGAGATGACCGTAAAAGGCCGAAAAGCCAGGCAAGAGAAAATGGAACACCTATTTTCTCTTCAGCTAATCCCTTCTCCCTCGAAACCACCGAGGTCGTCTCCGGCTGGAGCAGCAAAAAGGGTTTTACTCAAAAAACCGCGTCCGGATGGATCCGGGGATCGTCAGTCCTCTCCATCATCTGTGCTCTCCACAAAGTCGGCAGAGCATACAAAAACTAAACATCGCCATCGACATCGTCCATCATTGTCCGCATCGGTGTCCCAGGACGAATCGATTCCGAAGCGGCCTAAAACTCAGGAAACGCCGGTGGCTGGGCCTTCGCCGTCACCAGTATCTACGACGTCATCGATGGACATCGCAGCACCGCCACCGCGAACACCATCGGTGTCTCCACCTATATCACAGCCAGAATTGTCTATACTTATTAGACAAGCTGTTTTACAAGTTCTACAAGAGCAGCAAATTCCGACAATGCTGTCAATGCCGATACCCTCCGGGTCGATGCAGATGCCTCCAGCATCGATGCCGATGCCCCCAGCATCGATGTTGATGACTCTAATATCGATGCCGATACCTCCACCGTCAATATTGATGCCGTCAGTATCGATGCTGATGAATTTTTCCTCCAACATCGATGCCGGTGATAACACCGATGACAACACCATTTTTGCCTCCGAAATTCTCGACTGGTTTCATAACCACCACACCGATGCTACAAACACAACCTACATCGATATTATCTCAAATTCCACCGATGATTCCAATGACAGCATCCCTGCCACCACCTGATCAACCACCAGAAATACAGGATGAGGCATTTTACCGGCGCCTCTTACAAAGGTACCAGAATGTCATCGACAACTTGCCACCTATTACAACAAGAACAACATCTACAGATATTTTCATCGATGAGCCACAGCCTGGACCTTCAGGGCTTCATGTTCCACCGGCACCAGCAACTCAAACACCTTATAGAGAAGATTCAGAAGACTCCTGGGATGATGAACCCTCTCAATTTTCCTCAGAGGAATTCATGTCTAATCCTTCTTCTCCTGACCGAAGAAAGAAGTCACCCCCAGAAGATCTTTCCTTCTCATCATTTATTCAAACAATGTCTGACTCCATCCCTTTTAAATTGACAGCAGAGGAAGACACAAGAGCACAAACTCTTGAAGTATTACAGTTTGTGGATCCACCCAAACAGGTATTAGCAGTACCAGTACATGAAGTCTTACTGGACCTTCAGAAAAGAATCTGGGAACACCCAGCTTCTACACCTGCAGTAAACAAAAGAGTGGAAACTACCTACATAGTTCAACCAGCTCCAGGGTACCACAAACAGCAATTGCCACACCAATCTGTTGTTGTGGAATCAGCGCAGAAGAAATCTAAACGTGTGCGCCTACATTCCTCCATCCCACCAGGCAGGGAGCACAGATTCCTGGACATAATGGGTAAGAAGATCTACCAGAGTTCCATGCTGAGCACAAAAATCTCTGCATATCAACTCTATATCACTCAACACCAGAGGAACCTCTGGAAAGAGATGGAACAATTCATCACCTCCTTACCCACTCAATTCCAAGAGTCTGCTCAAGCAATTATATCAAAAGGTCTGGAGGCAGGAACACACGAAGTAAGAGCAGTTTATGATAACTTCGAAACTGCTTCAAGAACAGCAGCAGCTAGAATCACTGCTCGCCGATGGGCCTGGCTCAAGGCATCTGACTTCAGGATTGAGGTACAAGATAAACTTGTGGACCTTCCCTGTCTTGGTGACAATCTCTTCGGAGATAAAATTCAAGAGGCTGTACAACAACTTAAGGATCACACTGAGACACTAAAGCAACTGTCTCAAACCCCTCAAGTACCTGCTACTCAGCCTTCTCGTCGTCCTCCACGTAGAGATGTGCGACGCTCTTACTACAGGACCATACGCCCCGTACTTTTTCTGATGGCATCGACCATTTTTTGCCCGTGCCCCTATGTGCATCACAGACCCCCACGAGGTCTGCATCCTTTGCCTGTGTGCGTCCAATGATATCCATGGTTGTGACCTCTGTGCCCAGATGACCCTGAAGGGCTGTCGGCCATGATTCGACAAGATGGAAAAATTATTCGGCTCTAAAAGACTGAATACGTTGTTGGATTCGGGGACCTCCACGCCACTTGGAAAGGTGGTTCCAATTCCGAGCCTCTTGGGGTCACCCCCTCAACCATTCCCCCGGCCCGAGACTAGAGCTGGGGACTGACAGCAGTCTTTGCCGTCCCATTCCCGATTGTGTTCCCTCTATCCCGGGAATGGTGATCATCGAGAATGGTCGAAGAAACATTGATATCTGTCATCGTCCTCTAAGCCAGACCACGGACAGGCATTGGCATAAGTCCCTCCTCCAAAGCGGTCTTGGGTGGAGGATGTAATTCCCTCCCACCCCTCTGAAGCCTCCAGGTGGCCTCCACCGACACTGGTGGAGGGATCGGAGCCCCCAAGTTCCCCTCAGGTTGTCCTGATTCCGCCACCGCCTCCTCAAGCCATTTTGTCCTCAGCTGCCTTCGAGGAGGAGTTGGAGAGGTGCGTGTGGTTGGCAGTCAGCCAGGCCCTGCAGGGCTTCGAACCACTGGTTCCACCGGGACTGCCACCACCACAGAAGCCTACTCCACTGGTGCTTGCACCATTATTGGAACGTTTCGATATGCTGCTCGGTTTTCTACCGACGCAGCCAGCACTGATGCCCCAAGCCCCTTCGCGGCCGAAGGTTGCACTGCTGCCACTGCTTCCGGCCCCCTTACCGATGAGCGACTCCTCAGAGGAGGAAGGGTATTCAGGTTTGATGGCGTTTCAGGGACCTTTGGTACTCTGCCATCTCCCGGCTCCCCCAGGACCATCGGGATATGTTCCGTTGGTGCCTTCGGTGTCACCGATCCTGCTGATGCCGTCAGACCCATTGGCGCTGCTATAGCCTCAAGGCCCATCGATGTCTTGGGCTCCTTCAGTGCCTTCCAGGCCTATACTTCGACCACAGCATCCCTGGAAGGACACAGTGAGAGGGAGGCCACTTATGACCCGTGGGAAGGGGAGGCATCCATGTCCTCCACTGAGGAATCGGATGATTTGCCTTCAGAACCTGCTCAACCAGAGGGGCGGCAAAAATCTCCCCTGGAGAATCTCTCCTTTGCAGGATTCATGAAAGCCATGGCAGAATCGGTGCCTTTTCAGCTTTTATCAAAGCAAGACATTAGGCACAGAATGCTTGAGCTTCTGCAATTCATGGATGCCCAGAAAGAGGTAGTCACGGTGCCAGTCCATTACATCTTCAAGGAGCTAGTAGCCTGCCGTTGGGAGCACCCAACTCGGTGCTACCGGAGAACCGGAAGATGGACGCAGTTTATCTAGTCTAGCCTACCACAGGGTTTGAGCGCTCTCAACTCCCCCTTCAATCAGTGGTGGTAGAGTCAGCCTTGAAGAAGGCAGAGAGGATCTGGACCCATGCCTCGACTCCCCCAGGGCGGGAGCATTGGGGGCTCTTGATGCCCTTGGACGCCATGTGTTTCAGGGCACAATGTTAATTGCCTGAATTGCTTGCTACCAATTGTATAGGGGGCAGTACTCCAGAAACCTGTGGAAACAGGTCCTTGAATTTAGTGCATTCAATTCCAGGAGGATTTCCAAAAAATTTTCCAGCAGGGCCTGGAGTGCAATAAACATGAAGTTCGCTCTGCTTATGACTTCTTCGAGACAGCCATGAGAAACCACCGTAGTGGGCATTGGGGCTTGGCGGAAAATGTGGCTACATGCCTCAGACTTATGCCCTGAATTCCAGGACCGCCTGTCTGACTTGCCGTGCATGGGGGAAAATCTATTTGGAGACAGAATCAAGGAGACCCTTCAGCAATTGTCAGCTAGTACCTCTGACACCCAGCCGCCCAAGAAGCCCCCTTGGCAATATGCAAAGAGGACCTTCTACTGGCCAGACCTCAATAATTTCCCAAAAAGAGGCCCATGCAGCCTCAGGCATCCCAAGAAACCACAGTTCTACCACAGGAACCCTCCATGGGGTTTTGACTGGACGTTAGGGAGCATGTGCCAGCACTCACCGCAGGACACTGACCCTTGGTTGGCTCCAGCTGTTTGCAGACTGATGGACATCCATAACATTGGACCTCTGGGTCCTGTCTATCATGTATCAGGGCTACAGGTTGCACTTCCAGAGAATTCCACCACGCTTACCTCCGTGTCCCCGGTGGAGACCAACAGGGGACTTACAAATGCTTCAGGTAGAGTTCTCCGCCCTCATGTTGGCTCGAGTGGTCAAACCCATTCTGCCCAGTCAGCACGGCAAGGGGTTCTAATCCAGGTATTTTCTAATCCCCAAGAAGACGGGGGTATTCCAGCCCATTTTGGACCTGAGGGCCTTAAACCGTTTCTTGGTAAATGAGAAGTTCAAAATGGTCTCGCTGGGCACCTTGATTCCCCTTCTCAAAGCAGGAGACTGGCTCTACTCCCAAGATTTAAAAGATGCATACACCCATATTCTCATCTGTCAGGTGGATCAGCAATACATTCGATTCCTGGTTGACAGGCGTCACTGCCAGTATCTCGTTCTAACCTTTGGCCTGGCATCCAATCCCAGTGTCTTTACGAAGTGTCTAGTGGTTGTCTTCCTGTACCTCGACGATTGGCTTATTAAGAGCACTTCAGGACAGGGGGCACAAAGTGCCCTGTGCACCTTGATCCACATTTTTGAAACCCTGGGATTTCTTATCAACTATCCAAAATCCCATCTCTAACCGTCCTTGCAACTGGACTTCTTTGGGGCTTGACTGGACACTGCCCAGGCAAAGGTTTCCTGCCTCGGGACAGGGCGGAGACCCTTGCGGCTCTCGCTTGAGTGACCTCTGCTTGCTCTCATGTCTCAGTACACCAGTTTCTATGGTTGCTGGGCCATATGGTAGCAATGGTGCATGTCACCCCTTTGCTCAACTGCACATGCGCAGGGCGCAGTGGGCACCATGTTCTCACTGGTGCTAGGCTTCTCAAGATCTGCGTACTCGTGTTCTAATCACCACACTGCTAGGTCAATCCCTTCAGTGGTAGGTGACTCCCTCCAATCTGGATAGGGGAATCCCCTTCTGGAGCCCACAACCCCAGGCTACCCTCACCACAGACGCGTCTCGGATGGGGTGGAGAGCACATCTGGCGGATCTCCATATCCAGGGTCTCTGGTCTGCACAAGAATCCCAGTCTCAAATCAACTTCCTGGAGCTATGAGCGATTTGGTATGCACTCTAGACATTCCAAGAGCAGCTCCTGAGCAAGGTAGTTCTTGTTCAGACCGACAATCATGTAGTTATGTGGTATCTGAAAAAACAGGGGGGATTGGGATCCTTCACCTTCTGTCAGGAAGCAGTCCACATTTGTTCATGAGCCACTGACAACTCCATCCTCCTCAGTAGTGTATCTCCCAGGAGTGGACAACATCCTGGCAGACTCCTTGAGCCTTGCCTTTCAACCTCAGATGTTGACCGGGTGACTGTGCAGGCTCTTGGCCTTTTGTAAGAGGTATCACAAGTTATTTTGGAGTCCAGAAAACCTTCTACCAGAAAATCTTACAATATGAAGTGGAAGAGGTTTTCCACTTGGTGCGAGGGACGCAGTCTGTCTCCCTTTTCTTGCTCCCCTCCTGCGCTCTTAGACAATTTATTTATTTATTGAAGACAATTTTATACCAGCATTCTGTGTTCAATCATTCCGGTTTACAATAAAACAGCTATATAAATATAAACAAAATAAAACATACATAAATACATTAATAAACAAAATCATTCTTAAAATACAGTCTATAAAATGGCAATATTATCTTCTAAAAAACCAATACTTAACTTTCATTATTATTTTGTGTGCTTATTATTGTGCTGTATCTCCAAAAGCCTGCCGAAATTACCAGGTTTTCAAGTTCTTTTTAAATGTCTGATAATTTTCCTGCATCCTCAGTTCCATTGGAATTGAATTCCATAATTTGGGACCCGCTATCTTTAAAGCTGTATCTCTTACTTTAGGTAAATATGCCGTTTTAACAGATGGACTAGATAACAGATACTTATTAGCTGATCTCAGATTGTTTTCCCTCTCCGAATCCGGTCTCCAAACCACGTTGATGAGGGTTCACCTCAGCGCCATAGTGGCTTACCACCGGGGTATGGATGGTATTGCGATCTCTCATTTGCTTATGGGGTGGTTTATGAGGGGCTTAGTACACTTAAAGCCCCCCCACTTGCCCTCTAGTGGTTTCCTGGGATCTCAACATTGTCCTGTTGCAACTCATGAAATCTCCGTTTGAACCATTACGATCTTGCAACCTGAAGTATCTCTCCTGGAAGGTCATCTTCTTGGTTGCAGTGACATCAGCATGCAAGGTCAGCGAACTGCAAGTCCTATTGTCGTACCCACCTTATACAAAATTTTGTCATGACAAAGTGGTCCTCCGGACACACCCGAAGTTCCTTCCTAAGGTGGTTTCAGAGTTCTACCTCAACTAGTCCATCGTGTTGCCTTTCTTTTGCCCAAGGCCTCACACTCACCGGGGTGAATGGGCTCTGCATACTCTAGATTGAAAGGAAGCGCTGGCTCTTTACTTAGTGGATGGCACCTCACTGCCTCTCCACTCAACTCTTTCTGTTTCTTTTGACAAGAACAGGCTAGGGGTTGCTTTATCCCATTGAATTGCGACCGCATTGCCTTCTGCTATGCACAGGCGTATGAGCCACATGGCATGAGCTATGTCAGTCTTTGTGACTCATTTGCGTGCAGTCCCCATTCATGAGATTTGTAGAGCTGCAACCTGGAGTTCCCTCCACACGTTCGCCTCACGTTATTGCCTGGACAAGGATGGCCGGCAAGACAGTTGATTTGGACAATCCGTCCTCTGTAATCTATTCCAGACATGAAAACCCAACTCTCTCTCTGTGTGCCCTGTCCTTTGGTGCAGGCCTGTTCCTGTGGTTGTTGCAGCTCTAGTTGTTGTGCACATTGGCACCTGTTTTCTGAAGCACATGTTCAGAGCAACCTGAAGCTAATTAATCACACATGTGTGAGTACCACCATCCTGCTTGTTCTTGGAGAAAGCAGAGTTGTTTACCTGTAACAGGTGTTCTCCAAGGACAGCAGGATGGTAGTCCTCACGAAACCCGCCCATCACCCCGCAGAGTTGGGTTTCTCTCAGTTTATTATTTTATTTTTCGTGAACTCTGTTTTAAGACTGAAGAGGGATCCCGCGTGGACGTGTGGTTAGCAGCATGCTGGGCAAGCTTAGTGTTCCAGTCAAAGTTTCTAGAAACTTTGACAAATCATTCCATACCGGGTTCCATCGGATGAGGACTAACATCCGGCTGTCCTTGGAGAACACCTCTTACAGGTAAGTAACTCTGCTTTACCCGTATAAGTGGGCTTTTGAAAATTGCTATAATATGTGCCATTGAATTGTCCGTAGAATATTTACGTGTAAGTGCAATTTACATGTGTAAATGGTGTTTTAAAATTGCTATGACAGTTTGTTATATTTAAACATATAACACCTTTTAAAATTACTTCTTAATTATAGGTATAACACTGATTGCTATAGATGAAGCTCATTGCATCTCAGAGTGGGGCCATGATTTTCGAAGCTCTTATAGGACTTTGGGTTCATTGAAGAAAATGCTTCCATTGGTAAGATTATAGAAAAGCTGTATAATCATTTCATATTGTTCAAATGTTTGTTAAAGTTCAGAAATAAAGTAATTATAAAATTCATAGAATCCTCAAATATTAACTTGCCTGTTACCTAATGTTGTTGCTTCCTTTTTCGATCTTGTTTCTGGTTCTCTTTTTTTCCCTTTTGTATTTTATTAATACTTTTGGAGGTAAGATTGTTTTCCTTATAGTATATTTCCACCCTCATTCTTATATTACCTTTTCCTAAGTCTACTTTCAGCTCATGACATAAGAACATAAGAAATTGCCATTCTGGGTCAGACCAAGGGTCCATCAAGCCCAGCATCCTGTTTCCAACAGAGGCCAAACCAGGCCACAAGAACCTGGCAATTACCCAAACACTAAGAAGATCCCATGCTACTGATGCAATTAATAGCAGTGGCTATTCCCTAAGTAAACTTGATCAATAGCCGTTAATGGACTTCTCCTCCAAGAACATATCCAAACCTTTTTTGAACCCAGCTACACTAACTGCACCAACCACATCCTCTGCCAACAAATTCCAGAGCTCTACTGTGCGTTGAGTGAAAAAGAATTTTCTCACAGGACAAGCATCATGGTAGTCGTCACATATGGGTGACATCACAGGATGGAACCCTGTATGGAAAACTTTTCTGTCAAAGTTTCTATAAAGCTTTGACTGACACTGGCACATTGAGTGCACTGAGCATGCTCAGTCTGCAGTTATCCCTGTGAACCACAGGTGTCTCCCTCAGTCTTCTTTTTTCCGCTCTGTAGTAAGCATAGCGGTTAGGAGCTCTGTGAGAAATTCTAACATTTTTTTTCACGGAAACACTTAAACTTTTACTTCACAAACACATTTCCCTGCACGGGTCTACCTTCGCGTACTTTTATTCGACGCTTGGTGAGTACTATGCCCTGTTTCTTCGGTCGGTTCCTGTCACCTCCTTGGCCTGCCAACTGACTGCGGTCTTCCCTCTCCCTATGTTTTCAGTTAGCCACACATAGCCTGCGAGTGTCCCTCTGTGACACTCTGCCTGTTTATTAGCGCTAGTGGGACATGGACTTCCACGGTTTCCGTTGCCGCCAGGGCCCCTGTCGATTTCAGGTCCTTTGATTTCCTCGGTACCCTCGCGCAGTCGATGCCCCCCATCGCTACCATCGATACCCCCTTTAGACCATTCTGGTTTCTTAGATGCCATCGGTACCCCTCCCCCCGTGGTACTCTGATGCCATCGGTCCCTGCATCATTTTTATCAGTGCCATCCATGTTTTTCATCCATGGCACTGGTTTTTCCTTGGGTTTCATCGGTGCCATCATCGCCCAGGTGGATGCCATCGACGCACACCTTTGTGTCATCAATGCCATCCATGCCCGGGTTGATGCCACCTTCACCCGGGGCACTTCCATCGATGCCACGGTCATTTCCATCAATGTCATCTTTTATTTTATCAATGTCATCGATGCCCAGGTCAATTCCATCGGTGGCATTCATGCCAGGGTCGATTCCATCAATGCAATCGATGCCAATGTCGGTTCCATCGATGCCATCGGTGCCAAAGTGGATTCCATCGATGCCCATGTTGGTGTCATTGATGCCCATGTTGGTGGCATCAATGCCATCGACGCCATTGGTGCTTGAATCGATCCAATCGATGCCGTCTACACCCGTGGCCATGCCACTGATGCCGTCGGCGCCCGCCTCCATACATCGATGCCATTGACGCCCACGTCGTTTCCATCGGTGTCTTCAACGATCCTATTGATGCGGTCATCGACTCTGTCGATGCCAGTATCATTTTTCCAATGCCAACAATGTTTTTCGATTATTTGATGCCACATTGTTTCCATAGATACCTACGCCGATGCCGTCACTGCTTCCACCACTGCCCGGGTCATCGACGTTTTTTCATATATATTTTGACGATACCGTTGAGGCCGCTTCGGCCACCATTGACACCGTCAATATCGACATAGCACCTCCACGTAATGCCCTTGCCTAAACACAGTGCTCCATGCCTTGGGTTCTTACTAAAGCCCCGTATTAGCCTACAACACTACAAAGTGCCAAGAGCAGTGCAGGCATGCTGACAGTCCGTCATCAGTCGCCATCCAAGACAGCGAGGGCATCCACCTTGGCGCTGGGGAAAGACCGGGCCGAGCACCATGGCACTCATCATCACCGACATGATGACTGTCCGCCACCGACGCCATCCAGCACATCAGTGCTATCATTCTCGGTGCTGGAAAATGCCTGGACCGAGCAACATCACCATTGCCATCGCCACTGTTCCACACAGTGCTGGCAGTCCTTGGTGCTCCAGAAACACTGGAACGAGTTCCAAAGAATTCTGCACTGGCATCACGAGACATCGAGCCGCTGCGACGAGGGTCAGGTTCACGAGTCAAAGATGGCTCCCCTGTTCCCGAGGCGTGCCCCACCGACATCGGTGCGGGATTGTGGCCCTCCACAAATTATTGTGGTAGCGCCAGCCACGCCCAGCCTAACTCCTCTATACCTGCGCCACCATTCCAGTTATCAGAGTTGAGACTGATGTTTACATCAGACAGGCTACCCCTCGATGACTCCTGAAATCCATGAAGCAAGCAATCTTCACCGGCTTGTCCTTCGGCGATCCTCGTTGGATGGTAAGTACCCGCTTCTGCGGCATTCCCATTGAGATGTCTTCTCTAATTTGGGCCACATGGTTCGAAAAGTTCTAGGTCATCTACCTTCCAAGAACTGTATTAGTGTCACATATCGCTATTGCTAGCTATGTCAGCCACAATACCAAGAGTACCTCTCTATCATTTCTTTGGGATTGCATCAGGACATCTTCCCATTTTCAGCAACGGGGCTGTGTACTGATTAATACTCTGGCTTCTGGCTCCTAATTCAGAACCAAAGTTCAGATGCATTCGCTGATCTGCTAAACACGAGATCCAGCAAATACTGCCTCAAGTGCAAGTCTACCTCGAAGCCTGACAACAGGTCTCGATGTCTCCTTGTATAGCACACAGAAATGCGGGTAAGACTTTACTGCTCCCGCTCCTGTGGGAGGTTACATGATATCCAGATTACATCAGCCCTGCCAGTTGGACATCATCTGGTCTCTCAACTGGCCGGATATCAGAGCGGCCACCCCACTTTGTATCATGGTCCCCGGTACAATCCACCAGACGCTACAAAGTGCAGGAGAGAGGGGGATTGGGGAGTTTTAATTACACTATTCTTTCTTTCAACAGAAAGTAGTTACTCTTCGCCCATCCTGGACCTCAGAAATAGCAACTTTCTTCAGAAGGCACAGATAAAATGGTATTTCTCGTCACCATGCTTCCATAACGCAGTAAGTACATTACCTCTAATCTTTCTATGTGCTTCATGGTGAGTCAACAATATTACAATCCCAAGCTCTGCCGGTTGCACCAGCTTTGGCAACTGGGATATTTCATTGAATCACTATCGGTGACTGCTGTTTCTCTACAGAGTGCAACATCATTCACGCTTTCCTTGCATGGACAGCTGCATAACCACAGTCAGTCTACGGAAGGAGTTCTAACTTCTTCATGACTCACTATAAATTTACTATCTGGGATTATTGTCACTGCCATAAATCCCTTATACAACACTTCTGGACACCACAGTCACAACGACCTTCCTGTCCAGCAACTGCGCAGACATTCTAATAAATTCCTACATGTCCCTGCACACACATTCCATAACCTCAGCCCCTCAATTCTTCATGGTCTGGCTATGGGGGATTTTCACTATGCACTTTCCTCATATGGGTTAGATGCAGTGAAATTCCATTATCAGGGGGTCTAAGCTGTTCAATCTCTTTCGTCCCTCATCTGTATTGTAGATCTAGAACCAAAACCTAGTCTGATCCTGCTCATGCTCGCATTTACTCAGGATTGTAAGTTTGACCTAAAATCTTCTCAACCCAATATGCGTCTATTCCGCTCCATGCACAGTTTCACATAAACTTCCTGGAGCTTGTAGCCATGAGTTATACCCTTATGCCTTGTAATACTGCCTCTGCAACAAATCTTTGTACATACAGACAGACAGCATAGGGACAATGTGCTTTCCAACACACAAGCAGGCACAACCTCTTAGCTGCTCTGCAAGGATGCTGTGCAGCTCTACCCTTGGCCCTTGCTCACTCTATGAATCCTCGGGCCATTTATCTAAGACACTTACTAAACGCACTAGCAGACCTTCTCCATATAGGTGTCCATCCTCTCGAATGGTCTCGGACTACATGTGTAGTGAGAAAAATCTTCTAGCGCTGTCAACTGAACTTTTGCCCTCTGCGTCTGAATTGAACAATACGGTGCACAGATTCTACTCCCTACACATGTTTCCAATGCGTTCCCATAGACGCCTTTCTTCCATCAAGGGCCTCTTAAACATGTCTCTTCCGCTGCCTCTTCTAATGCTGAACTGGGACGGGGTTCACTGTTCCTCAGACCCACGTCCTGGCCGAGACCAGTATGCTTCCCATACTTCTCAATCTATCACACCAGTAACCAATTCGCCTTCTCATCAGTCAGTCACAAATCGTAGACTCACTGATGTTCTCAGGTACTGGTAGCGTCACAAAACCTTCCACACATAATTCCTGCCATTCAAAATGGCATGATTTAATGCATGACGCATGCAAAAGGGTATTACCCTTTCCTTTTTCTTTCTACACCACTCTTTTCTCTTGCTCCCTCGGATTCTGCTCCCCAGATATCCTCCACATAGGTACACCTCTGTTCCCTGTACATACCAGGATCATTCCAGACGGTGGGTTATGTTCCATGTCCAGCAGATGGAGTCAGAACACAAAATTCCCATGGTAGGACCCATATAACCACGCCTCCCCTGTAACAGCTCTCAGTAACGTTCTGACTCCAGCAGATGTGAGCAGGGGACTTGTGGTCCCCAGCTTGTTAGCTTAGGGCTACCTCCTCAGGGGGATCAAGTTAAAAAAAAATAAAAAAAAATAGGAAGTTTTAAATTTACAGTTTAGGTCACTTTGCTAAGGCTCCTTTTACAGCAGGGGGAGAGCTCTCCGCTGGTGGTGGCTCATTGCTCTCTAGCCTGGTGACTTGCTGACAGGCTGACAGGCTGTTGACTGTTTTCTTTCTTTCTTTTCTCATTTTCCTCACTGAGGGCTCAGTTGGGGTAAGTGTATTTTTGTTTCATCTTCTTTTTCAGCAGAAGACTGCAATTTTTTGGACTCAGTTCGGCTCTCTGAGGTGAAAGTCGGTAGCGCCGGCCTCTCCCTCCTGACCCAGGTTTTTCCCCCCTCCCTTTTGGGGAGCGACCGATGTCCCGACCTGCGGCCCCGCGAAGCACCATTCCTCGGGGGGTGCCTGCTGTCGGGAGAGTAATTCCCCGTCAGTTCTTCTTCAGGTCGGTGGGGGACCGCGGCAAGCGTCCATTGCCGGGTTGGCGCTCATTTTAGGCGCGAGCCACCTGTAGAGCCTCCCTCCCCTCTCTCTCTCCCTGCAGTGATGCAGTCCACGGCGCCTTGTGAGGGCTCCGACAGGGCCGGATTATTTTCTGAAGAGGGTCTGTGCTCAGGCTGTTTCCCCGAGGGGGAATGTGCGCCAGCTACTAACAAGGACGTTCGAGCTGCAGACCGCGTGGGCAGTGCCAGGCCCCGTTCCCTCTCAACGCGGGAATGGCGGCAATTTTGTTACAAGATTCTGATGCCGCGCTTTCTGAGGAGGACACGGATAATCCGTTCCCCACTTCTAGGCCCGTTTTGGACCCTTACTCTGAGTCTAATCCTGGTAGGCAGAGGGGGGGATCCCCCGGGGGTGACCCCTCAGGATGCCAGGCCTTTTCCCCTGAATTCATAGTCCTGATGCACAGGGCTTTTCTTCAGAGCAGAGACACGACCTTCGGGACCTGGGGACCCTCTCCCCCCAAGATACCATGTCCTACCCCCCTCCTGGGTGGGACCCTCCCTCAGGCTCGCCCCCCTTTAGTAGGCGGGGGAGCGGGGACATCTCGTGGCCCTACCGGGACACCATCGATAATACAGACTTCGGGGGAAGGACAATCCCAGGACCCTGACGTGGACGACCCCACCTTGGCGGCCCAGGTGGAGGGCGACGACCCTAGGGTCCTCCGCATCTTCCAAGCGGCGGAGTTAGATGACCTCATTCCCTACATCCTCCAGGAAATGGATATTGATCCCCCTCCGGAACCGGTGGGGCCTGACCCGGCTCTCAAGAAGGGGGACCCCCTCCTAGCTTGACTGCGGCCTCTAGCCAAGTCTTTTCCCACTCATCACAAGATCTTGCAGTTGATCACTCGGGAATGGGATTCCCCGGAGGCCAACCTTAGCATCGGTAGAGCCATGGAAAAATTGTATCCTCTGCCGGCTGATTTTTTGGAAATTCTCAAAGTTCCCGCCGTAGATTCTGCGGTATCAGCGGTCACAAAGCATACCACTATTCCTGTCACTGGAGGGACGGCGTTGAAGGATATGCAGGATCGGAAGCTGGAGGTTTACCTCAAGCGTATCTTTGAGGTCTCGGCCTTAGGGATGCGGACGGCTATCTTCAGTTCCCTCGCACAGCGAGCGGGTCTTAGATGGGTGCAGCAGCTTCTCACCTCCCAGTCCTTACCAGACGCTGAGGCTCACCAGGTGGACAGACTGGAAGCCGTGGTTGCCTATGGAGCGGATGCTTTTTATGATCTTTTAAGGGTCCTAGCCCGAACCAAGGTGGCGGTGGTCTCAGCGCGTCTGCTCCTTTGGCTTCGCAATTGGTCGGCTGATGCCTCTTCCAAGACACGTTTGGGGTCCCTTCCTTTAAGGGTAGGTTTCTTTTTGGTGAAGACTCGGATCAGATCATCAAGTCCCTTAATGAGAACGTGGTGCACAAGTTGCCCGAAGATCGCCCCGTTCGTCAAGATCATATAATTACTCAAGAAACCATTATCGTAACCAGCGGAGAGCGCGTCCTCAGAGGCAACAGCCATCTCGGGCTCCCTCTTCTCGTTTGCACTCCTGGAACCGGCCCTTTCGTGGGCGCCGCCAGGGTAAGGAAGCGCAGGGTGCTGGTACATCCGCTAAATCTACCCAATGATGCCAGATGGACCCGTGAGGTGGTCCCTCGACTGGGGGGTCGCCTTGCTTTCTTCTACGAAGAGTGGGTCCAAATCACGTCGGATCAATGGGTTCTGGATATTCTAAGATGCGGTTACGCTTTGGATTTTGTTTGCGCTCCTCGGGAGCGGTTCCTGTTTTCCCCTTGCGGGTCCTTAATCAAACAGGGAGCCGTGCGGCAGACCCTCGATCGTCTCCTTCAATTGGGGGCCATAGTGCCGGTGCCAGCCGCCGAACTGGGCCGGGGGCATTATTCAATCTACTTTGTGGTTCCCAAGAAGGAAGGTACTTTTCGTCCTATCCTGGACCTCAAGCAGGTCAACCGGTCCCTCAGTGTCCCTCTTTTCCGCATGGAGACACTCCGTTCAGTGTTAGCGGCAGTTCATCCGGGAGAATTCTTGGCTTTGTTGGATCTCACAGAGGTGTATCTCCACATACCAATTTGTCAAGCTCATCAGCGTTACCTACGCTTCAAAATTTTGGGTCAACACTTCCAATTTCGCGCTCTTCCCTTTGGCCTGGCAACAGCTCCACGGGTTTTCACGAAGATCATGGTGGTAGTGGCGGCAACCTTGCGCAAGGAAGGTATTCTTGTGCATCCTTACCTAGACGATTGGCTCATCCGTGCAAAGTCACGAGCGCAGTGTATCCTCGCAGTCGACAGAGTGGTACAACTTCTCCAATCTCTGGGATGGATTGTCAACTTCACCAAAAGCAGCCTGGTCCCGTCCCAGTCGTTGGATTTTCTGGGAGCTCACTTCGACACCAAGAATGCCAGGGTTTTTCTGCATCCGGACAGAGCTCATTCTCTGCGTCAGCAGATTCAAGGATTTATGGCGCTCGAGACGCCCACTGCCTGGGACTACCTGCAGGTACTGGCGACCATGGCCTCGACCATCGATGTGGTTCCTTGGGCATTTGTGCATCTGAGGCCTCTGCAGAGATCCCTACTCTCCCGGTGGCAGCCGATGTCGAGAGATTTCCAGGCAGTCCTTCCGATTCCGAGAGGAACCTTCATCAGTCTCCATTGGTGGCTGGAACCGTGGCACCTAGCTCAGGGGGGTGTCGCTGGAGGACCCGGATTGGGTGATTATCACCACGGACGCTAGCCTCACAGGCTAGGGAGCGGTCTGTCGGGACAGGTCAATCCAGGGTCGATGGACGGAGGAACTGTCGAAGTGGCCCATCAACCGCTTGGAGACCAGGGCGGTCCGTCTGGCGTTACAGGGTTTGTTCCCCATAGTACACCATCAAGCAGTCAGGCTGCTATTGGACAATGCGACTACAGTGGCGTACATCAATCGCCAGGGAGGCACAAGAAGTCAGTTGGTCTCTCTAAAACCGACAAATTGATGGAGTGGGCAGAGCTTCACCTCCAACGACTAGCGGCCTCGCATATAGTGGGAGTGGACAACGTACAGGCGGACTTTCTCAGTCGACAAAACTTGAATCCCGGAGAGTGGGAGCTCTCGCAGCAGGCGATGCGGATAATAGTATGGCGATGGGAGACACCGCACGTAGACCTAATGGCAACCGCCGGAAATGCAAAGGCCACCCGCTTCTTCAGCCGTAGGCGGGAGTGCGGCGCCGAGGGCGTGGACACTCTGGTCCTGCCCTGGCCGCGCCACTGTCTCCTATATGTTTTCCCACCGTGGCCCCTCGTGGGCAAGGTCATCCGCAGGATAGAGGCACATCAAGGGCCGGTGATCCTTGTGGCGCCAGAGTGGCCCCGACGACCGTGGTTCGCGGATCTGCGCAATTTGATGGTGGAGGGTCCCCTTCGTCTCGGTCAGCTGCCACGTCTTCTACGCCAGGGACCAATATTTTTCAAGGAGGCAGATCGCTTCTGTCTTGCGGCCTGGCTTTTGAGAGGCGTCAGTTGAGGAGGCGCAGTTATCCGGAGCCAGTTATTTCAACGCTTCTGAAAGCACGTAAGATGTCCACCTCTGTTACCTATGTTCGAGTCTGGAAGGTCTTTGAGGATTGGTGTGGAGCGAATGACATTCTTCCCATGCAGGCCTCAGTGCCACAAGTTCTTTCCTTCTTGCAGGCAGGTTTGGATTTGGGTCTTGCTTACAATTCTCTTCGGGTTCAGGTGGCGGCCTTGGGGGCTTTTCTTCGCAGTGAAAATAAGGAGTTTCTGTCCTCGCATCCGGACGTCTCCCGTTTCCTTAAAGGAGTGAAACACATGAAGCCTCCGATTCACCCACCTTGTCTGTCGTGGAATCTGAATCTGGTGCACTGAGTCCTCTGTGGTTCGCCGTTCGAACCTCTAAGCTCGGCTACCATCAAGGACGTCACTCTGAAGACCATTTTTCTCGTGGCAATCAGTTCAGGAAGACGTATTTCCGAGCTGCAGGCCCTATCGTGTCGTGAACCATACCTTCGTTTCACGCCTGAAGGGGTTTCGCTGAGGACGGTTCCTTCTTTTCTCCCTAAAGTGGTTTCGGCATTCCACCTCAACCAATCGGTGGAATTACCATATTTTGCCTCTTCTGAGTCTGGAGACCTGCGTAGACTGGATGTACGGTGGTCTCTGATACGCTATCTGGAGGGACTAATGATTTTCGGCTCTCCGATCATCTGTTTATCCTCTGGTCCGGACCCCGGAAGGGTTGCATGGCCTCCAAACAATCTATAGCGCGGTGGTTGAAGGGAGCGATCATAGCGGCGTGCCTTGGCGTAGGTAAGTCCCCTCCGCTGGTTGTCAAGGCTCATTCTCTTCGAGCCCAGGCGACATCTTGGGCGGAGAGCTCCTCTGTCTCCACTCAGGAGATTTGTAGGGCAGCCACCTGGAAGTCGATCCATACTTTTGCGAGACATTATCGCCTGGACGTCGGTGCTCCGTCGGGCGGTCAGCTTGGAGACAAGGTAATACGAGCAGGGCTGTCTGCGGCCCACCCGTGATGGGAAAGCTTTGGTACATCCCACCGTCTGGAATGATCCTGGTATGTACAGGGAAAAGAAAATTATTTCTTACCTGCTAATTTTCATTCCTGTAATACCGTGGATCATTCCAGACACCCTCCCTTGGTTTGGGGGTTTGCTTGTGGGACATCCCTGCCTACCTGTCTTAACAATCTTTTACTCTGTATTTCGAATACTACGCGTCTTTTTTGTTCACGCACTGCTGTTTGCAAGTTCACTGTTCAGAATTTAGTTGCTGTTTATTTGGACAGCGGTTATTTCAATTCCTTCTTTGATTACTTGATCCCTCTGTTTTTTAGTCTCTCTCTTTGGGCTTTGTTAGTCTAGTTACTGAGAGCTGTTACAGGGGAGGCGTGGTTATATGGGTCCTCCCCTGGGAATTTTCGTTTCTGACTCCATCTGCTGGACATGGAACATAACCCACCGTCTGGAATGATCCATGGTATTACAGGAACGAAAATTAGCAGGTAAGGAATAATTTTCTTTTCCAATTGGTGTATCCTTTGGGAGTGGGGATACCCGATTAACTGTAAACCCCTTCTGAGTCAGCTTACCATGGATTATCCACTGATCAAGCCGCCTCTATTTTCCCTAGTCACGGAATGGAACCTATATTTCGTGCTTATAAGTCTCATATGTTCTCCATTTGAGCCTTTCCATTCCTCTCATTTCACAATTTGGCATGGGAAACTCTTTCCCTCATAAACGTCACTTCTGCCAACAGGGTCAGTGAGTTACACACCTTGTTACATACTCATCCGACCCTACATTCCTCCGAGACCAAGTGGTTTTACGTATTCAACTTCATATCCTTCTTAAGTTAGATGTTGCATCTCACCTTACTCAGAATATACTCTGCCCATTTTTCCCAATACCTCTCTCTCACCAAAGCGAGAGGGCTTTTCCACTCCTTGGACAGTAATAGTGCACTTGCATTCCATCTACATCGCACTACACTCCATAGGACTTCCACCTAACTCTTTCCTTCTGCAGCAAGAGTCAATCTGCGAGTTCCAGTGGGCAAACAGATCTATTCCTCCTAATTGATGGTCTGTATTTCTTTCCTACCAACAAGCAGGCATTTCCCTACAACACTGTGTGTTACCACACTCTGTTGCGTCCATCCCAGCCTCAATAGCTTCCCTTCGGCTGCTGCTGCTTGTACATATTTATCAGGCTGCAACCTGGAGCTCTCTCCATACTTTCGGAGCCCATTATTGCTTAGATACGACTAGCCAGCATGCTCCATGTTTGGCCAGTCAGTCTACTCCTACTCTTTTCGGTTTAGCCACCCAACATCCTTCCTCCAACCTCTTAAGGGTTTCAGGATGCCCTCCGTTCCAAATTCCATCCCGTCACTATGCGTTTTGTGCGTCTTGGGTGCATTTGGTGCACGCTCGGGCATCCTCAGCTCGGTACTCACCCATATGTGAGGGCTACCATCCTGCTTGTCCTGTGAGAAAGCAAATGTTGCTTACCTGTAACAGGTGTTCTCACAGGACAGCAGGATGTTAGTCCTCACGAAACCCACCTGCCACCCCGCGGAGTTGGGTCTTTATACGTTTACACTTTTATTTTAGTTTCACTTGCGCTTTTAGCTATAAGATGAGACTGAGGGAGACACCTGTGGTTCACAGGGGTAATTGCAGGCTGAGCATGCTCAGTGCACTCAGTGTGCCAGTGTCAGTCAAACCTTTATAGAAACTTTGACAGAAACGTTTTCCGTACAGGGCTCCATCCTGTGATGTTACACATATGTGAGGACTAACATCCTGCTGTCCTGTGAGAACACCTGTTACAGGTAAGCAACATTTGCTTTCTCCAATTAGTCTTAAATGTGCTACTTGCTAACTTCATGGAATGCCCCCTAGTCCTTCTATTATTCGAAAGTGTAAATAACCGAGTCACATCTACTCGTTCAAGACCTCTCATGATCTTAAAGACCTCTATCATATCCCCCCTCAGCTGTCTCTTCTCCAAGCTGAACAGCCCTAACTTCTTCAGCCTTTCCTCATAGGGGAGCTGTTCCATCCCCTTTATCATAAGAACATAAAATGCCATACTGGGTCAGACCAAGGGTCCATCAAGCCCAGCATCCTGTTTCCAACAGTGGCCAATCCAAGCCATAAGAACCTGGCAAGTACCCAAAAACTAAGTCTATTCCATGTTACCATTGCTAATGGCAGTGGCTATTCTCTAATTGAACTTAATAGCAGGTAATGGACTTCTCCACCAAGAACTTATCCAATCCTTTTTTAAACACAGTTATACTAACTGCACTAACCACATCCTCCGGCAATAAATTCCAGAGTTTAATTGTGCGTTGAGTAAAAAAGAACTGTCTCCGATTAGTTTTAAATGTGCCCCATGCTAACTTCATGGAGTGCCCCCTAGTCTTTCTACTATCTGAAAGAGTAAATAAGCGATTCACATCTACCCGTTCTAGACCTCTCATGATTTTAAACATCTCTATCATATCCCCCCTCAGTCGTCTCTTCTCCAAGCTGAAAAGTCCTAACCTCTTTAGTCTTTCCTCATAGGGGAGCTGTTCCATTCCCCTTATCATTTTGGTAGCCCTTCTCTGTACCTTCTCCATTGCAATTATATCTTTTTTGAGATGAGGCGACCAGAATTGTACACAATATTCAAGGTGCGGTCTCACCATGGAGCGATACAGAGGCATTATGACATTTTCCGTTTTATTCACCATTCCCTTTCTAATAATTCCCAACATTCTGTTTACTTTTTTGACTGCCGCAGCACACTGAACCGACTATTTCAATGTGTTGTCTACTATGACACCTAGATCTCTTTCTTGGGTTGTAGCACCTAATATGGAACGCAGCATTGTGTAATTATAGTATGGGTTATTTTTCCCTATATGCATCACCTTGCACTTATCCACATTAAATTTCATCTGCCATTTGGATGCCCAATTTTCCAGTCTCACAAGGTCTTCCTGCAATTTATCACAATCTGCTTGTGATTTATCTACTCTGAACAATTTTGTATCATCTGCAAATTTGATTCTCACTCGTCGAATTTCTTTCCAGATCATTTATAAATATATTGAAAAGTAAGGGTCCCAATACAGATTCCTGAGGCACTCCACTGTCCACTCCCTTCCACTGAGAAAATTGTCCATTTAATCCTACTCTCTGTTTCCTGTCTTTTAGCCAGTTTGCAATCCACGAAAGGACATCGCCACCTATCCCATGACTTTTTACTTTTCCTAGAAGCCTCTCATGAGGAACTTTGTCAAACGCCTTCTGAAAATCCAAGTATACTATATCTACCGGTTCACCTTTATCCACATGTTTTTAACTCCTTCAAAAAAGTGAAGCAGATTTGTGAGGCAAGACTTGCCCTTGGTAAAGCCATGCTGACTTTGTTCCATTAAACCATGTCTTTCTATATGTTCTGTGATTTTGATGTTTAGAACACTTTCCACTATTTTTCTGGCACTGAAGTCTGGCTATAACCGGTCTGTAGTTTCCCGGTTCGCCCCTTGAGCCCTTTTTAAATATTGGGGTTACATTTGCTATCCTCCAGTCTTCAGGTACAATGGATGATTTTAATGATAGGTTACAAATTTTTACTAATAGGTCTGAAATTTCATTTTTTAGTTCCTTCAGAACTCTGGGGTGTATACCATCCGGTCCAGGTGATTTACTACTCTTCAGTTTGTCAATCAGGCCTACCACATCTTCTAGGTTCACCGTGATTTGATTCAGTCCATCTGAATCATTACCCATGAAAACCTTCTCCATTACGGGTACCTCCCCAACATCCTCTTCAGTAAACACCGAAGCAAAGAAATCATTTAATCTTTCCGCGATGGCCTTATCTTCTCTAAGTGCCCCTTTAACCCCTCGATCATCTAATGGTCCAACTGACTCCCTCACAGGCTTTCTACTTCGTATATATTTTAAAAAGTTTTTACTGTGAGTTTTTGCCTCTTCAGCCAACTTCTTTTCAAATTCTCTCTTAGCCTGTCTTATCAATGTCTTACATTTAACTTGCCAACATTTATGCTTTATCCTATTTTCTTCTGTTGGATCCTTCCTCCAATTTTTGAATGAAGATCTTTTGGCTAAAATAGCTTCTTTCACCTCCCCTTTTAACCATGCCAGTAATCGTTTTGCCTTCTTTCCACCTTTCTTAATGTGTGGAATACATCTGGACTGTGCTTCTAGAATGGTATTTTTTTAACAATGACCAAGCCTCTTGGACATTTTTTACTTTTGTAGCTGCTCCTTTCAGTTTTTTACTAACAATTTTTCTCATTTTATCAAAGTTTCCCTTTTGAAAGTTTAGCATGAGAGCCTTGGATTTGCACACTGTTCCTCTTCCAGTCATTAAATCAAATTTGATCATATTATGATCACTGTTGTCAAGTGGCCCCACTACCGCTACCTCTCTCACCAAGTCCTGTGCTCCACTGAGAATTAGATCTAAAATTGCTCCCTCTCTCGTCTGTTCCTGAACCAATTGCTCCATAAAGCTATCATTTATTCCATCCAGGAACGTTATCTCTCTGGCGTGTCCCGATGATACATTTACCCAGTCAATATTGGGGTAATTGAAGTCTCCCATTATTACAGCACTACCAATTTGGTTAGCTTCCCTAATTTCTCTTAGCATTTCACTGTCCATCTCACCATCTTGACCAGGTGGACGGTAGTATACCCCTATCACTATACTTTTCCTCGACACACAAGGAATTTCTACCCATAAAGATTCAATTTTGTATTTAGTCTCATGCAGGATGTTTATCCTGTTGGACTCTATGCCATCCCGGACATAAAGCGCCACACCTCCTCCCGAGTGCTCCTCTCTGTCATTGCGATATAATTTGTACCCCGGTATAGCACTGTCCCAATGGTTATCCTCTTTTCACCATGTCTCTGAGATGCCAATTAAGTCTGTCATCATTCACTGCTATACATTCTAATTCTCCCATCTTACTTCTTAGACTTCTGGCATTAGCATACAAACATTTCAAAGTTTGTTTTTTGTTTGTATTTTCATTCTGCTTTTTAATTGATAGGAATAAGTTAGAATTTTTTAGCTCAGGTGAGTTTTTAGTTACAGGTAGTTGGACTATTTTTCTAATTATTAGAATCTCACTGTCGTGATGCCCTAATTCTAATGCATCATTAGTATCCTTTGAAGATATCTCTCTCCGAACCATGCGCTGCTGAGCGAATGTCGGCTTTCCCCTTTGTTCTAGTTTAAAAGCTGCTCTATCTCTTTTTTAAAGGTTAGCGCCAGGAGTCTGGTTCCACCCTGGTTAAGGTGGAGCCCATCCCTTCGGAAGGGACTCCCCCTTTCCCAAAAGGTTCCCCAGTTCCTAACAAAACTGAATCCCTCTTCCTTGCACCATCGTCTCATCCATGCATTGAGACTCTGGAGCTCTGGCTGCCTCTGGTGACCTGTGTGTGGAACAGGGAGCATTTCAGAGAATGCTACCCTGGAGGTTCTGGATCTAAGCTTTCTACCTAAGAGCCTAAATTTGGCTTCCAGAACCTCTCTCCCACATTTTCCTATGTCGTTGGTGCCCACATGTACCACGACAGCCGGCTCCTCCCCAGCACTGTCTAAAATCCTATCTAGGTGACGCGTGAGGTCCGCCACCTTCGCACCAGGTAGGCATGTTACCAGGTGATTCTCACGCCCACCAGCCACTCAGCTATCTATATTCCTAATAATAAAATCACCAACTATGACGGCCGACCTAACCCTTCCCTCCTGGGCAGTAGGCGTTGGGGAGAGATATCCGTAGTGCGAAAGGACAATGCATCACCTGGAGAGCAAGTCCTTGCTACAGGATCCTTTCCTGCTGCACCTAGTTGGTGCTCTCCCATCATGAGACCTCCTTCCTCCAAGGCAGCACCAGGGCTGCCATTCTGAAGTTGGGAATTGACTACTATGTCCCTGAAGGTCTCAACTATATACCTCTCTGTCTGCCTCAGCTCCTCCAGGTCTGCCACTCTAGCCTCCAGAGATCGGACTCGTTCTCTGAGAGCCAGGAGCTCTTTGCATCGCGTGCACATGTACAACTTCTCACTGGTGGGTAAAAAAATCATACATGTGACACTCTATGCAAAAGACTGGGAAGCCCCCCTCTTGCTGATGGACTGCTGCCTTCATCTCAATTTTGATCAGTTCCTAGTTAAGATTTAGGTTGCTATGAGAGTAGGAATGTGTCTAACATCCTTTAAATGTATTAGTGAATTCACTATGTGTCTGGTAGTGGCCTAACGGGATCTGATAGAATTTTCAATAAAGTTTTTGTTGATTTTTTTTTTTTTGTGAAAGTGGCATTTGCCTATAAATTAAGGGATTAGCTAGGGGTGGGTGGGCGAGGGGTGGGAGGGTTGGGAAATACAAACAGTCTAACTTCAGTTAGTCAGCCTGAGTGACTCACTGCTCTCTTGATTAACAAATTTTGGTCCCTATTCAAACCCAATCACACTACCTCAACACCTTTCCAAGGTGAGTAACGGAGCTGAATTATTCAACTTTTTTACTTAGGGATACACTGCTCCTAGCTTCTGGCTACTTTTTGGGTGGTTTTTATTTTTTGTGGTTTTTTTTTTTTCAATACAAACACTCAGTATTAAATACAAACACTCAGTTCTTTAAAAGTCTGGAGAACACTCCGCTCTGCAGACTTTTAAAAATAAACACACTACCTACTGCTACCTTATTGACCGACTATTTAAAAATACAAACAGTCTAACTTGTTTATTGACTGCCTTTCTGACTATTAAAGGCACAAACACACTAAATAATATTCCCAAATAGTTAACTTTGCTCCAATACTTTTAAAAAAGACAATGACCCAAGCAAAAACTTACTGATTCCTTTCAGCCACCAGCAAGGTGACCTCTCCTCTCAGTGTTCCCACTGGTTGCCCTTCTCTGTACCTTCTCCATCGCAACTATATCTTTTTTGAGATGCAGCGACCAGAATTCTACACAGTATTCAAGTTGCGGTCTCACCATGGAGCAATATAGAGGCATTAAAACATTTTCCGTTTTATTAACCATTTCCTTCCTAATAATTCCTAACATTGTTTGCTTTTTTGACTGCTGCAGCACATTGAGCCGACGATTTTAAAGTATTATCCACTATGATGCCTAGATCTTTTTCCTGGGTGGTAGCTCCTAATATGGAACCTAACATCATGTAACTACAGCAAGAGTTATTTTTCCCTATATGCAACACCTTGCACTTGTCCACATTAAATTTCATCTGCCATTTGGATGCCCAATCTTCCAGTCTTGCAAGGTCCTCCTGTAATGTATCACAGTCCGCTTGTGTTTAACTACTCTGAATTATTTTGTATCATCCTCAAATATGATAATCTCACCCATCGTATTCCTTTCCAGATCATTTATTTATATATATATATACCCAGCTACTCTGCCTTTTTATACATACATTATATATATATATATATATATATATATAATGTATGTATAAAAGCACCGGTCCAAGTACAGATCCCTGAGGCACTCCACTGTGTTCCCTTTTCCACTGAGAAAATTGACCATTTGTTTCCTGTCTTCTAATCAGTTTGTAATCCACGAAAGGACATCGCCTCCTATCCCATGACTGTTTAGTTTTCTTAGAATCCTCTCATGAGGGACTTTGTCAAATGCCTTCTGAAAATCCAAATACACTACATCTACTGGTTCACCTTTATCCACATGTTTATTAACCCCTTCAAAAAATGAAGCAGATTTGTTAGGCAAGACTTCCCTTGGGTAAATCCATGTTGACTGTGTGCCATTAAATCTTGTCTTTCTATATGCACAGCCTTCATTCTTATTTCCTCATTGGCGCGTTCCTCAGGGGCGTCCCCCTGTGATGACGTGACGCTGCCCGGATATTTATGCCTACAGTTTATTGCTAGCCGTTGAGTTAGTAAGGGTAATTCTTACGGATGGGATTCGCTCTCCGTACCCAGCTACTCTGCCTTTCCAACTTCTATTGGACTCTTTCTGCTATTGGGGTACCCGCTCCTCAAGGGCCTGCCTCCGTTCCAGCACCAGTGCCATCTCCTACATGGAACCGCTGTGTGAGTACTCTGCCAACGAGTCTCTCTGCTCCCAGGGATCTGGTACTCGCTACTCGAGAGCCAGCTCTCCCTATCTCGGGGCTTCTCTATACTTGGGACTTTGTGAAAGTTCTTTTGTACTCATTTTTTCAGTTCTCTCCACTACAACACTGCTATCTGAGGAACTTCTGTTCCAGCACCCTGCGGAATACTAGCCTAGCCGGGCTACATCTTCTACTCACTACTGCCACCTCTGGTGGCTTCTCAATCTGTCTAAATAAAGAAATATCTGTGTTTGTGTGTCCAGAGCTGAGCCTGACCTGTGGCCCCTCACGGGACTTCCCCCCGTGGGCATTGTCAGCTGCCACAGTGTCCAAGGGTTCACCCAAACTTCACTAATTATAACAAAGGGCATGTTAGATGATATTTTGTAAGAGACTTAAATGTGTAGATTTGGCAACTTAGTTGCATATATTTACACCTGCTCATTATCTGGCATAAGTGATATTAAATGTCTTTTTTATGAACTACTGACTGGGTGGGAAGTCTGGGTGTATTGGAGGAGGTAAGAACCAGAAGGGTCTCAATGACATGACGAAGGACTGGGCAAATTGATGGATTCATTGGTAAAACTGGTAATTTCATTCCTACACATACGTTAGAAAATTTGCCAACTTACATGCGTAAAAACCTGCGGTAAGTGCTACTTACATTTCACATGTAAAATCTGCAAACATATATTTTTAAAACATAAAATCAAAAAACGCATATACAGCAATTCAGCATCACTTATCCAGGTAGATTCCAACTTATCTGGCTAATAGTGGGAGCACTGAGGAGAGGATCACCTTGCTGGTGGCTGAAAGGAATCAGTAAGTTTTGCTTGGGAATTTTTTTTTTAAGTACTGGGGAGAAGTAAACTATTGGGGTAAAATATGTAGTGTCTTTGTGCTTTTAGTAGTCAGTAAGGCAGCGAATAAACAGAAGTTAGTGCTCCGGAGTCTCAATGCTGAGACGATGGTGCAAGGAAGAGGGATTCAGTTTTGTAAGGAACTGGGGAACCTTTTGGGGAAGGGGTAGTCTCTTCCGAAGGGGTGGGCTCCACTTTAACCAGGGTGGAACCAGACTGCTGGCGCTAACCTTTAAAAAGGAGATAGAGCAACTTTTAAACTAGAACTAAGGGGAAAGCCGACAGTCGCTCAGCAGCGCATGGTTCGGAGGGAGGTATCTTCATCGGATACTAATGACGCATTAGAATTAGGGCATCCCAACAGTGAGGTTCCAATAATAAGAATAGTAGTCCAAGTGTCTGTAACTAAAAACTCACCTGAGTTAAAAAATTTTAACTTATCCCTATCAATTTAAAAGCAGAATGAAAATACAAACAAAAAACACACTTTGAAATGTTTGTATGCTAATGCCAGAAGTCTAAGATGTAAGATGGGAGAATTAGCATGTATAGCAGTGAATGATGACATAGACTTAATTGTCATCTCAGAGACATAGTGGAAGGAGGATAAGCAATGGGACAGTGCTATACCGGGGTACAATTTATATCGCAATGACAGAGAGGAGCATCCGGGAGGCAGTGTGGCGTTTATGTCCAGGATGGCATAGTGTCCTGCATGAAACTAAATGCACAATCGAATCATTATGGTTAGAAATCCCTTCTGTATTGGGAAAGAGTATAGTGATAGGAGTATTCTACTGTCCACCTGGCCAAGATGGTGAGACAGACAGTGAAATGCTAAGAGAAATTAAGGAAGCTAATCAAATTGGTAATACAGTAATAATGGGAGATTTCAATTACCCCAGTATTGACTGGGTAAATGTATCATCGGGACATGCTAAAGAGTTAAAGTTCCTGGATGGAATAAATGACAGTTTTATGGAACAATTTGTTTAGGAACCAATGGGAGAGGGAACAATTTTAGATCTAAGTCTCAGTAGAGCACAGGATTTGGCGAGAGAGGGTAACTGTGGTGGGGCCCCTTGGTAATAGTGATCATAATATGATCAAATTTGAATTTCCTAGCGTGTAGCCAGATGGACTCAGAACAAGTGGGTATAGTGTGCTCGTGCTAGCAGTTGGAGACGGATCTGACGTCAGCACGGGTACATATACCCCCACAGGAAGTGAAGCAACTCAGTAATTTCCGTCTCCAAAGCAGTTTGGAGCTCCTGCACGCTCGCTGAGCGTGTTTTCCAAATCTACTTTCTACTTACAAATTTCTCAGAAGACGAGCCCCGCACTCCTGCGGTGATACCCTCGGGTCCCTCCCCCAGTTGAGTGTCCCGGGGTGATTTCCGCGATCCCCCGGAGGTCTATGCCTCGGTCCGGTGGCTGAATCACGGCAGGGATCTAGCCCCCGAGCGAGAAGGGCTTGGGTCGGGCTGAGAGGCGCCTCGGTCCTGCCGTGGACTTAGCCCCGAGCGAGACGAGTTCGGCGGCTTAGAGGCAGCGGGTGCATTTCCTCAAGCGCGGCGGTGAAGCTACTTCCCCTCTCCCCCTGCAGCCGGAGACCGCCCGGGTTACAGCCAGGAAGCGCCGAGGATCAGGTAAGGCGTACATCTCTTACTTTTTGGTCTCCGAGGTATGAGGATTGGTGGCGTGACCTGCATGTGGCACGCCGTGGAGGTCGCCATTTTGTCTGACTTGTTCAGGTATTGAGCGCCCATGAAAGGCGCCTGTGGAGGGGCGCACAAAGCAGCATATATATTGCTAAGCGTATGTTCATATTATTGAGCGCATATTGTATATCATTGAGCGTATATTGCTTACCGCATATTATTGAGCGCATATTGTATATTATTGAGCGCATATTGCTGACTGCATATTATTGGGCGCATATTGTATATTATTGAGCGTATATTGCTGACCGCATATTATTGTGCGCATATTGTATATTATTGAGCGCATATTGCTGACCGCATATTATTGAGCGCATATTGTGTACTATTGAGCGCATATTGCTGACCGCATATTATTGAGCGCATATTGTATATTATTGAGCGCATATTGCTGACCGCATATTATTGGGCGCATATTATTGAGCGCATGTATATTGAACGCATATTATTGAGCGCATCTTATTGTTGAGCGCATATTGCTGATATTGGCAGCATAAGCACCGGCGCTCAACACTCGCAAGCCGTGATGGAACATTTCAACGCCATGGCATCCTCAGAAGCTGCACCTCCTGCTTCCGGCGGGAAAGCTCTCGGCCTCTGCTCAGCATGCCAGCTTAGAGCCACGCAGAGCGACGAGCCAGACTCCCTTTGTGCCCAATGTGAGGAGGCCGTGGGAACCTCAACCGAGGTTTACCGACAGCTCCCCAGGGGCCACCCCGGATCTAGCGGGGCGTCCTGAACAGCCAGGAATTCCGGGGGACTTGGTACCCCAACGGCTACAAACCGCTTCCATTTCCTGGGTGGACTTATTTAAGGGGATCCATGCCTTTGTTCAGATGCAGTCAGCTTCCTGTCCAGGCCCTGCTGTCACTTCAGCTGACCCTGTTCCTGGACCTTCTCGCCCTTATCACGGGCACCCGCCTCCGGACAGTCCGGTTCATGCGGACCCTGATGTCCCGGAGGACGAGTCCGAACCCCCTGAGGAAGGGGAACTTCCCTCGGGGATAGAGCCATACCGAACTATGAGGCGGTTCTTTCCCAAGGAAGATGTCTCCGACCTGGTCTCTCAATGACTGACGGAGTTGGCGATTCCAGGCCCCAGTACTATGGAGGCATCTACGCAGAACCCCCTTCTGGAGGGTCTTCGTCCCACAGCCCGCCATTTTCCCTTCCTGCAAGCGGCGCAACAGCTGATCGATCTGGAGTGGAATGCGCCGGAGGCCTTATTTAAAGGGGGTCGAGCCCTGTCCGGCATGTACCCCCTGGACCCGGCAATCAAGGATATGCTGGCGTGCCCTCAGGTGGACGCCTTGGTTAGCGCTGTGGTCAAGCGCACTACCATTCCAGTGGAGGTGGGGGCGGCCCTCAAGGATGCTCATGACCGATGCCTGGACGCCATCCTGAAACACACCTTTGAGGTAGCAGCTCTGTCTTTGCGAATCGCAACCTGCTGCACCGTGGTAACGCGTTCCTGTTTGTCACAGGTCAGGAACAATGCTCCGGCAGCTGACATGGAGTCAGCTCTCTCGTTCCTTACGGATGCCGCCTCTGACCTAGTCGGTACGACAGCCAAGGGAGTCTCATCCTCAGTAGCAGCCAGGAGGTAGCTCTGGATACGAAACTGGTCAGCCGACGCCCCTTCTAAGACATGTCTCACTAGAATGCCGTTCAAGGGGTCTCTTCTTTTTGGCAGCGACCTAGATAAACTGGCCAGCACATGGGGTGCCTCTCCAGTACCTCGACTACCGGAAGACAGGTCCAAGAGGAACCAGCGTACCTTTCCAAGACCCTCCAGAGGTAGAAGCTCCTAACGCTTCACTCCTTATAGGAGTCGCTACCAGGCACCTCGTCCTCAGGACAAGAACCAATCCTTTCGGACCAAGCAGCGCAAGAGGGGAGCCGGCTCGGGTTCGGGTCCCGGCCGCACCCCCCAATGAGAATCAGCCGATCCATCCGGGGGTCGAAGCCATAGGGGGCAGGTTAACCCTCTTCTACCCCAGGTGGGTCGAGATTACGTCGGACCAGTGGGTCCTCTCCATCCTCCGAGAGGGGTATTATCTGGACTTCCATCACATCCCTCCGGACAGGTTTGTGTAGTCTCCGTGTCCAATCCACAAGAAGGCAGCATTGGAAGCTACCCTGGCGAGGCTCCTGTCCTTGAAAGCCATAATCTCAGTAGCTGCATGGGAAATGGATTCTGGGCACTATTCCATTTATTTCATGGTACCCAAGAAAGAGGGCACTTTCCGGCCTCAAGTCAGTCAATCGATACTTAAGGGTCCCGAGGTTTCGCATGGAAACTCTGCACTCAGTGAAGACCGCAGTACAGCCAGGGGAATTCCTCACGGCCTTAGACTTATCAGAAGCCTACCTGCATATCCCGATCCATCAGGATCATCAGTGCTACCTACGCTTCAAGGTTCTGGGACAACACTTCCAATTCCGGGCTCTGCCCTTAGGGTTAGCCACGGTGCCGCGGACCTTCACGAAGGTGATCGTAGCAGTAGCAGCGACGCTCAGACGGGAAGGAATCCTTGTCCATCCCTACCTAGACGATTGGCTGATCAGAGCGAAATCACGAGAGGAGAGCCATCAGGCAACCGACAGAGTGATCGCCCTTCTGGAAAGCCTGGGATGGGTAGTCAACCTAAGCAAGATTTGCCTACAGCCTTCCCAATCACTGGAATACCTGGGAGTCCAGTTCGACACCCAGGCAGACAAAGTCAGCCTCAATACCAAGAGGAGGTTAAAACTCCAGACATGTCTACGGTCCTTGATGGGAGCCAGCCGGCCCATAGCTTGGGACTATCTGCAGGTTCTTGGTCTCATGGCATCCACCCTGGAAGTGGTACCCTGGGCAAGGGCCCATATGAGACCACTACAACGCTCCCTCCTCTCTCGATGGAGCCCTCGCTTCCGGAATTACTCCGTGCTTCTACCAGCCAGACTGCGGACCCAGCTACGGTGGTGGTTGCAGTCCGACCACACGAGCAGGGGGTCGAAGATGTCTTCCCCCACGTGGACTCTGCTCACCACAGATGCCAGCCTGAGCGGCTGGGGAGCACACTGCGAAGAGCTTACCGCCCAAGGGCGGTGGAACAGATAAAAGTCGGGGTGGAACATCAACCGTCTAGAGGCACGGGCAGTCCGATTAGCCTGCCTGCGATATGCAGACAGACTGAGGAACAGAGCAGTCAGAGTGATGTCCGACAACGCCACCACGGTGGCATACATCAATCGACAAGGCGGAACCAGAAGCCAACAGGTGTCCCTAGAGATAGCCCCGCTGATGGCTTGGGCAGATGCAAATCTCCAGGACATCTCCGCCGTCCATATTGCCGGAAGAGACAACACCGCGGCCGACTTCCTCAGCAGGGAAAGCCTAAATCCGGGAGAGTGGCAGCTGTCCCCCACAGCCTTCCAGATGATCGTGGATCAGTGGGGGATTCCGGACATGGACCTATTAGCGAACAGGTCCAATGCTCAAGTACCCAGATACTTCAGCCGCAAGCGAGATCCGTTCTCTCACGGGATCGACGCCCTGGTTCAGCCATGGCCTCCAGGGACTCTGCTATACGCCTTTCCTCCGTGGCCCCTGCTGGGCGCCCTGCTTCACAAGATTCAGAGATACAGAGGTCTAGTTCTTCTAGTGGCACCAGACTGGCCCAGAAGACCTTGGTACGCAGACATGAGAAGACTACTGGCAGGGGAGCCCCTTCCCCTGCCTCCTCTCAGGGACCTGCTTCGTCAAGGTCCCATCCTCCACGAGGATCCGGCTCAATTCTCTCTTATGGTCTGGCCATTGAGAGGGCTAGACTGAAGAAAAGAGGTTACTCGGAGCCGGTGTTAGATACACTCCTCCGAGCTCGCAAGTTTTCCACATCCCTCACCTATATAAGGATCTGGAGAGTATTTGAAGCCTGGTGCGACACTCATGGCACCAATCCACATGCGACCACAATCCCTATTGTTCTGGATTTCCTGCAGGATAGGCTTCAGAAGGGTCTCTCCCTAAGCTCCATCAAGGTTCAGGTGGCTGCGCTGTTTTGCTACGGTCCCAGGAGGGATGGCAAGACCATTGCCACGCACCCAGATGTTTCCCGCTTCCTGAAAGGAGTCAAGCACATTCGTCCGCCACTGAAGTGGCCAGTGCCCCTGTGGAACCTCAACCTAGTTTTGGATTTCCTCGCGGGATCCACCTTCAGACCCCTGCGGGGCCTGTATCTCTGTTCACTAACGTTGAAGATGGTGTTCTTGCTGGCAGTGTGTTCCGCACGCCGCATCTCAGAGCTACAAGTGCTGTCCTGCCGTGATCCCTTTCTCAGAATCACTCCTGAGGCTATCCATCTTCGCATGGTTCCCTCCTTTTTACCTAAAGTGGTCTCACAATTTCACCTCAACCAAACCGTATCTTTGCCAACCATGGCAGGTTTGAAGAAATCTGAAGAAGGGCGTTTGTTACGCCAACTCGACATCTGCAGATTGCTGCCCAGATACCTGGAAATGACAGAAGCAGTACGAAAGACGGACCATCTGTTCGTCCTTCACAGCGGGAAGAAGCAAGGGGAAGCGGCCTCTTGGCCTACCATAGCCCGTTGAATCAAAGAAGTTATCAGAGCGGCCTACGTAGAGGCCGGAAAGTCACCACCTTTACAGGTAAAGGCTCATTCTACCAGAGCGCAAGCAGCATCTTGGGCAGAATCGAGGATGCTGTCGCCCGCAGAAATATGTAAGGCGGCGACGTGGTCCTCCCTCCATATCTTTTCCATATTTTACCGTCTGGATGTCCAGGCCAGGGAGGACACAGCATTTGCGAGGGCAGTCTTACACGGTCCTCAGGCAGCCTCCCGCCCAGTCCGGGAGTAAAGCTTTTGTACATCCCACTTGTTCTGAGTCCATCTGGCTACACGCTAGGAAATGTTGAGATTACTTACCTGATAATCTCCTTTTCCTTAGTGTAGACAGATGGACTCAGCATCCCGCCAGGCTGCCGGTGTACATGGGTTTCACCAATTCAAGGTAAGCCATGTCATTTGCTTACATAAGAGCGTCCACTCTACCAGGTGTCGACGCCTTCCGGTTGGAAACGCTGGCGGTCTCCAGCTACTATCAATCGGTTAGGGGAATCCTGTTTCTAAATCATTGATCGGTCAGTACACATATATCCATAACAGCTTTTGCAAGGAAGATTACTGAGTTGCTTCACTTCCTGTGGGGGTATATGTACCCGTGCTGACGTCAGATCCGTCTCCAACTGCTAGCACGAGCACACTATACCCACTTGTTCTGAGTCCATCTGTCTACACTAAGGAAAAGGAGATTATCAGGTAAGTAATCTCAACATTAATGACTGGAAGGGAATAAGTAAGCAAATCCACGGCTCTCATGCTAAACTATCAAAATAGAAACTTTGATAAAATGAGAAAAATAGTTAGAAAAAAACTGAAAGGAGCAGCTGCAAAGGTAAAAAGTGTGCAAGAGGCGTGGACATTGATAGAAATTACCATCCTAGAAGTACAGTCCCGATGTATTCCACATATTAAGAAAGATGGAAGGAAGGCAAAACGATTACCAGCAAGGTTAAAAGGTGAGGTGAAAGAGGCTATTTTAGCCAAAATATCTTCATTCAAAAATTGGAAGAAGGATCCAACAGGATAAAGCATAAGCGTTGGCAAAGTAAATGTAAGACATCGATAAGACAGGATAAGAGAGAATTTGAAAAGAAGTTGGCTGTAGAGGCAAAAATTCACAGTAAAAATGTTTTAAAATATATTTGAGGCAGAAAGCCTGTGAGGGAGTCAGTTGGACCATTAGATGATCGAGGGGTTAAAGGGGCACTTAGAGAAGATAAGGCCATCACAGAAAGATTAAACTATTTCTTTGCTTTGATGTTTACTGAAGAGGATGTTGGGGATATACTCATTCCGGAGAAGGTTTTCATGGGTAATGATTCAGATGAACTGAACCAAATCACGGTGAACCTAGAAGATGTGGTAGGCCTGATTGACAAACTGAAGAGTAGTAAATCACCTCAGGGTTCTGAAGGAACTCAAAAATGAAATTTCAAATCTATTAGTAAAAATTTGTAACCTATCGTTAAAATCATCCATTGTACCTGAAGTCTGGAGGGGTGGCTAATGTAAACCAATATTTAAAGAGGGCTCCAGGGGTGATCCGGGAAACTACCGATCAGTTAGCCTGACTTCAGTGCCAGGAAAAATAGTGGAAAGTATTCTAAATATCAAAATCACAGAACATATAGAAAGACATGGTTTGGGGGGGGGGGGGGGCGCCCTCGTGCAGCGGCTAAGATGGCTGCCTTATCTCACAGCTCTGTGAGATCTCACTAACAATAGTACAGGAATCCTCAAAACTCGGACAAATTCACTGTCATATTTATCTCACCGCTTCCCAGTCATGGCTACATCTAAATCCAGGAAAATTGAGGTGGCTTTTGCGGCTGCATCAGGCTCGAAGCCCGCAAGCAGGATCCACAGTTGCCGGACAAAGGCACACATCTGAAATCAATGGCGTTGGCTGATTTAGTTTTGATGGAGCTGAAACAGCTCAAAGAAATGATTCAGCTCAACATCGATTCCACATCAGCAATTCAGACTGATTTTCAGGCTATGGCCTCCCAAATGACAAATTTCCAATCACGCTTAGATGACATTCGGGCCGATATAGTAAAGTCCGCGGGAGAGCGGACGAATGCCCGCTCTCCCGGCGCGCGCACCGGCCCCTCGCTGGTGCGCGCAATGCAGTATTCAAATTAGGTGGAGCGGTAAAAACGGGGAAAAGGAGGCGCTAGGGACACTAGCACGTACCTAGCGCCTACTTTTTGACAGGAGCGGCGGCTGTCAGCGGGTTTGACAGCCAACGCTCAATTTTGCCGGCGTCTGTTCTCGAGCCCGCTGACAGCTAAGGGCTCGGAAACCGGATGCCGGTAAAATTGAGCGTCCGGTTTTCGGCCCGATATCCGCGGGCTGAATTCAAATTTTTATTTTTATTTTTTTTATTTTTTTACTTTTTTTACTCTTCGGGACCTTCGACTTAATATCGCCGTGATATTAAGTTGGAGGGTGCACAGAAAAGCAGTTTTTACTGCTTTTCTGTGCACTTTCCCGGTGCCGGAAGAAATTAGCGCCGACCTTTGGGTCGGCACTAATTTCTGAAAGTAAAATGTGCGGCTTGGCTGCACATTTTACTTTCTGTATCCCGCGCGCATGCCTAATAGGGCCATCACCATGCATTTGCATGTTGAGGGCACTATTAGGTGCCGCGGGTTGGACGCGCGTTTTCCTCCCCTTACTGAATAAGGGGTAAGGGAAAACGCGCGTCCAATAGCAGGCTATTGTACTGTACTGTATCGGCCTGTTAGAGAATCAAACGTCTTCTCGGTTGTTATTTACCGGGGCTATACCGTGCCGAAACTGCAGCGTGACGTGGAGAATGTCTCAAATCGTAATAGGCGCAACAACATAAGGATCTTTGGCATTCCAGAGGTACGATCATGATCCCCTTTCTACTTAAACTGATCCCCTCGAGCCTACAGCTAACCTTTGAGCAATCTTTCGAATTGGAGCAAGCATACAGGATACCATCGCGACCTACTCGCACCTCTAAGTATCCTCGTCCCATCATTTTTAAGGTGCTTCGTTACCCCTAAGTGTTAACAATCCTGGCAGCAGCCAGAAACAAAGCCCCAGTTCAATACCAAGGCAACAACCTTCTTTTTGTGCTGGATTTAGCAAAAACCACAGCGGAGAGACACAAAGCATTTCTAGCCTTTCGTCCAACCTTGCAGTCTCTGGGAGCGCGCTATGGTCTGTTATACCCGGCGCAAATGCGGGTTACTTACAACAACCAGACCAAGCTCTTTATCCAACCCAATGATCTGGAGGCTTTCCTGCGGCCCTTGGAACAGGACAGACCAATGGACACCTGATAAGTATCCCTCTTATGCCGGGTTTCAATTACCTCTTACAATATGGCCTATTTACCTACAAGGTTAAATGTTGAGTATTTCAATGCCACCATGAGGTTTGGATTTTTTTTTTTCTCTGGATATTATCTATCATACCTTTGCTTACTTGGGATTATACTTATGGCAATTTACCCTCTACTGTGTATGGCAGCCAGAAAATTTTCATTTTTATATGTTTCATACCTGCTTTTGGAGGTTTTCCCAAATATGTGGTAGAATCATTGTTTTTAGTGAGATTCAGGGAGCTAATAGCCCGCCCTAAGACCCTTTTCTTTGCTACTTAGGGCTTTGCACTTCATGGCTAATTTTCTTGCTGATTTTTTTTTGTCATGTTTGTGTTTTTTGTATCGTGTTGTTCTTTTTACTTTACCTCTTACCTTCCAAATTTTTCCACTACTGCATCTCAGAAAACGGTAACTCCACTAATCTACTCCTCGCTCTTCTTAAAGTTCCTGAGCTGATCTTACAGGCTGATCATTCTTTGAATCATACAACACAACACCACTCGTGGCATCATCTATTACGGCATTTAAGCTGGTCTCATTAAATGTAAACGGCTTCTCACAGCCCATCAAACGAAAGAAAATTCTCTGTTACCTGCAGTCTCTGCGTACGGACATTGGTTTTATCCAAGAGACACATCTTTCAGCCACTGAAACACTCAGCCGCTATGTCTTCCTTACCTACAAGAAACGTGCCTGGCCCAGATGGATTCACCTCCGACTTCTATCAAGCTTTTCAAAAGGACATTATTCAACATTTACTTAAATATTTCTCTTCCCTCTCTTCTTTGCACTCTGCTGCTCCGACATTCACTGAGGCATGTTTTGTTGTAATTCCAAAGCCGGGCCGAGATGACACCAATGTTGCCAATTATAGACCTATTTCCCTTCTCAGCACCGATTATAAAATATTCGCCAAAATTCTAGCCACCAGGCTCTCTCAACCCATATGTTCTGTTATTCACCCAGATCAATCGGGTTTTATTAAACACTGACTGATAGCAAACACCTACCTTTTTTTGCACATACAGGAAAGGGCACTCTAAAAAACCTTAAATAAAAAATAAAAATAAATTTCTGAACCAGCATCTCTGGATGCTGAGAAGGCCTTCAGTCGCGTCGAATGGCCTTGCTGTTTTGGCTTTGGGCCCACATTCATATCCTGGATTCAATTACTCTATCGCTCCCTGACTGCTTTTATATACATAAACAATTTGGCCTCCCCTTCCTTTTCATTTTTAGAGGCATGCGACAAGGGTGTCCTCTCTCCCCACTTCTCTTCAACCTGGCTCTGGAACCTTTACTCCTGGTGATTCGTCAATCTCCCAACTATTGAAGGTGTGACTATAGGAAACGAAATGTATAAATTGCTTACGCTGATAACGTTCTTCTTTTCCTCACCAACCCGGTATCTTCATTAACCTGCCTATTTGACTTGATGTCATCCTATTCCTCTTTTTCTGGTTTCAGAATAAATTGGCATAAGACTGAGTTTTTACCTTTGAATTACCTGAGTTCTATAATAGATTTCACTAATTTTTCCCTTCAAAAAGTTACGAATGGCCTAAAATATCTTGGCATTAAGTTTTACACAGACCCAGTTGACACGATAACTAATGGGGAAACGACCATATTACAGCAACTACAAGAGGCGACACTAAAATGGTCTCCTTTGCACCTGTCCTGGTGGGGAAGACTAGAATCCATTAAAATGATTTTAGTGCCACGAGTCACATACCTCCTTTCTATGATTCCTATTTTCTTCTCTAAGGATTTCTCTCTACATATTGACAGAATTTTGCAGAGATTCCTCTGGCAACACACAAGTCCAAAGATTGCGCTCGCTAAATTGAAGGCCCCCTAGACACGCTGGTGGAGTTAATTTCCCTGACTTTTATGCGTACCATCAGGCATTCATACTACAGCAAGGCTATCATAAGATATGGCATACTGGGTCAGACCAAAGGGTCCATCAAGCCCAGCATCCTGTTAACAAGTGGCCAATCCAAGTCACAAGTACCTGGCAAGTACCCAAACATTAAATAAATTTCAAGCTACTATTGATTATTAGTTAATAGCATTTTATGGATTTTTCCTTTAGGAACTTATCCAAACCTTTTTAAAATCCAGTTATACTAACTGCTGTAACCACATCCTCTGGCAATGAATTCCAGAGCTTAACTATGTGTTGAGTGAAAATATTTTCTTCATTTTGTTTTAAATGAGCTACTTGCGAACTTCATGGAGTTCCCCCTAGGCCTATTATCTGAGAGAGTAAATAACCGATTTACATTAACCTGTTCAAGTCCTTTCATGATTTTGTAGACCTCTATAATATCCCCCCTCAGTCATCTCTTCTCCAAACTGAACAGCTCAAACTTCATTAGACTTTCTTCATAAGTACAGAAATTGAAAGGTATTCTACTTCTATAGGAATAGTTCTGGCATCTTCTTTGAAAAGGCTGTTCTGAAGTTGACAATGTTGACCTCTGTAAAGCAGAATAGTGTTCTTTGATGGTATTCACTGATTCTCTTACTTTCTCTCTAAACAGACTGTCCCCTGTACAAGCAGCATCTGCTATCCTATCATTCATATCCTTTTGTAGTTCTGAAGCCCTTACCCAGGTCTAATACAATCCTCCTAGTAGCACTGCCAAGGCCAATGCCTTGGAGGACGGGATCAATGGATCTGGTCCTAAGCTTGGAGCACTCATCAGCATTGTTTAGTAAAGGTGTTATTTTCAGCAAACCTTGTTGTAGTGAAGCAGAGGTTTCTCTTCTCTTTTGCAATATATTGTATAGATATTGAGCCATTTGGAGTTAGCAGGCTGCTATCCTAGATTGGAGTATAGCCAAGTTTAGAAGTCTGGATTCCTTGGTAGGTCAAACATCTAAGACTTTTAGATTGTTTTGCTTTTCTTAAAGTTAACTCACTACTAATGAGTCATGTGGAAGTTGAATTTTATTTTTTTTTAAATAGCCCAGGCGTTTCTTAACTCTATATTGTATGTCAACATTTTTAGCAACAGGAAGGACTGATAAAGGTGATTTCCAGATTTTGATCTGAAGCTCCTCCAATGGTTTATGGACCAGAACTGCCCTTATCTGCTTTGGAGCCTGGGTGAATGAGAACACCTTGTAAATCCTCAGTACTTGGAATACTCCATAGTACTTGGAAGACTCCATAGATATACTACTAGATATTCCACCAGAACCTGGATGAAAATATTTCCTTTAAACTGGAAGATGACCTTCCAGTTTAAAGGAAATATTTTCATCATTCATGGATGAAAATATTTCCTTTAAACTGGAAGATGACCTTCCAGTTTAAAGGAAATATTTTCATCCATTTTCTGAAGGAATACAGAATAAGTCATATCCTCAAGAGGGGTGGAACTCCTCCAAGGTTCTGGTGGAATATCTAGTAGTATATCTATGGAGTCTTCCAAGGAGGGTAGGGATTCTGACTGGTCAGAATAGTCTGAGTTTTTGTAATATGAAATTAAGGAAGAATTCTTTCTTTCGGGCCAATACAGTAAAAATCGCAGGAGAGGGGGAGTCCCTAGCGCCTCTTTTCGGACAGGAGCGGCGACTGTCAGCGGGTTTGACAGCCGACGCTCAATTTTGCCGGCATCGGTTCTCGAGCCCGCTGACAGCCACAGGTTCGGAAACCGGATGCCGGCAAAATTGAGCGTCCAGTGTTCAAGCCGTGGGCCTATTTCAAAGTTTTGTGTTTTTTTGTGTTTTTTTTTAACTTTTTTAAACTTTCGGGACCTCCGACTTAATATCGCCATGATATTAAGTCGGAGGGTGCACAGAAAAGCAGTTTTTACTACCTTTCTGTGCACTTTCCCGGTGCCCAGAGAAATTAGCGTTTGCCTTTGGGTAGGCGCTAATTTCTAAAAGTAAAATGTGCGGCTTCACTGCACATTTTACTTACTGAATCGCGCGGGAATACCTAATAGGGCCATCAACATGCATTTGCATGTTGCGGGTGCTATTAGGTTCAGGGAGGTTGGATGCGCGTTTTGGACGCGCTATTACCCCTTACTTGAAGGGGTAAAGCTAGCTCGTTGAAAACGCGCATCCAAATGCCGGCTAACAGTGCGCTCCATTGGAGTGCACTGTACTGTATCGTCCTGAAAGTCAGTTGTGTAATTAATGTAAGTAACCTGATGTTTTGATATGGTGCCTATGTAAATCAGCAGGGGGGAACCCAAAGTCAGGGAGTTTCGGTGGAAACATCACTCCTGCTCTTGTGGGTGGAGAGAAACCTGCAGCTGCTCTCGGCAGTGCTTATCACTGGTCAGGAGAATGTCCAAGCTAAGTTTCTCAGTTGTAACTGGTTGGATCCCAGAGAAAAAAAGTTAAGCCTGGATATCTTTTGCCGGATCTGTCACAGGTAGGTTCTGATGGCGATCCAACGGAATGCAAAGGCAGACAGATTCTTCAACCGGTGCCAGGAACAGAGGTCATTGGACATTGATGCCTTAGTCCAGCCCTGGCCGGAGGGAGCAATTCTATACGCCTTCCCTCTGTAGGTGCTCATAGGCAGGATGCTACAAAGAATAGAACTGGAAAGCAACCTAGATCAACCAAAGAGTAGCACCTTTGTTGCAGGGTCCCTCGACCCCCAACTCCTTCAGCCATGGATATGGCGATACGGTGAAAGGCAAATTTGCCAATTAGATGGACCAGATCCCTCTTCACTGAGGTAGGGTCCTGCAGGCAATAATGATTGGCAATAGTGGTCCTCCACAAAAATTGCCATTGAGCTCAGCAGCTTTCAAAGCTGATTCCTGGACAGCAAAACCCCTAATATTCACCAGAGAGTTACCCTGAAGAGCAGATTCCTAGTACAATGGGAAGCCCAAATCTGGAATGGTTCCCTCATAAAATAGACCTGCTGTGCCTTAGGACAAGGTAAGGAGCATGCTACTGCCCGTCCGGCTCTCAGATCCCGCAAGAAACAGAAAGCGACTGCCAGTCAGAAGCAGTGACGTTCCTTCTCCAGGAGACGAAGAACGAGGGACACCCATCGTAAGGGTGGACAGCCAGGTGTCCAAGGGGGACCCATAAGGGTCACTTGTATCTCCCCTTCCTGCAGGGAGAGGAAAGCAATGGGAATTGGGGCCTCCCAATCCTGAAAAACCTTCTAATTCTGCAGGTGAGTGTTGGGTTACAGTCACTGATTGCTGAGGTTCAGAAGTGACTAAATCTGCCATTTGCAGCCACCCTCAGATGTGACAGACCACCACAGTAATCGACTGAGGGGACCCCAGCAAAAACGGTCCAGTGACTGCCACTGGTGTCTCCCAGTCCTAGGCTACAAGGAGATGCATTGATTCAAAAGAATTGAGGCTCCAGTTCAGCCATAAACCTACAAGGGACAGAGCCCCATGGCTTCCCCACAAAGAGGATTTCTAACACGGGAAGGGTCGAAAGACATAGTCCTCTTCTGAAGAAAGGTAAGACTCCCAACACTACCCTCCTATTATCCACTCCCATAGGGTTCAATCAAGAATGTAGTTTTAGGTCAGACTTGTCGTTGCAGCGTACAAACTGTTGTGCTCGCTATGAGGGAAACACACACACCCATTCTCAACCTATTTTTGGCCTGGACACACATAACAGATGGTTCTCACATGCATGATACACTGAACACGTGACCATCATGGGGCTAAATGTAAACATGCACTCTGCATCCACAGGAATCCCCTCAACCCCCAGCAATGAGTGCAGAGCAGATCTAGGGCATTACCCTGTACAACTCGCCATACAAAAAAAGATTTTCCTAGCGTGTAGCAGATGGACTCAAAACAAGTGGGTATAGTGTGCTCGTGCTAGCAGTTGGAGACGGATCTGACGTCAGCACGGGTACATATACCCCCGCAGGAAGTGCAGCAATTCAGTAATTTCCGTCTCCAAAGCAGTTTGGAGCTACCTTACGCTCGCTGAGCGTTTTTCCAAATTATAACGACTAAATTCTTAGAAGAAATCCTACCTGAAGACGAGCCCCGCACTCCTGCGGTGATACCCTCGGGTCCCTCCCCCAGTTGAGTTTCCCGAGGTGATTTCCATGGTCCCTCGGAGGTGAGTGCCTCGGTCCGGTGGCCGGATCGCGGCAGGGACCTAGCCCCCGAGTGAGAAGGGCTCGGGCGCGGCTTAGAGGCAGCCTCGGTCCCGGTGAGGACTTGGCCCCCGAGCGAGACGACGTTCGGGCGCGGCTTAGAGGCAGCGGATGCACTTCCTCAAGCGCGGCGTTGACGGTTCTCACCCTCTCCCCCCGCAGCTGGAGACCGCCTGGGTCGCAGCCGGGAAGCGCCAAAGACAAGGTAAGGCGTACATCTTTACTTACTGGTGTCCGAAGAGCGAGGATTAGCAGAGTCTGCCTACGTGGCAGCCCGCCAAGGATGCCGCCATTGTGCCTGCTCGCCATCCCTGGTTCGCTGCCTCGATCTAAGCGGGATGACGGGCGCGTATGTTAGGCGCCCGAATCGATTTGGGCGCACATTGATACGCGCATGCTGATACGCGCACGTTGTTAGGCGCACGTTCCTACGCACACATTGATACGCGCACGCTGATACATGCACGTTGTTAGGTGCACGTTCCTACGCGCACATTGATACGCACTTATAGGCGCTCATTGATAGGAGCTCAAACGCGATGGAGCGTAAGAGAGCCCATGCGGCTGCAGAGCCGGCACCTCCAGACTCAGGCATAAGAGCTCTAGGCCTCTGCTCACCATGCCACCTCAGAGCCACACAGAGCGAGGAAACAGACTCCCTATGTGCCCAATGTGAAGAGGCCCTGGGAGTTCCAGGCCAGGGCCGGTCTCAGCCCAGTTTGACGGCCAGTTCCTCAGGGAACACTCCGAACCTAGCAGGTCGCGGTGAGCAGCCAGGGAACCCTACAGGACCAGTGGGTCCTTGCCATCATCTGAGAAGGGTATTACCTGGACTTTCTTCAGCTCCCACTGGACAAGTTTGTGGAATCTCCTTCTTCACCCCTCAAGAGGGCGGCACTAGAAGTCACCTTGCGGAGGCTCCTATCCCTAGTACCCAAGAAGGAGGGCACTTTCAGGCCCGTCCTGGACCTCAAGTCGGTCAACCGGCACCTACGGGTCCCCAGCTTTCGCATGGAAACTCTGCGGTCTGTCAAGAATGCAGTACAGCCTGGGGAGTTTCTCACATCCCTAGATCTGTCGGAAGCCTACTTGCATATCCCAATCCATCGGGATCACCAGCGCTATTTACGCTTCAAAGTCCTGAATCAACACTTCCAGTTCCGAGCTTTACCCTTCGGGTTAGCCACCGCGCTGTGAACCTTTACCAAGGTCATAGTAGTAGTGGCGGCGTCACTCAGGAAGGAAGGAATCCTCGTCCATCCCTACCTGGACGATTGGCTGATCAGGGCAAAGTCCCCGGAGGAGAGCCACCAGGCAACCAACAGAGTTATATCTCTTCTGGAAAGCCTAGGATGGGTAGTAAACTTGAACAAGAGTTCCCTACAGCCTTCTCAGTCACTGGAATTCCTAGGAGTCCGATTCGACACCCAGGAAGACAAGGTCAGCCTGACCGCCAAGAGGAGAGCAAAGCTCCGGAATTGTCTGCAGGCCCTACTGAGCGCCACCCGGCCCACAGCTTGGGATTACCTACAGGTCCTCGGTCTTATGGTATCCACGCTGGAGGTGATACCATGGGCGTGGGCTCATATGAGACCATTACAACGCACCCTCCTATCTCGGTGGAGCCCACGATCACAGAACTACACCGTACACCTACCTCTACCAGCCAGAGTGCGGAGTCAGATGGGGTGGTGGTTGCAACCCGGCCACATGAGCTGGGGGTCAAGAATATCCTCCCCAACCTGGACCCTGCTCACTACAGATGCCAACCTGAACGGATGGGGAGCACACTGCGAAGAACTCACCGCCCAAGGGCGGTGGAACAGAGAAGAGTCGGGGTGGAACATCAACCGACTAGAGGCACGGGCAGTCAGGCTAGCGTGCCTGCGATTTGCCCACAGACTTCGAAACAGAGCTGTCAGAGTGATGTCGGACAACGCCACCACAGTGGCATACATCAACCGACAGGGCGGAACTAGAAGCCAACAGGTATCCCTAGAAATAGCCCCCCTGATGACTTGGGCGGAAGCAAATCTCCAGGACATCTCCGCCGTCCACATCGCCGGGAAGGACAACACCACGGCAGACTTCCTCAGCAGAGAAAGCCTAAATCCAGGGGAATGGCAGCTGTCGCCCACGGCTTTCCAGATGATTGTGGATCAGTGGGGGACGCCGGGCATGGACCTACTAACGGACAAGTCCAACGCTCAAGTACCCAGATATTTCAGCCGCAGGCGTGATCCGCTATCCCAGGGGATAGACGCCCTGGTACAGCCATGGCCTCAGGGGATCCTGCTATATGCCTTTCCTCATGGCCCCTGCTGGGCGCCATTATACACAAGATTCAGCGGCACAGAGGCCTAGATCTTCTAGTGGCCCCTGACTGGCCAAGAAGACCCTGGTATGCAGACATGAGAAGACTACTGGCAGGGACTCCGTTTCCCCTGCCTCCACACAGGGACCTGCTGCGGCAAGGTCCCATCCTCCACGAGGATCCAGCTCAATTCTCTCTTACAGTCTGGCCAAGGCTGGTCGACCGTAGGGCTAGACTAAAGAAAAGAGGATACTCGGGGCCGGTAATAGATACCCTCCTCGAGCGCGCAAGTTCTCCACATCACTAACATATATAAGGATCTGGAGAGTATTTGAAGCCTGGTGCGAAACTCACAGCACCAATCCACATGCCGTGAAGATCCCTATCATTTTGGATTTCCTACAAGATGGACTTCAGAAGGGTCTGTCCCTCAATTCCATCAAGGTCCAAGTAGCAGCGCTATCCTGCTACGGTCCCCGGAGTGATGGCAACAGCATCGCCACACACCCAGATGTTTCACGTTTCCTGAAAGGAGTCAAACACATTCGCCCGCCACTGAAGTGGCCAGTACCCCTGTGGAACCTCAACCTAGTTTTGGAATTTCTAGCGGGACACGCCTTCAGATCCCTTCGAGGCCTGTCCCTCCGTTTGTTAACCTTGAAGATGGTATTCCTGCTGGCTGTATGCTCAGCACGCCGCATCTCACAGCTACAAGCACTGTCCTGCCATGATCCGTTTCTCAGAATCAATCCAGAGGCTATCCATCTTCGTACGGTTCCTTCCTTCTTACCCAAAGTGGTTTCACACTTCCACCTCAACCAAACCATATCCTTGCCTACCACGGAAGGTTTGAAGAAATCAGAAGAAGGTCGAATACTACGCCATCTCGACATTGGCAGGCTACTGTCCAGATACCTGGAAATGTCAGAAGCAGTACGAAAGACGGACCACCTGTTCGTCCTTCACAGCGGGAAGAAGCAAGGGGAAGTGGCCTCACGGGCAACCATCGCCCACTGGATCAAAGAAGTTATCAAGGCAGCCTACGTAGAAGCAGGGAAACCACCGCCTCTACGGGTCAAGGCTCACTCTACCAGAGCGCAAGCAGCCTCTTGGGCTGCTTGCGCTCTGGTAGAGTGGTAGGATGGTAGGATGCTGTCGCCTGCAGAGATATGTAAAGCGGCGACGTGGTCGGAGTAGCTTTTGTACATCCCACTTGTTTTGAGTCCATCTGCTACACGCTAGGAAATGTAGAGATTACTTACCTGATAATCTTGTTTTCCTTAGTGTATGCAGATGGACTCAGCATCCCGCCCGGCTGCCAGCACACATTGGGGATTCACCGACTCATGGTAAGCCATGTTTTTCTTATAATAGGCCATCCACCCTGTCGGGTGTCGACGCCTTCCGGTTGAGAACACTGGCGGTCTCCAGCTACTATCAGTTGGTCAGGGTAATCCTGTTCATTTAATCGATTGGTCAGCTACAGCTTTTGCAAGGAAGATTACTGAATTGCTGCACTTCCTGCGGGGGTATATGTACCCGTGCTGACGTCAGATCCGTCTCCAACTGCTAGCACGAGCACACTATACCCACTTGTTTTGAGTCCATCTGCATACACTAAGGAAAACGAGATTATCAGGTAAGTAATCTCTACAATTCTGGTTCTGATGACATCTCAGAAAAAGCAAAACAAACTCCTTTTACTACCAGGCACAATAGCCTTCCTTATGAAAAGATAGTAATTTACCACTAATGCATATCCTATTGAGAAACACAACAAATAAGATTGATACTAAAGCCTACATGCTAGTAAAATACCTCACCAGAACATACCTTCACCAAGTACAGAAAAACCACAAATTATAAATATGGAGACAGAAACTAAAATGGAAAACCAAAAAAGCCACTCTGCATGCAGTGCAAACTTGGAGAAATGGAAAGAGAAATATAGCACCTAACAGACTCTCAGGATTTGCACACAAACTAACCTGCACAAAGTTACACCGGTATTATGAACACACTCACGGTTCCCTCCTTCCTCCCCAAAGTGGTCTCACACTTCCACCTTAACCAGACCATCTCACTACCTACGATGGATGGCTTAAAGAAGTCTGAAGAAGCCCGTAGTCTGCGCCATCTCGACATCGGCAGACTCCTATCCAGATAGCTGGAAATGTCGGAACCAGTACGAAAGATGGACCACCTTTTCGTCCTTCACAGCGGGAAGAGGCAAGGGGAAGCGGCCTCGCAGGCAACCATTGCCTGCTGGATCAAGGAAGTCATCAAGGCGGCCTACGTAGAAGCAGGAAAACCACCACCTCTACAGGTCAAGGCCCATTCTACCAGAGCCCAGGCGGTTTCCTGGGCAGAAACTAGAATGCTGTCACCTGCCGAGATCTGCAGGGCGGCAACATGGTCCTCCATCCATACCTTCTCCAGATTCTACCGTCTGGATGTTCAGGCTCGGGAGGACACAGCATTTGCAAGGACAATCCTAAGTGGACCACGGGCAGCCTCCCACCCAGTTCGGGAGTAGCTTTTATACATCCCATTGGTCCTGAGTCCATCTGCTACATGCTAGGAAATGGAGAAATTACTTACCTGATAATTTCGTTTTCCTTAGTGTAGACAGATAGACTCAGCAGCCCACTCTCGGCTGCCGTTATACATGTTAGAGGCTGGCTCCCAAGTATTTTCTTCTGGACCAAAGCACCACCGAGATAATGTAGCCTGCCTCAGATCCTCTTAGCACCTCATATTTGATATCTTCTTCTGTTTCAGTGTTGGTTGAATCAGGGACAGTGTGAGAAGGCTATGATAAAATCAACAGCTTGAGCAGAGAGATATTTAATACATTATGCATCTTGATGGTAGGTGGCAATTTTAACTGGTAAGACAAGGGTCCCACTTGGCAGATTATGGGAAATGGTCCAATTTATCTAGGTGCAAATTTCGTTGAAGGCATCATTAGTCGTAAGTTGCTAATGCTTATCCAAACCCCGTCACCAGGATTAAGGTTGGGTGCTGGTCAATGTTTCTTGTCCACTTGTGCCTTGTACTTATTTGTCACAGCTGACAGGAGAGTTCAAGTAGTTTGCTATAACTCTCTCTGTCTTTGCCCTGTATGGTTCGCTGCCGGAATGGTGCGGACAGTGGAAATGGTAATGGAAGATGTGGCTGTCTCCCATATATTATTCAGAAAGGTGATGATCCAGTTGCCTCACTGGTTTGGTTCTGCAGAACTCTGCTCATGGTAGTAATGGTACCCAATTGTTCTGCCTTTCATTCATGTAAGCTCATAGAAAAGACTTCATAACTTGATTTGTTTTTTCTGTCTGCTCATTGGTTTGGGAGTGATAGGCTGAACAAAAATTCAAGGATATATTAAACTTTTGACACAGACTTTTCTAAAATTTGGACATGAACTGTACTGCAAGGTCCGAGAGAATCCGTTATGCTGGATTGTCCTTTTCTGCCGTCATATCTATGTTTCTTTGTTTTTATGTTAAATAGCAGTGTAACCCTCTGATACTGAAAGCTCAGTCATGAATTCCATGGCTGTTTATGTCTAGGATTCATCTGGAAATGGTAGGGGTTGCAGCAGACCTAAAGGATGGGCATGTGATGATTTATAGGCTGCAGAGGTGGCACAGGATTGTACATAGTTCTGCACATCAAGCCACAGTTGCAGTCACCAGTAGTGGCGTGACACCAGTTCTAAGGTTCTTTGAAGCCTGGGTCACCTGCCAGGCGAGAATCGTGCACCCATTGTAATACTTTCTCCCAGAGGCTTTTGGGAGCGATGATCTTCTCCGGAAGTGCCGGAATAGTTGCCACGACGAGGATCTTAGCTGGATCTATGATGTGTCATGGAGGATCTGGTGCATCCTCTGCTTTGAAGGAAAGTGAAAGTGCATCCGCGCATTGTTTTTTTTCTTCGGGTCGATATTTAATTTGAGTGGAAGCAGGTAAAAAATATTGACCAGCAGGCCAAGCAAGAGTTCAGACATTGAGCCTGTTGCAGGTACTGTTTATTTTTTAGGTCAGTGAAAATGGTTACTGGGTGTGTGACTCACTCAAGCAGGTGGTGCCATTCCTCCAATGTCAGTTTTACCGCTAGCAACTCTATCACCAATGGTATAATTTTTTTCTGCTAGTGAGAACTTCTTTTAGTAAAAGATGCGAGGCATCAAGGTATCCTTGTTACGTTGAGAGAGGACAGCCCCCCTCTCGGAGGCGGAGGCATCTACCTCGACAAAAGGTTTGGTGCTATCAGGGTGTTGGGGCCGAGGCTTTGAGGAAAACCTCCTTTAACTGGAGAAAGGCTTGTATGGCTTCTTACAGCCAGTTCCTGGTGAGGGCTGTGATTGGTGCCACCAATGAGTAGCAACTCTGAATGAACTCACGGTAATAGTTGCAGAAGCCCAAGAAGTGCTGTAAGGCCTTAAGCCCAAATGGTTGTTGCCATTTCTGGATGCTTCCAACTTCTGAAAATCCATACACAGGCCATGATGTGACAGTATATAACCAAGGATGGATAGCTCAGTCTGCTCAATGTGCACTTCTTGAGCTTGGCATATACTTGGTTCTCTCAAAGTCTCAAGAGCACTTGTTTGACATGTTCTCAATGTTGATTGAAAGACCGAGAAAAGATCAAGATGACGTCTAGATATACCAGCAGACATGACTGAAGGAGATCTCGAAAAATTTCATTTACTATGAGTTGGAACAACGCAGGTGTGTACAAGATATTCAAAGTGCCCATAACGTGTATAAAGGCTGTCTTCCACTCGTCTCCCTTTCTTATGCATATTAGGTTGTGCCTCTGAGGTGTAGTTTAGTGAATATGCAAGCTCCCTGTAGCCTATCAAACAATTTGGAAATTAGGGGTAGTGGGTAATCGTGATGGCATGAAGGCCTCTATAATCAATGCAGAGCTGAGGGTACAGGCTTTCTTGCCCATGAAGAAAAACCTTCCACCAGCCGGAGATGTGGAGGGCCGAATGAACATCCACTCCAAATTTTCCTTTTATGTACTCCAACATAGCCTTGGGTTCAGGCACTGATTTCAGGTACATCCTGCCTTGTGGATGTATTTGGCCTGGAAGAGGTTCTATGAGGCAATCAAAAGTTCTATGTGGAGGCAATGTTTCCTCCTGTTTTTGCTAAACACATTCATGAAGTTTGTGTTAGGGACTGGAGGTCCGGGGGGCACAGGGACATAAATCAAGCCACCTGGATAGAGGATTTGCTGTGGGGCAAGCAGTATTGCTGGCAGTATGAACCCCACTGAGTAATCTGATGGTAGGGTTGTATTGCATCAACCAGAGTAAACTCAGGATGCCAGGGTTTATGGCCCTGGACAACACAAAAAACCTTAGTTTCTCCAGGTGTAGTGCCCCTACTTGAACTGTGAGGGGGGGCTGTTTTTTAGGACACATGACCAGGCAAGGGCACCCCGCATACAGAGGAGATATTAACTGTAGACTCCAGGGAGATCATAGGTAGATAATACTATTGTACTAGGAACTCGTCAATAAAATTACTCCCAGCCCCTGAGTATAAAAAAGCCTCCATGTGGATCTCTTGGGCACCGTTGATAAGGGTTAAAGGAACAAGCATTTGTGGAGAGGGAGAAGTATGACCTAGAGTTGCCTCCCCTACCCAACCTTAGGCACAGCAGTTTTTCCATTCTCGGGGCAGCGGTTTGCGTAGTGTCCAGGATTTTCACAGAGCAACATGCACTGCAGACAGGAGCACAGCAGGAGATACCTATTGCTGAGGTGCTGGCTGGGAATAAGTGTTAGATTTAAATACCCAGCCGGCGCCCTTATCAGGCAGCAAGTCAGCCCTCTTCCTGCCGCAGGCTCACTATATTTAGCGTGCTGGTGCACATATGTGCCTACAGGAGGAGGGCCCGATGGGAATGGCATGGCAGCATCCTGGGGTGAGTCAACTGGTTACGGGGTTGTCCTGCAGATGGCCTATCATTGCAGAGTTTTTTGTCTTTTGGAATAGAAATATGCAAAATAGAAAAATGTGCTTATGCATTATCTGTATAGTGACATTTCTACCAACAACTTATTTGTTTTCCACCTCCTTTTGTTTCTTTTTAGGTTCCCATTGTAGCTTTAACAGCCACTGCAAGCCCTTCCATCCGAGAAGACATTAAACAGTCTCTGACTCTCTACAACCCTCAAGTCATCTGCACTGGTTTTGACCGACCTAACCTGTACTTAGCAGTTGGACGGAAAACAGCAAACATCTCTCAGGACCTGCAGCAATTTCTTAAAAAGCAAGGGTAAGACCCTAACAGCCAGTTTCCTTTTGGCAACCTACTGTTTACTTTTCTGTTTCCTCTGTTGTGTGCCATATCTCAGTCAGCAGTGAAAACATACAGCCGTTATCACAGATGGGTCCTGCTTACGGTCCAGATCAAGGATGACAGTAAAGATGTCTCTGAGGCCCTTGCAATAGTGGATTGTTTTCCAAAGCATGCTATTATATGTAAAATGAATCTGGGGCGGTTGTCTGAAAATTCATACTTTGATAATTAGAATAATTTTTATCATTCAGGTGGTTGTTTATTTGCTTTAAATCTCTAGAGTCCAAATGTATTGCTTGGCATGAAGTAGAATGCTCTTCGGCTCCCTTCTGTATTGATGCACAAATACACAAAGGCACCAAAGTTGTGGCCTGTTGACAATGATTTGTCTGCTTGTGGTAACAATTTGCAATTGCATTTTCAAAGTTTTAAATTTTATTCATTGTTTCTTTTGAAAACAAAAAATATATACATTGAAATGCTCTTTCTTTTATTGTCTTAAATACATTTTTATATGCTTAAAAATTGTTATTGAGGTTTTTTTGAGAGTGGATAGGTATTGATGTCTCAGCGGATAAATCACTAGTTTTGGATACTTCCCAAGCAATGAATGAAACTTATTGCCATATGAAAATTATTTGGTCCCAGTCAAATAACTATCATTCAAAACACCATCTCAGTTGCATTTTAATTGGTAGCATTAGAGGTGAGAGACCAAGGATTGAATAAAACAAAAACTGATTCCCCTTCTCACTTCCTGCAGATGGTTCCTCATTTATTTTATTTATTTATTTTGAATTTCTTTTATCCTGCACCCTCCAAAGTTTGGGGCAGTTTACAAAGTCATGTTCACAAAGTATCTCTTCAAGAATAACAGTAGAATAAAACATAATTCCCTGTACGTACCAGGATCAGTCCAGACTGCTGGGTTATGCCTCCCGTCCAGCAGATGGAGTCAGAGAGAAACTGAAAAGGCACCACTGATATACCCTGGTGCGCCCCCTGCGATCCTTTAGTATATCTCTGACTCCAGCAGATGAGAGAGCATAACCTTGCGGTCCTGATCTCCTGTAAATTGAATTGTGAAGGGGTTTCCCTATCAGGTTTGACTTAGTATATAGGAGAAATCCTGTGACTGGATCAAGGTAATGCTTTGTACCTAATTTGGTACTGCTAATAGGAGCCGTAGCAGGCAAGGCAGGGCACTGCCCTACAGCCTTTTCCCGTGGTTTATTTCAGCCCTACCCAGTGAGAGGAGGGGAGGATTAATCGGTGGGCCGGTCACTCTCCCTCTCCGCCTCCTGAGAAGTTTAATTCCTCGGAGAAAAAAGTTTAGCCGGGTGTGCTACACCCCCTACAGGCTCCACTATCAAATTGTCTGTGAGGTAGTTTCTTAGCTGCCGGTGGCAGCGCTCTCAATATTTTAAAAAAAAAAAAAGAGGTAATTTTGTCCCAGCCTGCTTTACTCACTGTGGTCTCCGGAAGGGGTGGCTTGTCACCCAGCCCTTGTTCGCGCCGTTTTTCGCGCCGTTTTTTGGTTTTCTTTAAAAAAAAAAAAAAAATGCCCCGAGGAACTGTTTGCACGGCATGTGGGGATCCGGGCCGCCGGCTCTCCCGCGAGGGCCTTTGCTCCCGGTGCCTTCCCGGGGGTGAGGGTTCCTCGCGGGAGCCAGCCGCGGCTGGGGGCTCCCCTTCCCCTCGGCTTGGTGCACGGGCAGCGTCGGGCAAATCTCGGCAGTCCTCGCTGCCGATACCGGGGGCGGCAGCCATCTTAGAAAATTCGGCGGCCATTTTGAATGAGTTTGATCGCGACGCGATTTTGTCAGAAGAAGGGGAGGACCTCCCCCCTCTGTCCCCGCCGGACCTTAGCCCCCGCGGGCCAGGCCCTATGGATTTGCCACCTGTGGGAGCAAAAGGAGGCTCTTTGAAAAGACCTCATCCCTTTACCTCACAATTTGTTCTTTTGCTCCATAAGGCGTATATGGAAGCCGAAACGGAATGGGAACAGGGTAATCCTGGCCCAGCTAAACAGGGGAGAATTTCTACTGGTCTCTTTGGCTTGGGGGATCCAGCTCCGGCTCCTCCTCATCCTCCGCAGCAGGCTACGCCAGCTCCTTCGGCACCCCCTCCAAAACCTCAGCATGTAGCTCCGGTTCCCCTTTCACAGGATCCGTCCACTCCGGATCCTGATACGGATGTGGGGGGTACGGACCCGGTTGAGGGGGATGATCCTCAGATTCTCCGGTTATTTCATAAGGAAGAATTGGATCCTTTGATTACTCATGTTCTTAGGGAACTAAGGATTCCAGTACCCCAGATAGACTCAAATTCCAGCCAGGGGATTTTGAATTAGACGGGCTCCGCACACCCGCGCATGCTTTTCCTTTTCACAATAAACTGTTTCAGCTTGTATCCCGGGAATGGGATAATCCGGAGGCAACTCTTAGAGTCAGCCGGGCTATGGATAAGCTTTACCCTCTCTCTGCTGATTCCTTGGAGCTCCTTAGGGTGCCAAGGGTGGATTCGGCGGTCACTGCCATGGCAAAACATACCACCATTCCCGTAACAGGGGGTACGGCCCTTAAGGATCTTCAAGATCGGAAGTTGGAGACGTTGCTTAAGCGCATCTTTGAGGTTTCAGCCTTGGGAGTACGGGCGGCCGTTTGCAGTTGCATGGTACAAAGGGCTACCCTTCGCTGGGTACAACAGATGTTGACATCTCAGGATCTGCCTCCGGATGAAGCAGAGCAGGCAAACCGCATAGAATCTGCGGTGGCTTACGCCGCAGATGCCTTCTATGATCTCCTCCGCACTTCGGCCCGGTCTATGTCTTCGGCAGTGTCGGCACGGAGGTTACTCTGGCTGCGTCACTGGGCAGCAGATTCTTCCTCCAAGGCCCAACTCGGTTCTTTTCCTTTTCGGGGAAAACTACTATATGGCACCGAGTTAGAAGACCTTATCCGGTCTTTGGGGGAGAATAAGGTGTTCAAGTTGCCAGAGGACAGGCCTAGATTTTTTCGCCCTTCGGGTACCTTCCGCGGACGATTTCACGGGCAGCGACGTTTTCGATCGGGGAGGGGTTCCTCTTTTGCTACAAGGCAGCCCTCTACGCGCTCCCAGTCATGGACTCCTTCCTTTCGTGGTAGAAGGCCGGCACGCGCAGGGGCGTCTCATACCTTCACCACCTCTAAGGCGGCTCAATGAAGGGACGCCGGTCCATTCCTCCATCCCGGAGGTCGGAGGACGACTCTCTTACTTTCGGGAGGAATGGGCCACAATTACCATGGACCAATGGGTCCTCGACATTATATCTCACGGATACGCCTTAGATTTTGCAAGGCCCCTGCGCGATTTGTTCCTAATCTCTCCCAGCGGTTCTCTGATAAAGCAATAGCGAATTGCTCAGACCCTGGAGCGGTTACAGGAGCTGGGAGCAATAGTGCCAGTGCCGCCCGCCGAACAACGCACAGGCCGTTATTCCATCTATTTCATCGTTCCCAAAAAGGAGGGCACGTTCCGGCCGATTCTGGATCTCAAGCGGGTCAATAGGGCTTTGCGCATACCGCGGTTTCGGATGGAGACCCTGCGCTCAGTCATCGCCGCGGTACACAAAGACGAGTATTTGGCTTCCTTAGATCTCACGGAGGCTTACTTGCACATAGGAATCCAAGAGTTCCATCAAAGATTTCTGCGCTTTATGGTCCTGGGATCTCATTTCCAGTTCTGCGCTCTTCCGTTCGGTCTGGCGACAGCTCCGAGAGTGTTCACCAAGGTAATGGTGGTCGTGGCGGCGAGTCTTCGGAGAGACGGAGTGTTGGTACACCCTTATTTGGACGACTGGCTCATTCGGGCAAAATCGCGACGTCTCTGCGAAGACGCAATTCAGGCAGTTCTCCATCGGCTCCACTCCTTGGGGTGGGTAGTCAATTACCCCAAGAGCCATCTGATTCCCTCCCAGAATTTGGAATTTCTGGGCGCCTCGTTCGATACCAAAGTGGGAAAGGTTTTTCTGCCACAGGCAAGGATGGAGCGTCTGATGGCGCACGTTCGCCGTCTCCTCGCCCTTCCCTTGCCAGTGGTATGGGATTACTTACAGGTCCTTGGATATATGGCGTCCACTCTGGATTTGGTTCCGTGGTCTTTTGCGCATATGCGGCCGCTACAGAGGGCCCTTCTGTCTCGTTGGGACCCCAAATCGGAAGAGTTTCAGATACCTTTGCCACTCTTACCCCCAGCAAGGACCAGTCTGCAGTGGTGGTTGGATCCGGTCCACTTGCTCCGAGGTACCGATTTGGAGCCACCCCAATGGATCATTGTCACGACCGATGCCAGTCTGACGGGCTGGGGAGCAGTCTGTCAGTCTCAGTCCGCTCAGGGACGTTGGACGCCTCCTCAGACCAAGTGGTCTATCAATCGTTTGGAAACAAGGGCGGTTCGCCTAGCGTTACAGCATTTTCTGCCTTTGATTCGGGACAGAGCAGTTCGGATTTTGTCCGACAACGCAACCACAGTAGCGTATATAAATCGCCAAGGCGGTACACGGAGTCTACCAGTAGCAACCGAAGCCAGCCAATTGATGGTGTGGGCAGAGCAGCACCTGTCTCGGATTGCGGCGTCTCACATCGCAGGAGTCGACAACGTTCAAGCAGACTATCTCAGCCGGCAACGACTAGATCCGGGAGAGTGGGAACTATCTCCCGAGGCACTCAGACTCATCTGTCGCCGGTGGGGAACTCCACGGTTGGACCTCATGGCAACTCGTTTGAATGCCAAGGCAGCTCGCTTCTTCAGTCGCAGAAGGGAACACGGGTCGGAGGGCGTGGACGCGCTAGTCCTTCCCTGGCCCACGCACGTTCTTCTGTATGCGTTTCCACTGTGGCCGTTGGTGGGGAAAATATTGCGGCGAATAGAATCCCACACGGGACCCGTCGTTCTCGTAGCCCCGGAGTGGCCAAGGAGGCCGTGGTTCGCCGACCTCATCAATCTAGCGGTGGACGGCCCCTTGCGTCTCGGTCATCTGCCTCGGCTCCTTCGGCAGGGTCCAGTATTTTTCGACCAGGCCGATCGCTTTTGTCTAGCGGCTTGGCTTATGAGAGGCGGCAATTGAGAAAGAAAGGATATTCCGAGTCGGTCATTACTACTCTTCTGCAGGCTCGTAAGCCCTCTACCTCTGTTGCTTATGTCAGGGTATGGAGAGTTTTTGACTCCTGGTGTCAGGGTCTGGAAGTGCCGTCGCGGAAGGCTACGGTGTCTCATATTCTGACTTTTTTGCAAGAGGGTCTAAAGAAGGGTTTATCCTATAATTCTCTGCGTGGCAGGTAGCAGCCCTAGGCTGTTACCGCGGTAAACTTGACGGAATTTCCATTGCCATGCATCCGGACGTTGCACGATTTTTAAAAGGAGTTAAACATTTGCGACCCCCGGTATGACCTATCTGTCCTTCTTGGAGTTTAAATTTGGTTCTCCGGGGTCTTTGTACTTCTCCGTTTGAGCCCCTACGAAGGGCTACTCTCAAGGATCTCACTCTCAAAACTGTTTTTCTCGTCGCTATTTGTTCGGCTCGCCGAATCTCGGAACTTCAGGCGTTGTCTTGTAGGGAACCTTTTCTCCGTATTTCTAATTCGGGGGTTTCACTACGTACCGTTCCCTCGTTTTTGCCTAAGGTAGTTTCCGCCTTTCACGTCAACCAGACGGTGGACCTACCGGCTTTTGCGGTGGACGGAGCTGAGGTGTCGCGGCAACCGGAACTTCGCAAGTTGGATGTTCGAAGGACGCTCTTGCGGTACCTGGACGTTACCAACCCTTTTCGGTTGTCTGATCATCTGTTTGTCTTGTGGGGTGGTCCAAAGAAAGGGAATAAAGCTTCGAAAGCTACGATAGCACGCTGGTTGAAAGAGGCAATTGTTTCTACTTACATTTCCCAAGGTTGCGCCGTTCCGGAGGGTCTTAAGGCTCATTCTCTACGCTCCCAGGCGGCGTCTTGGGCAGAGAGTGGTTTTATTTCCTCACAGGAAATTTGCCGAGCGGCTACTTGGAAGATGTTGCACACCTTTGCGAGACATTACCGTTTGGACGTGCGCGCTCCGACGGTGGACTCCTTTGGCGGTGGTGTGCTTCGTGCGGGACTGTCAGGGTCCCACCCCGTTTAGGGCAGCTTGGGTACTTCCCAGCAGTCTGGACTGATCCTGGTACGTACAGGGAAAGGAAAATTAGGACTTACCTGATAATTTTCATTCCTGTAGTACCAAGGATCAGTCCAGACGCCCGCCCATATCAGTGAAGAGTGTAAAGTCCCGCAACTGTTGTTCCTTTTTTCGGGTTCCGTTTTTACGGGTACTTGTTCTTTTTTTGTATGGTTGTCTGCATGGTTTCCTCGTTTTCCACATGTTCATACTTTTCATCTTTATCTTGATCTAGTCACAGAGTTTGCCATAGTTTTCTAATTTTCATACTGCTTTGTTATGGATTATACCAGGGTATATCAGTGGTGCCTTTTCAGTTTCTCTCTGACTCCATCTGCTGGACGGGAGGCATAACCCAGCAGTCTGGACTGATCCTTGGTACTACAGGAATGAAAATTATCAGGTAAGTCCTAATTTTCCTATTAAATCATAAATCAGTTACACACATCAGTATTCTCTGTGGGGATGTATATGCAATCCCATCCCTGAGTGCGGACTGCACACTGATGGGGCCATAAAAGAAAGTTTGTTTTTTTCGGCTGGAACGTCCAGCTAGCTGAACACAGTCTCTTAGCCTCAGGGCCTGGATCCTTTTTAGGGTAGGGTGAAAGATTTATTTATTTTATTTGAATGTTTTTTTTATACCTAAGTTTGGTGTCTGCCTTCACTCCAGTTTACAATTATAACAACAATTTACATTAAAAACATCAGAGAACTAATTAACATTAGGTAACAATGGAGGTTGCTAGATAACATTGTTGACAGAGGAGCATTTAGTATAAAGATGTATTCTTTCAAGGCTCCAAATGCTTGGGTGATTTCCTTTCTCTTCCTTGACCCTGGGAGAGAGGTAATGGTGTCCCTTATGCCCACTGTGTGCTGTTAGAAACAATAGACTCAGAGGTAGTAACCAAAAAAATTAAAGTCTGTACTGATGATATATCAGATGGGTAAATGACATCATAACTTACTCCTCAGCACCACAGTGGCTTGTGAATCACAGTCTCTTTCCACAATCTGTGCAGGAGTTTCTTCTTACAGAAACCAGGGGCACATCCACCCTTCTGGATATGGAAAAACAAAATGGAGACCCCAGGTGAACAAGGTACCTGTTCGCTTGCAAGAATACACCTCCAACCTCCAACCCCCAACCCTAGATGGGCACAACAGTCTAGGCACAGAGAGTTCAAAATCCCTCTCTCTCTGTGATGATGTCAAAAAAGTCTTATTCACAGTTAACTAGTTCTTCTGTTATCTTTCTTGTTCTCTGGATCCCAGATGGGAGTGACCCACTTAGGGACTTAGGAACAAGCAGCCAAAAAACCTTCCTCCTGGTTCTCAAAAACCAGAGGGGTAGATTTTTAAAAAATACACGCGCGCATGCATGTTATAAAATCCAGGGTGGCGCGCAGAAGGGGGGTTGAAAATTGTAATTTATGTGCGGTGACGAGATCAGGCCTCTCCCAGTTGGAGCAGACTGGGAGGGAATTTCATACCCTCCTAGCTGCCCTCCCTTCTTCTTCCCCTCTCCCCCCTAACCCCTTAGAAGGCCCAAGCTTTTTTTTTTCTTGTTTTTGAACTTACGCCAGCTCCTGAGCTGGTGTAAGTTGCACGCGCTGGCAGAGCAGGAAATGGCCGTTGTACCGGCCACCTCCAGTTCCATCCCACCCTGCCCCCTGGACTGCCACTCCCCGCCCCTTTTCTTCAGCCCGACTCTTGTGCGCATAATGAGGATTACGTGCGCGGCTGGGCCCCTTCAAAATGCGTGTGGTGCACACAAGGCCCAGGCATTTAAAATCGGGCTGAAAGTCTTCTCCCTTTCAACTGAAATTAGCACCAGAGTTCCTCCTTGCACCACCATAACTCCTTCTTCATTTAGGGTATGGAAGGCAGGTTTTCCCTACCAAGGGCACCCCCACACCCAGGGTTCCTTGTGCCTTGGGCTCAGGTGGTATCCAAGAGTCTCACAAGGCTCCTACCACAAAAAAATGTAACAACCCCAAAATAACCAGAGAGAAATCTCAAACAGCCAGTGAGTGGACTGGAAGGAATACCCCCCCAACCCTGATTAGAATCCCCAGGAAGGATGTGCCTGACTCCTCTGATTGGACTTACAAATCCAACCCAGAAAAAGCTTTTCCTACCTCCTCACTCCAAGAAAACCATAAGGGACTGCCCACAGTCTCTCTGTAGAGAGCTGCTTAAAAAGCCTTCCCAGGGGGATAGCCATTCCAGAACTCTCAAAGGGAGGGGCTGTATGGAATGGTAACCTCCTCGACACATTTAACCTGCACTAATTTAATTGAGGACTAACCCAAGGCTTAATAGTAACAGAACCAGAGGGTCCTTTACATATGGGCCTGACTTTGGAAAGCCTGAATATATAGGTACATTTTTAATGCTTTTTTGAATTCCTTTTTACATGGACTGGAGCATAATTCTAGTGGGACTGAATTCCAGCTGGTCGGTCTGGCAATGGAGAATGCTCATTCCTGTGTGGCTGCTAGCCTGGTGTGTTTTGTTGCTGGGATGTCAAGGAGAAATTGGATGGATGATCGGAGGTTCCTGGCGAGTATGTAGAAATCTAGGATTGAGCTGGTCCAAGGGCTATTGATATTGTGAAGGAGGGTATGGACTGTTTCCAATATTTTGTATATTATCTGCCATTTTACAGGAAGCCAATAAAATGACTCAAGAATTGGAGTAATGTGTTCATACTGGTGTGTACCTGTGAGTAATCTTGCAGATGAATTCTACGCAACTTGTAGGGATCTAAGTGAGTTTTGAGGTAGGCCAATATAAAGAGTATTGCAGAAGTCTAATCCTGTAATTATCAGGACTTATAATACTGTTCTGAAGTCGTTTTGGTTGAGGAGAGGCTTTATGTGATTGTAATAACCTCAGTTTAGTATAAGTGTTCTGAATTATTGTTTTGAGCTGTGGTTTTAGAGATAATGTCAGATCCACTGTTACCCCTAAGATGCGGATGTTTTGAGAAATGTGAATTGTTTGATTATTGAACATTATGGTTGATGGGATATGTGACTGAGGTGAGAAATGGCCAAGAACAATTATTTGAGTTTTATTGAGGTTTAGAGTCAGTTTCTTATGAGAGAGCCAAGTTTTTATTGATGTGCCTGTTCTGTGGATATATGAGGAATGGCAGCTGCCAGTGCTATCAATCTGTTACATTTCATAATTGCTAAAATTGCTAAAAGAAATTTCAAAAAGAAATAGAACCTCTGGTCTCCAAGGTCTTTTTAAAATTTTTGCTTATTTTGGACTTCCTTATGTCTAGGCTTTATGCCATTCTTTAGTGACTTGGATTTTCTTCCTCCTCTAATGCTGGTAGCTGTATAGGTCACAGTCGCTCCACTGGATATAGAGTCTGTGATTTTGACTATAGTAGTCTCAGTGTATTTCAACATGGTTTTTAAAGAATATGAAGTTTTAATATTTTGTGTCATATGTCTGGTTCAAGTTATCAGGCATGTGTCTCTCCCAAAAATAAAATAGCTAACTTTGAATTACTGTGAAGACAATCGTAAAACTGCACTAAAATATTTTACACAGACTGTTATAATGGTGCAGATAGTGTCTTGGTTTAATGCCACCTTGGCATAATGCCGGTCAAAACCAGTACAGTGAGTTTTCACCATTATCCTGTGTGATTCCTGTTAGCAATGGAATAAGTGGAATGAATAAAACCTTTTTCTACTCATCCACCAGACTAGTCCAGATGGCTGGGTTTTTCTCCCCTACCAGCAGATGGAAAGAGAGATTCAAAGTTTCACTGATTACTACTGTACTGAAGGCACTGTGCCACCTACAGACACCAGTATTCTCTTTCTTCACCAGATGGTAGATGTATCTAACCAGCAGTCGTCTGGTTTGGTGGACAAATTGCTCCCAGAGGTTGCTGGGGGGGGGGGGCTATCCTTCGGGTGGAGCAGGGACAAGCAGGGATGTGTGTTGGCCCTTGAGGTGCTCTTATCTATCCTTTGCTGTTGGGAGTTTGAAAGCCAGTGGTGCTGGCTCCCTCATTCCTTACCCTCTCCACTTCTCCTCTGGCACTTCTTTCTGGTCCTGGAGTCTGTTCTCTGGATCAGGGAAATGATTTACTTTTTTCTTTTTGTCTCTCTTATGTGGGAAATTGCTGAAGAAAGTTACAAAAAGGTAGGAGCGAGTGCTATACTAATGCTTGGGTCCCTGGTGCAAGGCAGACCAGTTTCTCTTGTCCAGCACTATTCCAATGGTGCTGGGGTGGTCTGAGAGTTCCTTGCCGACAGAGGAGGAGAGAGGGTAATTGGTGGCATGAGTGGAGCAGTGCAGAGCTGTGCAGCATATCAGCATGGCATTTCCTGAGTGCAGGAAAAAAGATCCTGTGTGTGGGAGACCAGGAAAGTGCAATTTAGGCCTTGGGCTTGTGCAGAGCATGCATGGGAGTCAGAGTATTTCCTCGTGGCCCTGAAGGTGAAGAAGGCTGTTTTCTGAGAAGTCACCCACAAGCTCCAACTTGATGTCTGCTGCAGGTAATCAGAACAAACCAGGAATGTCAGCCATTTTGAATCCTTTTGAGTTAGTCGAAGAGGGCTGGACGGTTTTCTGTCACTTTGTAGCTCCTGGTCCTGATTGAAGAGTGTGTTAGCATGTCTCTGTATTCCCAGATGGGGTGGAGCAGGGGTGTGTGTGTGGACTGGCAAGCTTAATGTATGTCATTATTGGTTTAATAAAAAGGCTCAAGGGGCACTACAGCCTCATGTCTTCCTTCTTTCACAGCCATGTCCTATAAAGCCCTTTATTTCTAAATATCTGGTTCCCCTTCGCAGGTAAATCATGACTGAGGCGGCTCCTAAATATTCTGTTCCTGAAATTTAGGGACACCAGCTATGTTAGCTGAAGAGAGGAGGTGAACGCATGGTGGCTGACAAGAAGGTCCCTAAAGAAGACTGGGCCTTGGAAGCCTGGATTTGGATATATCTCCGGATCTAATTGATGCCATCAGAGGGTTTATGACATATTATTGGCTAAAATACATACCTCTCTTGACACCAGATTAGAGATTGCAGTGGAGAAAGTGGCTTAGCTGGTTTCTTTGGTAGTGTATGTTGATGAATTGGGGGAAAGTGTGGACAAGACGGCACTGTCACTCTCTGAGGAATATTGAAAGATTGATCATTTGGAATGAAGTAACAAAATGCTCCTTGACAAAACCAATGATTTGGGGGACTTCCGGAGATGACATGCTGCTGAGTGGAGGTTGAGCAGCTGAGCTTCCAGGGGATCAGCTACCATCCTAAGCCAGTTCCCTATAGGAACCGATCTTCTCATACTGAAAAGATCACATTTGCTACAATACTTGGTAGGGGAAATGTCCTCATGCCCCAAAAGTATAGGGCAAGAAAAATCTGCGACACAAGAAGATAAGATGGCGACAGATATGGACCCTTTACAGGATACTATCTCAAGCACCTTATTGAGAGAGCTTCCAAAGGCGGTTGTGGTGGTAGTCAATGAAAAACTACAAATAAATAAAACTGCAAAGGATGCAATCTTCTATAGATAAATTGCACAAGAAAGTCAAGGCTAACCATAACCTTCTTGAAGTTGTAGAATAGAACGTTGAGAGGCATGAGACTCGGCTGATGGGTCTCATGCATCTCAAGCAGAAAAACCACATACTGGAAGACAAGCTAGATGACCTCGAAAATCAAAGTTGGAGAAACAACCTGCGAATTGTAGGCCCACCAGAAAAGATACAAGGTGAGGCCCTCCTACAATGATGTATAGCTGCGCTTCTATAGGCATTGTCCTTGAATGTCACCGACTGCCAAATGATCATCAAATGGGTCCACTGTCTCTGTCCTTTCGGGGCTCCTGAAGATAAACTTAGGTCATTTTGAAGTATCTTAATTTTTTGAATAAAATGAAAGGGCTTAATGCATATGGCAAGCAAAATGTACTGCATTACAGTGATCAAAAATTGTTAATCTTTCCTGACTATTCTGAGCTCATGATGACTGCTAGGCACGAACTGACACTGCATAGCTCAAGATTGTTGGAAAGGGAATTAAATTCACACTGCAATTTCCAGCACCCTTAAGAGTTTCTCATATGGGGGAAATCCGCATTTTCACAGCCAAAACGGAGGTTGATACGTTTATAGCCAATTTGACCTGACTGGTTTCTCCTTTTTTTAATATCTTGGTTGGCTTTGATTGTTCATGGATACACTTTCCTCACTGATGTGGAGGATGGTTCCTGATGCTGTCTCATTACTGATTGGCTCTCTGTCTCTGTAACACTGATTGGCTCAGTTTTTTGCGCCTTTTTCTTGAGTTTTGTTTAAAACACCAATACACTATACTCTTATGCACTCCTGTGAAGTATTATTATTGATTACAACAGTATGTATATTGAAAACATGGCTATTCCTCAACGCCTACCATGACACAGACCTAACCCTCTCCCTCCTTTTCTCTCCCCTCTGCAACCCAATGTCAGCCTCACAGACCCGCCATTCCATTCATTGTACTTCCGGCATCCAATATCCCTGTCAAATGCTTCTCGCCCCACATGTACTCCCCACAACGCCTATGCCACCCTTTTTAAAACTCGCTATCTAAACTTACATTGCATAATATGTATTAGTACTAGTCACAGTTATTGTTAAACGATTTTTGTTAAATGACCTTTGTTTATGTTTCTCAATCTCAGTTAATGTTAAAATGTAAAATAGTATGACCCTCGTCATACTGTTCCAGTTGTTGTAATGTGAACCGATGTGATGTACTCCAATGAATGTCGGTGTATAAAAGCAAATAAAGCAAATAAATAAATAATTAAAAATTACAATAGTATGTTGGTTCTCCTGACCTTTTCACATAATCCATTGCTAATTTATATGTTTATAATTACAGTTTGTTGTTAAAAACTATTGTCCCTCCTGACGCAGCCTTTGGCGAAACACGGGGTCCGTGTCGGGTGACCCTTTGAAAGAACTATCTATTGAAACAGTGGAGTTGCCGTTCTTGAACTAATAACATTTTCTTTGAAGATTACATGGACTATGAAATATTCACTGCACTGTTATGGTTAAGCATGTTTGGATGGATCCTTGGGTACTGTAGGAGATGACCACGCCCACGGGGAGGAGCCCTGTGAGGAGCCACAGTACTGGGCTAGACTCAGAACGCACAAACACAGTTAGTTCTTTATTAAACAGCTTAAAGAGAGCCACCAGAGGTGGCAATAGTGAGGCAGTCTGGTAGTTGCAGTCTCAGGGGACCTCGGCAGAGGGGAGCCCTTCTCTCCCCGATGGTATAGGGAGGTTCCGCAGCAGGTTTCCCAGCAAGGAGATACTGTGGATGAGATAGACTGAGAGTTAGAGTACTTACTAGGTGTATGCTGTTGATATGCGATTCCACCACATTGTAGAAGAAAGTACAGGCACCGAGGCAGGGAGAGCAGGCCCTCGAGGAGCGAGTACCTGTTCCCTGTAAGGCACCTGAAATAAAGCAGAGGGCCCCCGAGGAGCGAGTACCCAGGTTAGCAGTTACCACGAAGGGCAGAGAGAGAGCTTCCAGTGGCAGCACGGAAGCGGCAGAGTAGCATAGACAAGAACGGATATGAGTCCAAGATCAAGTCCTTGCTAACTCAATGAGCTAGCAAAATAGCAAAGGTTATATACCCGGATGGCGTGACGTCAGCATGGGGGAATGCCCCCGAGGTTTGCGCCAAGGTTGGAATAAAGACGTGGGTGGCGCGCGCACCCTAGTAGGTACCTGGGAGGAGCATGGCGGGAGGCTGCACCATAGCCGTTCCGGGGACGCCGGAGAGGTCGGCTTGTAGATGCTGCGGTAGCCATCTTTCCTAGGTAAGCGGGAGGAGCCATGAATAAGGTGAGGCAAACGGGGCGAAGCCGTCTGGCACCGACAGACGCAACATGCACTTGTATTGTTAGCACTATAATTGCTGAGTTTAGTCACTGCTCTTATGCTCCTTTTGACTTCTATGTAGACCATGGTCTTGATGGAATCTGATGTTGAAAGTAAGGCCTCAGATCCAAAATGAGCATTGACCCTGAGGCCTTAAATTGAGATATGGCAAAGGATTCAGCAAGTTGCCTGATGGTCATATGTCCTTGCCACAATTACTAGGTATTCTCACAGGACAAGCAGGATGGTTGTCCTCACAAATGGGTGACATCGAGGATGGAGCCCACCACGGAAAACTTCTGTCAAAGTTTAAACAGAACTTTGACTGGCCCCTACTGGGCATGCCCAGCAAGGCACTGACCCTGCAGCCAGCAGGGGTCTTCCTTCAGTCTTCTTTTTTCCGCGCAGCAGTTGCCACGCGGTGAAAAGGAGCTCCCTTACCACGTTCCTGACAGGAATTCGGTACTTTTCTTTCCGAAGAAAATTTGCCCCTCAGGGGTCTCCCTTCGACAAATTTTTGTCACCTTCGCGGAAACCGTAAGTTTTTTGCCTTTTTTCCCTCGACTACCGTCGAATTTGGCCCTCGAGGCCTGTTGGCACTTACCGAGCCCGCGACTAATTTGGCCTTAAGCCATGGCGACGGGGTTCCGTCGATGTCCGGATTGTACCCGGACTATGTCATCACAGACCCCCATAGGGTTTGTGTTTTGTGTTTGGGTAGTGAGCATGATGTCCTGACTTGCACCAAATGTGCCCTAATGACACCTAAGGGTCGCAAGGCCAGGATGGAGAAGATGGGGCTCCTCTTCCATGCACCCACCCCAACGCCATCGATAGCATCGACGTCATCGGAAACCGGCACCGTCGAAATTGCACCACCATCGTCAACCCTCCGGTGACCGTCCACCATCGATGACTTCTCGGCCGTCGACTCCTGTCCCCTCCCCGGATGGGCGAGGAGACCGGAAGGACAAAGCATCGCCATCGACGGCACAAGTCTCGGCCTGTCGAGGATCCACAGTCATCGACCTCTGAACAGGCCGAACCACCGACTAAGAGGCCTCGATCAGACTTGGCACCGTCCACGTCTCGTTCGCAGGCATCGAGGAAACCCTCACCCTCTCGGGGTGTGGGGAGCCGTGATCCCACCGGTTACGGTGGTCCCTCCGGCTCTGCCTCAGCCTCCCTCTCCCGTCGAGCCGGGTATTGTTACCCCTGGTCTCCGGGCTGAACTGGACCGCTGGTCCAGGAGGCCATCGAGAAAGCGATGCAAAGATTCCAACCTCCATTGGCAACCGTCTCCGGCACCGATTCCGGCACCGCCACCGGCATCGACCCCGGCACCGACTCTGCCACCGAGGAAGGAACCGACCACCGAACCTTGGTGGAAGCGCTGGCACTGCTACTACAACGTATGGAGGCACTTGTACATGCCCTTCCATCGATGATTCCAGTAGCAACCGACAGCGCCATCGTCTCCGACTGGATTTTCAATCGGCGGGAGAAAACACCGTTCCCTGATCCCGCTTCCAGGGTGGTCCCATCGGTGCCTTCTCGTATATCTCCACCGATTTATCCTTTGGCTTCCATCGGTTCCAAGACCGGCACCGACTCCATCGGCAGCACCGAAACCCTCGATGCCGTTCCCAGTACCGATTGTACCACCGGTTCCTCCAAGGTTTCCTTCGATGCCTTCGGATCCTCACCAGGGTCCATCGGGGCTTCAACCCCCAAGTGATCCCTATGATACCTGGGGTGATGATACATCTTCTGACACAGATTTACCATCACCGCCTTCTCCTACAGAGAGTAGAAAAAGATCTCCTCCAGAGGATCTCTCCTTTATTAATTTTGTAAAGGAGATGTCCGAAATTGTACCTTTTCAGCTGCAATCTGAGACCGATGACAGACACCAGATGATGGAACTGCTTCAATTTTTGGACGCTCCAAAAATCATCGCTTCCATCCCCATTCACCAGGTGTTTCTCGATCTCTTAAAGAAAAACTGGGAATCTCCTTCATCTGTATCACCAGTTAACAAGAAGGCTGACTCCACATACCTAGTCCAGTCAGCACCAGGCTTTCAAAAGCCTCAACTGGATCATCGCTCTGTTGTGGTTGAGTCCGCACAAAGAAAGGCCAAGCGTCTAAAGCCACACTCCTCCACTCCGCCGGTCAAGGACAATAAATTCCTGGACAGTGTGGGACGGAAAGTGTACCATGGAGCTATGCTGATTTCTCGCATAGCCTCATATCAACTCTACATGACGCAATATAACAGAGCCATCCTTAAACAGATGCAAGATTTTGCTGACACATTACCTGACCAATACCAGCCACAGCTTCAGGCCCTTCTTAACAAAGGGTTTGAAGCAGGGAAGCACGAGATCAGAACGGCTTATGACATCTTCGATGCCTCCACAAAGGTTTCAGCTACTGCCATTTCGGCCAGACGTTGGGCTTGGTTAAAGTCATCCAACCTTCGCCCAGAGGTCCAGGATCGTTTAGCGGATTTACCCTGCTTAGGGGACAATTTGTTTGGAGAACAAATTCAGCAAATTGTAGCTGAATTAAAAGATCACCACGAGACGTTAAAACAACTTTCTTCTGTTCCGTCTGAGGTTTCCTCCAAACAACCACTTAAGAAGGACTCTAAGAAGTCGTTCTTTCGGCCACGCCGTTACTACCCTCCATCGGCCAGGCCTCGTCCAGCTCGATCCTCTACTAGGCCTCAGCCGCGTCAGCCTAGGAAACAAAGGCCTACTGTAGCCCCTCCTCCTGGGCCTGCGGCTGGCCTTTGACTCCCCTGTAGGGAACACATGCCAAACCCCTCTTCCAGACATCCCTGTAGGAGGTCGACTGTACCATTTTCTACAACCTTGGTTGCAGATCACCTCAGATCAGTGGTGCTAACAATTATCGCACAGGGTTACCACCTCAACTTCATAACTCTTCCGGCAGACTCCCCGCCTCTTCAAGCGTGGAGTCTATCCACCCATTTGGCTCAATTACAACAGGAAGTATCTCTTCTTCTGCAATCAAATGCTATAGAACCCGTTCCTCCTTCTCAACGAGGCAAGGGATTCTATTCCAGATACTTCCTAATACCAAAGAAATCAGGGGGACTACGTCCCATTTTGGACCTTCGAGCCCTCAACAAATACCTTCAAAAAGAGAAGTTCAAAATGGTAACCCTAGGCGCGCTGCTCCCTCTGCTACAAAGAGGGGATTGGCTGTGCTCTCTCGACCTCAAGGACGCTTATACCCACATTGCGATCACACAATCCCATCACAAATATCTGCGGTTTCTAGTAGGCCACGACCATTATCAATACCGTGTCCTACCTTTCGGTCTGGCTTCTGCCCCACGAGTCTTTACCAAATGTCTCGTAGTGGTAGCAGCATTCCTAAGGAAGGAAGGTGTCCACGTCTACCCCTACCTGGACGATTGGCTAATCAGGGCCTCCACCCAACAGATAGCTCAATCCTCCCTAAAATTGACAATTCAAACACTCCTTTCCTTAGGGTTTCTTGTCAATTACGAGAAATCTTGCTTAGTCCCGTCTCAAACCTTATCCTTCATTGGGGCAGACTTGGACACCTTACAGGCAAAGGCTTACCTTCCTCTTCAGAGGGTCCACACCCTAATATCCCTGGCTCGCCAGCTCCAGTCTCAGAACACTGCCACGGCTCGCCAGTTCCTCATTCTCCTAGGACACATGGCATCCTCGGTTCAAGTCACTCCCATGACCCGACTAGCCATGAGAGTAACACAATGGACTCTACGACACCAATGGATTCAAGATTTTCAGCCTCTGTCCTCCATAGTCACAGTCACACAAGCGCTGCGCCTATCCTTAACCTGGTGGACGACTCAGGTCAACCTCCTTCAGGGCTTACCTTTTCTTCCACCGGATCCGCAAGTAATCCTAACCACCGACGCTTCTCACATCGGTTGGGGAGCCCATGTGGACGACTTCCAAACCCAAGGGTTATGGTCCAAAGAGGAAGCCGAACACCAGATCAATTTCCTGGAACTTCGAGCAATCCGCTATGCGCTCTGAACTTTCAAAGATCATCTATTTCATCAGATAATCTTAATCCAGACGGACAACCAAGTGGCCATGTGGTACATAAACAAGCAGGGAGGCACAGGCTCCTTCCTTCTGTGTCAGGAAGCTGCGCAGATCTGGGCGGAAGCCCTCTCCCACTCCATGTACCTCAGGGCCACTTACCTGCCGGGAGTAGACAATGTATTGGCAGACCAGCTGAGCCGTGTCTTCCAACCACACGAGTGGTCACTCGATCCTCTGGTAGCGACCCTCTCTGTTTCACAAGTGGGGTTCTCCCCGCATAGACCTCTTTGCGTCCCCTCAGAACCACAAAGTGGACGATTACTGCTCTCTCATTCGGAGCCAGCACTCTCGGCCGAGAGATGCATTCTCCCTCAAGTGGACAACCGGTCTGCTCTATGCATTCCCTCCACTCCCTCTTGTGTCAAAGACTCTCATGAAGCTACGCCAGGACGGAGGAACCATGATCCTGATAGCACCTTACTGGCCACGCCAAGTATGGTTTCCAATACTCCAGGATCTCTCCATCCGCAGGCACATTCCTCTGGGAAAGGACCCGCATCTGCTCACTCAAAACGACGGATGCCTCCTCCATCCCAACCTCCAAGCCTTGTCCCTGACGGCATGGATGTTGAAAGGTTAGTCCTTCAACCATTTAACCTTTCAGATTCCGTTTCTCGGGTCCTGATAGCTTCACGAAAGCCTTCCACAAGAAAGTGTTACTCATACAAATGGAAAAGGTACACATCATGGTGCACTTCTCAGTCCCTTGATCCCCTTTCCTGTCCAATCTCCAAATTCTTGGACTATTTATGGCATCTCTCTGAATCAGGTCTTAAAACCTCTTCTATCAGAATGCATGTCAGTGCGGTAGCCGCCTTCCATAAGGGTATTGAGGGTAATCCTATTTCAGTACAACCCCTAGTAACATGCTTTCTTAAGGGCTTACTCCATCTAAAGCCACCCTTGCGTCCTCCGGCCCCATCCTGGGACCTTAACCTGGTTCTTGGTCGTCTAATGAAACCTCCTTTCGAACCTCTGCACTCCTGTGACTTGAAATATCTCACTTGGAAAGTGTTATTCCTTTTGGCTGTTACTTCAGCTCGCAGGGTTAGTGAATTACAGGCCCTAGTTACCTATCCGCCTTACACTAAGCTCCTGCAGGACGGGCGGTACTCCGCACTCACCCTAAATTTTTACCTAAGGTAGTTTCGGAGTTTCATATCAATCAATCTATCGTACTACCTATCTTTTTTCCCAGGCCCCACTCCAACTCTGGAGAGCAGACCCTGCATACCCTAGACTGTAAACGGGCTCTAGCTTTTTACCTAGACCGTACAGTTTCTCACAGGAAGAGCACTCAATTATTCGTCTCTTTCCATCCTAACAAGTTAGGACAACCTGTGGGTAAGCAGGCTCTTTCTTCCTGGTTGGCGGACTGCATTTCTTTTTGCTATGAGCAAGCTGGCATTCCTTTTCAAGACCGTGTTAAAGCACACTCTGTGAGGGCCATGGCGACGTCAGTGGCACACCTTCGATCGGTGCCGCTTCCTGACATCTGCAAAGCTGCAACCTGGAGTTCTCTCCATACCTTTGCAGCCCACTATTGTTTGGACAAGGCTGGAAGACAGGACTCCATCTTCGGCCAATCTGTCTTGCGTAACCTTTTTCCAACCTGATGTACCAACACCCTTCCACCTACCCGGTAGGGTGCGGATGCCCTTTCCCATATTTCTCCTCACTTGTTGTGCCTGTTGCACACCGTTGAGTACATTTGGTGCAAGTCGGGACATCCTCAGCTCGGTACTCACCCATTTGTGAGGACAACCATCCTGCTTGTCCTGTGAGAAAGCAAATGTTGCTTACCTGATGTAACAGGTGTTCTCACAGGACAGCAGGATGTTAGTCCTCACGAAACCCGCCCGCCTCCCCGCGGTGTTGGGTTGGTTTTATTTTTACTTTCTAGGCACTGCCTGTAGCTTGAAAATCAGACTGAAGGGAGACCCCTGCTGGCTGCAGGGTCAGTGCCTTGCTGGGCATGCCCAGTAGGGGCCAGTCAAAGTTCTGTTTAAACTTTGACAGAAGTTTTCCGTGGTGGGCTCCATCCTCGATGTCACCCATTTGTGAGGACTAACATCCTGCTGTCCTGTGAGAACACCTGTTACATCAGGTAAGCAACATTTGCTTTCTGAGTGCATGAATTTTAATGTGTGTGTGTGTATGTTTTGTGTGTTTGCGTGTGTTCTCTAGAGTATGGGGGAAATAATTGAAATAATCATGGGGTGTATTGCTTCATTCTACTGATGTAGTGTACAATTTGCTTTATCTTGTACATGCTTGTTTGCTGGTTTAATGTTGGTGGTGCTGCCAAATAGGACTATATTGTTGTTACTATGACTTCCAATAAACAGATAAAAAAAATAAATAAATAAAACCAAGGATTTGGAAATTTGCAGCCATCAAAATATTCGCTTTCCCAAGAAGATGGAGAGCCCACACCCAGTCAGTTTCTTTGCAAAATGGCTGCCAAATACGTTCAGACTGGCAGCGGGGCCCTCTGACATTATTTTATTTATTTATTTTGAACTTTTCTATACCGACATTCATGTGGCAAGATACATATCATATATCGGTTTACAGTGGAACACAATATTGCAACAAGCATTACATAGAACCAGGGTTACATAGAACTGGGAAAACAGTAGAGGGTAGAGTAGGCCACTCTAGTTGCATGATCGAACTTAATGCCTCGGCAGGATGGAGCTGTGAGACAGAGTAATTGTCCTGTGAGTGCATAATTTTGCTAACAAAGTCAAGATCCTTTTAAGTGGTGCGAAGGGCTGGAGAAAACTGTTCAGAATGCTAAGGTCCTCATCTTTCAGGATTTCTCAGCAGAGCTTCAGCACAAAAGACAGGAATTCCTGGAGGTGAAGAAAGAGCTCTGAAAGCAGAAGATTCTTTATGCATTGTTGCATCCAGCTTGGCTGCGAGTAACAGATGCTGGCTCTTCTTTGGTATTTTTGACAGAGCAGAAGGCTGAGCAGTTGGTACAGATGCTGCTGCCACATGTCTGAGTATAAGTTCCTGGAGCAGTAAATGAACCACTGTACTAAGACATGTATTGAGAATTACACTTTCACATTTGTTGGTACTTTTACGCAGGACCAGGGGCGGTTCTATAATGAGGCAGGGTGAGGTGGTGGCCTCTTCAGGTGTCAAGATTTTCAGGCGACAAAATTGCCCCTGAAACCTTCTTGCTACAGCCGCCTCATCCTTCACTCAGGCAAACTCTTCCAGCAAAAAGAAACATTTTCCCCACACCTAGCCAGCCCTCGGATACATCTATCTAGCCCTTGGTTCTTCCCCCTTCTACGGGACTAATCCGAAATAGCCAGCTGCCTCCCTCTCTCCCTTCTTTATAGATCAGATCGCACGTTCAACTCCCTCCCTTTTCCGAGGGGCTGCAGGAGGCTCCACTGACCGGGTCAGTCTAATTCTTAACCAACAGGGGCACGTGCCCTGTAGCTGCATTCTCCCCTCCCCCCTCCCCCCTCCCCCCTCCTTGCGTCGGTCTCACACACTTGAACCAGGTGAATCCCCTAGCTGCTGGCGAGATTCATGAACCCACGGGAGGGAGAGGAGAGGCGCCGGCGGCAGGACTAGCCACAGGGGCATGGAGGGGAGGGAGCAGCAACAAGCACAAGACTCGGGAAGAGGGAAGCAGATAGGGGAGACAACAGGGAACTCTGAGATTTGGGGAAAGGGTGGGAGATGTGGCATGAGGGGAGGGGAAGAGGGCAAGAACTTAGAGACTGCATTGAGAGAGAAGGTAGAGATCGTGGACTCTAAGATTGAGCTAGAGAGGCGGGACAGCAGCAACTTGGTGATTTGGTGGGCGGGGAGTAAGACTATGTTGGATGGGCTGGGGAAAGTGAGGTAGGGGGTTGAGAGGTGTCCAGAGATAATGTGGAGAAGTGTGAAGGGAGTGAGAGACAGAGGAAAGGGATGATCTGTGAAAGTGTTAACGGACTAGGGTGCAGGTGAAAGAGGAGTAGTGGGAGGCTAGGTAGAAGGTAAAAGAGTGAAAGGTGAGGGATGAGTGACAGGAAAGTATATGGGGCTGGTGAAGTGAAGTGAAGCATAGGAAAGTAGTTCTAGGCTAATTAGCTGATTAAGAACATAAGAACATGCCATACTGTGTCAGACCAAGGGTCCATCAAACCCAGCATCCTGTTTCTAACAGTGGCCAATCCAGGCCATAAGAACCTGGCAAGTACCCAAAAACTAAGTCTATTCCACATTATTGTTGCTAGTAATAGCAGTGGCTATTTTCTAAGTCAACTTAATTAATAGCAGGTAATGGACTTCTCCTCCAAGAACTTATCCAATCCTTTTTTAAACACAGCTACACTAACTGCACTAACCATATCCTCTGGCAACAAATTCCAGAGTTTAATTGTGCGATGAGTGAAAAAGAACTTTCTCCGATTAGTTTTAAATGTGCCACATGCTAACTTCATGGAGTGCCCCCAAGTCTTTCTATTATCCGAAAGAATATGTTGCGAGTTGAGGTGGACCCTTGGGCCGGCCTGGTGGAACCAGGGGTTCCGTAGTAGACAGGCCGGGAGGCGGAACCAAAGCTGAAGCACCGGAGAAGCCTTCACCCTGGAAGTCCTAGAACCCCCCAGGAGGAGCCCATAGGGATCTGGACCGCTGGGACTTAGGAGATAACAGCGAGACGAGATGAGAAGAGGATCCAAGGGTCGAGGCAGGCGGCAGGCAAGGCACATCAGAAGCAGACCGGGGTCAAGAACCAGGAATTTACCAACGGACTGATAAAGTCTGCGGGAGAGTGGACGAACGCCCGCTCTCCCGGTGCACGCACCGGCCCCTCGCCAGTGTGTGCAATGCAGTATTCAAATTAGGTGGCGCGGTAGAAACGGGGAAAAGGAGGCGCTAGGGACACTAGCGCGTCCCTAGCGCCTCCTTTTTGACAGGAGCGGCGGCTGTCAGCAGGTTTGACAGCTGACTCTCAATTTTGCCGGCGTCGGTTCTCGAGCCCGCTGACAGCAACAGGCTCGGAAACCGGACGCCGGCAAAATTGAGCGTCCGGTTTTCGGCCCGACAGCTGCGGGCCGAATTCAATTTTTTTTTTTTTTTTTTTACTTTTTTTACTCTTCGGGAGCTCCGACTTAATATCGCCATGATATTAAGTCGGAGGGTGCACAGAAAAGCAGTTTTTACAGCAGGAACGGACAGCAGGATCAGCAGGAACAAGGACGGCAACTAGACACTCCAAGGAGAGACCTCGTTGCAAGGCAATGTTCAGCAGTCAGACATCGGCTTAAGTACTCTGCCGGCGTCTGACGTCATCCAGGGGGCTGTCCAGCACTTCCGGGTGCTGGACCTTTAAATGCTCTTCCTTCGCGTGCGTAGCAGTGTGGGGGCGGAGCCAGCATCGGGCCTCGGCGGCGACTCCCTTGTGGAGACGCTGCAGCCATGCGGCCTAGCAGGCCTGGAACCCGGCGATTTCGGGCGCGGACCGGAGCGGAGGTAAGCGGCCACGGACCCGATCGCGAGGGAGGTGACCGGGGCCGCAACAGTGCCCCCTCTTCAAAGCACCTGGTTTACCGGGATGGTCCAGATGGAACTGTCGTAAGAGGGATTTATCTAAGATGTTGCGAGCAGGTTCCCAGGTGTTGTCTTCATCTCCGCAACCCTCCCAGGATAGCAGATACTCCCATCGACGATTGAAAAAGCGAATGTCAAGGACCTCGCGCACTTGGTATATGGGGTCCTCAGCCGTAGGAGTCACTGCTGCATCTGGTGGCTTGTGGTGAAACTGAGAGAGGATCACTGGTTTAAGGAGGGAAACAAGGAAGACATTGTGAATACGTAATGTGGAAGGCAATCGTAGTTAAGACACCATCCCAATCTGCTCTGCCACACGAAAAGGGCCACAAAATTTGGGTGCTAATCTTTTAGAAGGTAGTCTCAGATGGATGTTCTTCGTGCTGAGCCAGACGCGGTCTCCAGGAAGGAACACTGGGGCTGGTCGACGGTGCCGGTCAGCATATCTCTTTGCAGCCCTGCCAGCAGAAGCGAGTTTGCTTTGTATGGAATTCCAAAGTCCTAGAAGCTGCTGAGCTGATAATTGTGCTGCAGGTGAGGAAACCGGTATAGATAAAGGCAGAGGTGGCTTAAGTTGTTTCCCATAAACTGTTTGGAAAGGAGATCTCCCAGTCGCAGAATGAATCTGGTTATTATAGGAGAACTCAGCCCAGGGAAGTAATTCTACCAAATTGTCTTGCTTCTCATTCACAAATGCCCGGAGAAATGTCTTTAGAGAGTGATTCATACGCTCCGTTGGGCTGTTGCTCTGAGGATGAAATGCCGTGGAAAAGCTGAGCTGTACCTCAAACTTCCTACATAAGGCCTTCCAATACCGGGCCGTAAACTGTGGTCCCCGATCTGACACTATGTCTTGTGGAAGCCCGTGGATACGGAAGATGTGTTGCGCAAACAGCAGTGCTAGTTCTGGAGCAGACGGCAGTTTGGGTAATGGCACAAAGTGGGCCATTTTAGAGAAGCGGTCTACCGTGACCCAAATCACGGTCTTCCCTTGTGATGACAGTAGATCCACCACAAAGTCCGTGGCTATATGGGTCCAGGGCTCCGTGGGGACTGGGAGTGGCTGTAATAGGCCCCAGGGGTCCCGATTATTGGTTTCTGTCTGGCGCATGTGGGACAGGAACTCAAATAGGTTCGAACATCCTGTCTTAAGTTGGGCCACCAGTAGTAACGATTCAGTAACTCTAATGTCCTGTCTCGTCCGGCATGCCCGCCGGTCAGGAATCATGGGCCCAGCTTAGCACTTTCTTTCGTAGACGTTTAGGAACTACAGTAACAGCTGCCAAACGAACCTTGGCGGGGTCTAGAATGTATTGAGGGTTCTCCTCCTCCAAGACCGAGGTCCGAGATAAAGCATCAGCCCGGACATTTTTTGAGGCTGGACGATAGTGAAGAGTGAAGTCAAAATGGTTAAAAAAGAGCGACCATCTGGCTTGTCTGGGATTCAATCGCTGAGCATGAGACAGGAATTCGAGGTTCTTGTGGTCTGTGTAAACCGTGACTGGATGGATTGCCCCTTCAAGCCACTGCCTCCACTCCTCGAATGCCAGCTTTATTGCCAGGAGCTCCTTATCACCTATGCTGTAATTGCATTCGGCGGGCGAGAATTTCTTCGAGTAATAAGAGCATGGGAGCAATTGACTTTATTTTGAATGCTGGCTGAGTATGGCTCCTACTGTGAGGCTAGAGGCATCGACCTCTACAACAAAGGGATGTTGGGGATCAGGGTGGTACAGGCAAGTGTCCGTTAGAAAGGCTTGTTTTAGATCCTCGAAGGCCTGACAGGCTGTTTCCGGCCACACTTTAGTGTCCGCTCCTTTGCGAGTCAATGCAGTAAGGGGTACCACTCTACGCGAATAGTGAGGAATGAAATGTCTATAAAAGTTGGCAAATCCCAGGAACTGCTGTAACGCCTTTATCCCCGTGGGGCGAGGCCATTTGGTAATTGCAGATACTTTTTCTGGATCCATCTGAAATCCGGTAGATGACACTATGTATCCCAGGAACGGAAGTGATTCACACTCGAGCATATACTTTTCGAGCTTCGCGTATAAGTGGTTATCCTTCAGGACTTGCAACACCTGTTTGACATGCTGTCTGTGGGATTCCAGATCTTTAGAGTAGATTAGGACGTTGTCCAGATATACTATGATGTACGAATTCAGCATCTCTCTTAATACTTCGTTCATGAGATTTTGGAAGACTGTCGGGGCATTACACAACCCGAAGGGCATTACCAGGTATTCATAATGCCTGTCTCTAGTGTTAAAGGCAGTCTTCCATTCGTCTTCCGGGCGGATGTGAACTAAGTTATAAGCCCCCCATAGGTCGAGTTTCATAAAGAGTTTGGCTCCCTGTAGTCTATCTAGGAACTCGGGGATTAACAGAAGCGGGTAGCGATCCCGTTTGGTGATGGCATTTAAGCCTCGGTAGTCGATACACGGTCTAAACGTCCCGCCCTTTTTTCCCCACGAAGAAAAACCCTGCTGCAGCAGGTGACCGAGAGTGGCGGATGAACCTTTTAGCAAGATTCTCCGTGATATACTCTGACATGAAAAGAGTCTCTGGTAGGGATAGTGGGTACACCCTGTCACGAGGGGGAGTGGTTCCAGGTAGCAGGTCTATAGCGCAGTCAAAGGGTCGGTGCCGTGGAAGAATCTCTGCTTTCTTCTTAGAAAATACCTCCGCGAAGTCTCTGTACGGTGCGGGGAGTAGTACAGAGGTGCTTAACAGGAATATCCTGAGGAATCAGGTTGATTCTTCTGGCAAAGACTGAAAGAGTCTGTGCTATTGGCTCTCGAAGACCAACTTATCCAAGGGCATGCATTTCAAGATCCTGGAATGGGTAGCAGTCACTACAGATGCCAGTCTGAGGGGCTAGGGAGCCCTATGTCAGGATCAGGCAGCACAAGCCCTCTAGAGTTAAACAGAAGCAATTTGGGTCATCGGTTGTGTGGGAATGAGGGCAATCAGGAAAGCATTACTAGTCTTTCTCCCTCTGGTTAGGGAAACAGTCGTGTGAGTGATGTCAGACAACACCATGGTGATAGCTTACATAAACTAATATGAAGGAACAAGGAGTCAGGAAGTCCCCTCTGGAAAAAAGGTCGTTGTTTAGATGGGCAGAGTGTCATCTGTTAGCACTGTTAACGTCTCCAGTCGCTGGTGTGGGGAATGTGAGCGAATTTTCTGAGCTTGCGCGTTCTGGATCCTACCGAGGGTGAGTTACTTAGGAAGCATTCTCCTTCATCACATCATAAGAACATAAGAACATGCCATACTGGGTCAGACCAAGGGTCCATCAAGCCAGTACCCTGTTTCCAACAGTGGCCAATCCAGGCCATGAGAACCTGGCAAGTTCCCAAAAACTAAGTCTATCCCATGTTACTGTTGCTAGTAATAGCAGTGACTATTTTCTAAGTCAGCTTAATTAATAGCAGGTAATGGACTTCTCCTCCAAGAACTTATCCAATCCTTTTTTAAACCCAGCTACACTAACTGCCCTAACCACATCCCCTGGCAGCAAATTCCAAAGTTTGTGTGCGTTGAGTGAAAAAGAATTTTCTCTGATTAGTTTTAAATTTGCCACATGCTAACTTCATGGAGTGCTTCTAATATACGAAAGAGTACATAACCGATTAACAGTTACCCGTTCTAGAACTCTCATTTTTTTAAACACCTCTATCATATCCCCCTTCAGCCATCTCTTCTCCATTCTGAAAAGTACTATCCTCTTTAGTCTTTCCTCATAGGAGGGCTGTTCCATCCCCTTTATCATTTTGGTTGCCCTTCTCTGTACCTTCTCCATCACAAATATATTTTTTGAGATGCGGCGACCAGAATTGTACACAGTATTCAAGGTGTGGTCTACCATGGAGCGATACAGAGGCATTATGACATTTTCCGTTTTATTCACCATTCCCTTTCTAATAAATCCCAACATTCTGTTTGCTTTTTTGACTGCTGCAGCACAATGAACCGACGATTTCAATGATTTCAATGTGTTATCCACTATGATGCCTAGATCTCTTTCTTGTGTGGTAGCTCCTAATATGGAACCTAATATTGTGTAACTATAGCATGGGTTATTTTTCCCTATATGCATCACCTTGCACTTATCCACATTAAATTTCATCTGCCATTTGGCTGCCCAGTTTTCCAGTCTCACAAGGTCTTCCTGCAATTTATCACAATCTGCTTGTGATTTAACTACTCTGAATAATTTTGTATCATCTGTATAGAGTTCCTCAGGTGGATTTGATGCTGTGCATGCGAAGTTCCAAGATCCCAAGGTTCCTCAATCGCAAAAGAGAACCAGGTCTAGAAGGTTTAGTCACACTATCTCAATAGTGGCCGCGTCAAGCTCTACTGTATGTTTCCTTCTTGACCTCTGATAGGCAGAATATGCTGGTGGATAGAGAGGCATCTGGCTCAAGTTATTCTCATAACTCAGCATTGGCCCTGAAGGCCTTGGTTCACTGATTTGTTGAGTTTCAAGGTCCTTTGAGAATCTGCTACAATCGCCTTCATCAGGGGCTGTACCGATCTGACTTGCAGGGATTCAATCCTCAAGTTTTGAGATCATGGAGGGTCTATGCGGAAAGTACCTTCATTGTTGCTGAAGATAGTCTCTTCTTTTCATATGGATCAGATGGTTGTGTTGCCTTCTTTTTATAAATTGGGTTCAGACCATGGAACTTTAAGGATCTCCACATCTTCAATGTTCAGAATGTCCTGTTATGGTATTTGAAGGTGACAAAAATGTTTTGACGATCGGATCATCTTTCTGTGCTCTTCAGCGGGCATCAAAAGGGTGAAACGGTGTCTAAGTTGTTTATAGCCAGAAGACTTAAACAAACTTTTCCTGTGGCATATGTTGCCAAAGGCTTGGTGGTTGCAGATAGCCCAAAGGCTTACTCCATGAGGCCTCAGTTGGCATCTTGGGCAGAGTGTCAATGTCGCCGCAGGAGATTGGTAAGATGGTGACTTGGACTTATCTGAAGGCTTTTGCCAAGCATTGCAGATTACAAGTTCAGGCATTAGACCTGACTGCATTTGGGGCAAGCATTTTGCGAACTGGTCTCCCAGTTTCTCTCCCAGATTAGGGTGGCTTGGATACATCTCATCATTCTGGACTAGTCTATTGGACAACTAGGAAGGGAATATTGGTTCTTAACTGCTAATTTTCTTTCATTTAGTCTTACCAGACCAGTCCAAAATCCCACCCATTTTTTCTGAGGACCACTTTGTCTCAGGCCAATACAGAAGGGTGCGCTCGGCCAAGTGCACCATTTAGCCCACATTTGACCGCGTGTTTTACACTCGCTATTATTACCCCTTATACTGTAAGGAGTAATAGCGCGTAGAAAACGTGTGGCCAAACCCCCCCCCCCCCACCCGAAACTAATAGCACTCATCACATGCAAATGCATGTTGATGTGCCTATTAGTTATCCCCGTGGGATACTGAAAGTAAAATGTGTGGCTCTCCTACCATTGCTGGAGCAAGGATGAAAGGCGCTGTTATTTTGAATTTTACATACAGATCGCTAAAAATCATCACGCCCTACCACATCTGGTTAGAAGCAGGACTTTAGGAAATCAGTCCTGAATGGAGCAAGAGGGAGTTGGGTTCTCTCTGCTGGTGGAGAAATGGTGGTCTACAAGAGCATGAACAAAAGAGACTGCAGCGGTGTAGGGGTTGGGGGGGGGGGCCAGCTTTAAAAGAGCAGTAGGACTGAACGTGCGCCAATGGGGTTCTGCTCTGTTTTAACATCTAGCGGTCCCCTCTACAACCCTGGGCATGTTTACAGAGTTGATGTAAAAACCCAACGCAGCCGTCCTTTCATTCCTGAATGACTTTTTCTTTTTTTAACAGAACGCACGCCTGGCTTCAAATAAACAGGTTGAATAAACTCCAGGGTCGTGTCCTTTGTGTTTGCCACCGCAACAGCAGCCCCCCCCCGCTAGTAATAAGAAAATAAGAGATTTGTTATTGACTGTTGGCTGCTTTAAAAAAAAAAATCAACCTAATACAAAATGTGTAGGGATGTGCAAGCCCTGTCAAAATAGGAAATGGCAAAGACATCTTGGCTTACTTCAATTATTTGCTCTCTCTCTCTCTCTCGCTTGTGACAAATCCTGCAATATGCACTTAAGCCTCCTCTTCCACTAATAAGGAGTCACTAGGGACACACTGTTGTCCCTAGCGCTTTCTTTTTAGCGCACAGCCTAATTTAAATAGGGAATTGTGCGCCCAGGAGTGGTACCTGGGTGCGCGTCAGGAGAGCGGGCGCTCAACATGGAGTGACGGCTCTCTCGCCGTCACTCTGCTGTATATTTATTGAGATTGATAGTTGCTTTGTAGGACCACTGAGTTTTTGTTGGTTCCCTGCTCATTTGAAGGGGTTCTTTTTGCTTTGATACATTCATACTGGTGTCTGTAGATGACACAGTGCCTTAAGTACAGTCGTGTACAGTGAAGCTTTGAATCTCTATCTCCATCTGTTGGTAGGGGAGAAAAACCCATCAGTCTGAACTGATCTGGTAGGACTAAATTAGCATGTAAGAACCAGTTTTCCCTTAGAACTCATAACTCCCTTTGTGATCTTTGAGCTGTTTTCTTTAAAAGAAAAAGTGGTTTTTGACATGTAAATACATCAAATCCTATTGTTTCCTTTAGGTCTGCTTGGGAGTTTGAAGGACCTACTATAATTTATTGTCCATCAAGAAAAACAACTGAGCAAGTAACTGCTGAGCTATTCAAATTCAGCATAGCCTGTGGCACATACCATGCTGGCATGGGGATCAAAGTAAGAAGAGAAGTCCATCACAGGTTCATGAGAGATGAAATAAAGGTATGAGAGCAGCTTGCTTCCAGTCCAGTACTCCATGCATCCAGTAGAGAATTTTTATTTCCTAGTGTGTAGCCAGATGGACTCAGGACCAATGGGTATAGTGTACTCCTGATAGCAGATGGGAGACGGAGTCAGATTTCAAAGCTGATGTCAGCCTACATATACCCGTGCAGGAAGCTTAGCTCTTCAGTATTTCTCCGTCTCCTAAGCAGATAGGGACACTACACACACTAGAATAGTGTTAGAAATTTTAAACCAAAGAAGAAAGAAAACTTACCTCTAGAAGACGAGCCCCACTCTCCTGTGGTGATGCCTAAAGGTCCCTCCCCCAGTCAAGAATTCCTGAAGTGATTTCCGAGATCCCTCACAGGCAAGCCTCGGTCCGGTAGCCGGCTCCCGGCGTGGACTTAGCCCCCAGGGCGGCTGAGAGGCAGCGGGTGTTGAATCGAGCATGGCGGTGAAGGTAATTCCCTCTCCCCCCGCTGCTGGAGACCACCTGGCATGAGACTGGGAAACAGTAAGACCAGGTAAGGTAGAAACTTCCAAGTCTCTGGTCTCCGAGGCTCACTTTGCTGCACAGATCGTCCCTTCCGTCTGTAAAATCGGGTTGAGCAGCCCCGTCTGGGCTAGACCCCGATCCAGTGCGATGGTCCACACACGTGGAGAACCCTCCGGGGGGTTTGTCATCTTGTCTGCTTTGTCGTCGGCGCCATTTCCCCCCCTTGATCGCCGTATTGCCCGCTCAACTGAGCCGTGCGCACAACCGACTTGTGCGCACAGTGGAGCGTACATCTGTGCCGTGCGCACAGCGGCGCGTACATCTGTGCCGTGCGCACAGCAACGCGCATAATGGTGCTGGGTGCATAGCGGCCTGCTTGCGTGGCTCGAGCGCACAAATAGCGACGTGCGCACAACGGCGTGCACATCTCAGCCAGGCGCACAACTAGGCCTCCTGGCACACATACCAACGCGCACAGACGAGTTTTGAGTCACGCCACGCACACAAATCATGGCACTGCCGGCCAAGGGACAAGCCCCCTGCCCAGCCTGCCACCTGAGAGCTGTGCAACCTGAAGTGGCCTCCGCCTTATGCCAGCAGTGCGAAGAGGCTCAGGGTGAACCTAAGCAAGGCCCCCCACAGCCAGTAGAGGGATCCGAATCCACTATTTGATGGTACCCCGGACCTCTGTATCTCCGACTCAGGGCCTCCACCATAACCCCGCCTGGATTCAATATGGACCCAGGGACCTTTTCCTGGGTGGAATTTTTCAAAAGGCTGCAAAACTTTGTCCAGGCGCAATTGGTACCGCCTGCAACACAGTCCCAGTCTCCACCAGAAGCACAAGTTCTTCCAAGCACCTCTCGGACCTCTTGAGACGTGCCCCACCTAAGCAAGAGTCTCCCTACAGGGGAAATAGACACCTCAGGGGACGAGACTGATGCCCTGGAGGAAGGGGAAATCCCTCCAGGGATGGACCATACTGAACCTTGCTGCGATTCTTCTCCAAAGACGAGTTACCAGCTCTCGTGTCCCTGACCCTGAAGACGCTGACCATTCCTGGCACGGGTCCCACAGCGGAGCCAAAGACAAACCCCATTCTGGTGTCCCTCCATCAGGCCTCATGCTATTTCCCAACAACTGATTGACCTGGAATGGAATACCCCGAAGGCCAGCTTCAAAGCCTCTATAACGCTCCATGGTGAGACCGCACCTGGAATACTATGTACAATTCTGGTCGCCGCATCTCAAAAAAGATATAGTTGTGATGGAGAAGGTACAAAGAAGTGCAACCAAAATGATAAAGGGGATGGAACAGCTCTCCTATGAGGAAAGGCTGACGAAGTTAGGGCTGTTCAGCTTGGAGAAGAGACTGCTGAGGGGGTACATGATAGAGGTCTTTAAGATCCTCAGAGATCTTGAACGAGTGGATGTGAATTGGTTATTTACACTTTCGAATAATAGAAGGACTAGGGGGCATTCCATGAAGTTAGCAATAGCACATTTAAGACTAATCGTAGAAAATTCTTTTTCACTCAACGTATTTTATTTATTTATTTATTTATTAAAGGCTTTTATATGCCGACTTTCTTGATACAAATCAACTCTGTTTACATCGAACTAAGCAGTAACTATAAACCAACCAATCAACAAGAGACAATTTAAAAGGAGCATAAAGTTACATTATAACAAGGATACCTTAACTGGGAGTAGGAAAAAAAAGAGGGCGAACGAAGATAAAGTACTATATTCAATAGAGTATGGGAGGGAGGCAAGGAGCCGACCTCATGATAACTTGTAAGCGTGATTTAGCATTTGTTTATTTACATAAGTGATGGAACAATTCTAAGTCAGGCTGTTGGGCTAGAGGCGGGGAAGGCTCAGAACGTACAATAAAGCTCTGGAATTTGTTGCCAGAGGATGTGGTTAGTGCAGTTAGTGTAGCTGGGTTCAAAAAAGGTTTGGATAAGTTCTTGGAGGAGAAGTCCATTAACGGCTATTAATGAAATTTACTTAGGGAATAGCCACTGCTATTAATTGCATCAGTGGCATGGGATCTTCTCAGTGTTTGGGTAATTGCCAGGTTCTTGTGGCCTGGTTTTGGCCTCTGTTGGAAACAGGATGCTGGGCTTGATGGACCCTTGGTCTGACCCAGCATGGCAATTTCTTATGTTCTTATGTTCAAAGGAGGACGGGCCTTAGAAGCCTTATACCTCCTGGAACCCATGGCTAAGGAGCTCCTACAGTTCCCAAAAGTGGACGCCATGGTCTGCACAATCTCACAGGTCATCCCAGTCGAAGGAGGAGCGGCACTCAAGGATGCCCAGGACAGACGTCAGGAAGCCATCCTTAAACAGTCCTTTGATGTAGCAGCAATGATCCTGCAGATCGCTTCCTGCTGCGCCGTAGGAACACGTTCCTGCTTGCTTCTCTCCATAGACGCAACCATGCTCGGTGAAACATTGGAACCAGCGATATCCTTCCTCATGGATGCGACCTCAGACCTAGTGTGCACCTCAGCCAGGGGTATCTCCTCCTTAGTGGCAGCCAGAAGACAACTATGGCTCCGAAATTGGTCAGCCGACGCGACCTCCAAAGCGAACCTCACGAGAATACCTTTTAAAGGATCCCTCTTGTTCGGAAGCAAATTGGAGAAGTTAGCCAACAAATGGGGTGAATCTCCAGTACGTCGTCTACCGGAGGACAGGAACAAAAGAAACCAGCGCTCCTCCCCCTGAAGAACCAAGGGTAGAGGAGCCCAGCGCTTTAGACCGTACAAGAACACATACTACCAAGCACCTCGCCCCGCAGGCAGGGTCTAGTCCTTTCGGAACAGACACAACAAGAGGGGAGCAGGCTCAGGTACAGGCTCCAGCCAAACCCCATAATGAGAATCAGCAGACCCATCCACAGGAAGAAGTCATAGGGGGCAGACTTACCCTCTTCTACCAAAGATGGGTTGAGATAAAATATTGGTCACCGATAACTCTGGTGCCCACGCACCAACAAAATACTGGTCAATATTCCATCTATTTTATCGTTCCCAAGAAGGAAGGAACGTTCCAGCCCATCTTGGGCCTCAAGACCGTCAATCATTACCTGAGGTTACCACACTTCCGCATGAAAACCCTACGCTCAGTCATAAGGGCAGTAGAGCCTGGAGAATTCCTGACTTCACTGGATCTATCCAAAGTCTGTCTCCACATCCCGGTCCATCACGACCATCAGCGCTTCCTACGCTTTGCAATACTGGACCATCATTACCAGTTCCGGGCGCTACCCTTTTGACTAGCTATCGCCCCTCGAACCTTCACCAAAATCATGGTGGTAGTGGACGCAACAATGAGGAAAGAAGGAAACCTTGTATATCCTTACCTGGACGATTGGCTGATCAGGGCAAAATCGCCAGAGGAGAGTTACCAGGTGACCACCAGAGTCAAGAATCTGCTGCAGAATCTTGGGTGGGTCGTCAACAAGGCCAAGAGCTGTCTGCAGCCCTTCCAATTGCTAGAGTACCTGGGAGTCCGGTTCGACACCAAGCAGGACAAGGTTGTCCTTCACCCTCCAAGAAGAAGGAAACTGATGGGTCAGCTGTGAAAACTGTTGAACTATGCTAGGTCCAAGGTATGGGACTACCTCCAAGTCCTCTGTGTCATGACATCAACCCTGGAAGTCGTTCCATGGACAAGGGCCCACATGTGCCCACTATAACGTTCCCTACTGTCATGATGGAACCCAACATCCCAGAACTACTCCATTTACCTCCAGCTACCAGCAGAGGTTCGGACCCAGCTCCAATGGTGGCTACAGGAAGACCATCTGAGCAAGGGTGTAAATCTATCCCCACCGAAATGGATCTTGTTTACCACGGATGCGAGCCTGAGAGGGTGGGGAGCCCACTGTCAGGAACTGACGGTCCAGGGACAATGGGACACGGAAGAGGCGGGACAGAACATAAAGCAGCTGGAAGCCCGAGCAGTCAGACTACCCTGTCTACGATTCAGCCACAGACTCCGGGGCGAGTCTGTCAGAGTCATGTCAGACAACGCCACAACAGTTGCCTACATCAATCGCCAGGGAGGAACCAGAAGCCAACAGGTGTCCCTGGAGATAGACCCCCTCATGGCGTGGGCGAAAACAAATCTACAAGGGATCTCAGCCTCCCACATCGCGGGAAAAGACAACGTCTCTGTGGACTACCTTATCAGAGAGAGCCTAGACCCAGGGGACTGGACGCTGTTGACCACAGCCTTTCAGTTGATAGTAAACCGCTGGGGAACCCCAGCCATGGATCTACTGGCAACCTGGTCCAACGCCCAAGTTCCCAAGTTATTCAGCCGCAGACGAGAACTGCAATCCCGGGGAATGAACGCCCTCATCCAGACCTGGCCACAGGAAGACCTGCTGTACGCTTTTCCCCCATGGCCACTACTGGGCAGGATCATCCTCAAGATAGCACACCACTGGGGACTAGTACTTCTAGTGGCCCTGGACTGGCCAAGAAGGCCATGGTACGCAGACATACGAAGACTTCTTGTGGGGAACCCTCTGTCCCTACCTCCACACAGGGACCTTCTCCAGCAAGGACCAATCCTCCACGAAGACCCTACTCGATTCTCTCTTACGGTCTGGCCCTTGAGAGGACTTGCCTGAAGAAAAGCAGATACTCTAAGGCAGTGATCTACACCTTCCTTTGAGCACGCAAGTTCTCCACATCCCTAGCTTACGTATGAATATGGAGAGTATTCGAAACCTGGTGTGAGGACCACGAGTTCCTACCGTGGACAGTCAAAATTCCCATGATCGTGGAATTTCTGCAGGATGGCTTGAAGAAGGGGTTGTGTCTCAACTCCCTCAAGGTTCAGGTGGCTGCGCTGGCCTGCTTCAGAGCCAAAGTGGACGGCATCAGTCTATCAACCCATCCAGATGTTTCCTGCTTCCTGAGAGGGGTCAAACAAATCCGACCACCACTAAAGTGGCCGGTGCTCCTATGGACACCCCTATGGAAGTTCCTAGCGGGAACTTCCTTCAGACCAACACGCGGCCTGTCATTACAGCTCCTGACTTTGAATACTGCATTCCTAGTGACAATATGTTCTGCCCGTCGCATCTCCGAGCTTCAAGCACTATCCTGTCAGGAACCGTTCCTCAGGTTCACACCGGGAGCCATACAGCTACGCACTGTCCCCTCCTTTCTACCGAAAGTGGTTTCTCAGTTTCATCTAAATCAAACCATCTCGCTGCCATCTCCAGAAGAACGTAAGGACTCGGAAGACTCATGCCTTCTTCGCCATCTAAACGTCGGCAGACTCCTTGTCTGATACCTGGCTTGATAGGAATCTGTGTGAAAGACAGACCACCTATTCGTCCTTCACAGTGGGAAGAAACAGGGGGAAGCAGCCTCGCGGGTAACCATAGCCCACTGGATCAAAGAAGTAATCAAGGTGGCCTACGTAGAGGCAGGGAAGCCACCACCTCTGCAAGTCAAGGTCCATTCAACAAGGGCCCAGGCAGTGCCCTGGGCGGAAACCAAGATGCTGTCTCCCGCCAAGATCTGTCGGGCGGCGGCATGGTCCTCCATACACACCTTCTCCAGGTTCTACCACCTGGATGTCCAGGCCCGGGAGGACACAACCTTTGCAAGGGCAATACTAAGTGGGCCACGGGCAGCCTTCCGCCCTGTTCAGGAGTAGCTTTTGTACATCCCATTGGTCCTGAGTCTATCTGGCTACACGCTAGGAAATGGAGAAATTACTTACCTGATAATTTCGTTTTCCTTAGTGTAGATAGATGGACTCAGCACCCCGCCCACGGCTGCCCCGGAATCCGGGAACCTTGGGAGACAAACCCCGAGAACAAGACAGGGGTAAGCCAGGTATTACCGCTAGTTCAAGACACCCATAGTTGCCGGGTGTCGGCATTATCCGGTTGAGTGCACCGGCGGTCTCCAATTTGGAAATCAGTTTGACCAGTCCTAGTCAATCAAGTTAATAAAACACATATATCCACAATTGCTTTTCGAGGAGAATACTGAAGAGCTAAGCTTCCTGCACGGGTATATGTAGGCTGACGTCAGCTTTGAAATCTGACTCTGTCTCCCATCTGCTATCAGGTGTACACTATACCTATTGGTCCTGAGTCCATCTGTCTACACTAAGGAAAATGAAATTATCAGGTAAGTAATTTCTCCATTTTGGAAATTGTACACCTTACTGATCCAGCATAATCATCTTTAATTGGAAATCAATATGGATGATCCAGAACCCTACCCATTCCTGGAGATTTTTTTCACAGGCAAGATTAATCAGCTTGTGATCTAAAAACAGAGGGATACTGTATAATTGGGAATCTTGGCATTTTTTCCAGCCTTTGTTGCAGATAAAAAAACCCCCTTATTTTATTATTTTGTGTTATTTAGAAAGTGAGAGCACAAGGCAAGGTCAACTTTTGAATGTAAGACTACTAGGGTTTTCAACATGACAGCTTTCTTTAGCAGTATCTGCTGGAGTAGCTGTGTTGGAATATAAATCTTCTGTTTTGTGACTGATCTCTGTCACAAATTTGGACTGCTAAACCTTAAATGATTTAATGCTTGGATACTATGGTGAGAACTCATAAGTAAAACAGTAGAAAGGTTATTGGTTCAAAAAAATATATTGCTTTTTTAAAATGTTTAATTATCTTAACATTTTCTAACATGTACCAAGATTCAGCCTTTTCACTTTTTTTCTGCTAATTTTCCATGGTCAATGAGGCAGTGTTCAAACCCAATACCACAATTATTCATCAGAAAGTATGGTTTAAAAGCATTCCAGAATTTTCATGTGTATAGAGGGGCTTTATTAGCAGAGATACCCTATGACAGATAAAAGTTACAGAGCACTTTCAAACTAAATTCATTTTTCTTCTTTAGTGTACCCCTCTGGCAACTTGCAAGTTTCTTTTTTGTAATTATTTGTTTTTTTATTGCGAAATAGTTAAAAAAAAAAAAAAAAAAAAAAAAAAGTTCATTATTACAACACATAACCATTCTGCCATAGCAATGGCACTATTATATCAAGAGTGTAACATATAAAACAGGGTAGTAAGAATACATTGGTAACTAGCAAAATACAGGCCAGTTTTTCCCCCTTCCCCTTATGCTACTCCCCCCCCCCCCCCCCCCAAATCCCACTGTTCCTGGAAAGGTTCCTGGAAAGGTTGCAAATTGTCTCGTCTTAAGGCGGTAAGATATTCCATGTAATAAATCCATTTCAGTCTCTGTGTGACCCCTGAAAAAGAAGGGGCCCTGGGCCCTTTCCAGTGCTTCACAATTTCTCTGCGAACATTGTGGGCTGTGGCCCTAATGAAGTGTTGCTGCGCCAGAGGTACCGCAGCCACGGGGATATTCAATAGGGCCTCCCGTGGTTGTAGCATGTTAGTCACCTGTAGCAGTTCAGAGAGCCATTTCTCCATCTGTGTTCATAATTGTCTAATGAGAGGGCATGTCCACCACATGTGATAAAAATCTCCCTCCTGCCCACAATTTCTCGAACAGAAGCTGTCCTTTTGAATTTCCATTTTTTGTAGCTTATAAGGCATTAAATACCATCTATACAGAATTTTGTAGCTATTTTCCACCATTTGAGCAGCTATGGAGCTACGATTTACCACCATAAAACACACCTCCCAGTCTCCCTCTGGCAGAGTTATTCCCAAATCCTTCTCCCAAGCTTTAATATGCCCCACCGCCTGGTGTAGAGCCCCACTGAGTATAATATAAATTTTTGAGATCGTTCCTTTTACTATATGGGCAACTTCACAATATCCTTCAAATAAAGTTTTCCCTTTCAGCATATCCACATATCATTTCCTGTTCACAAGAGAGGTCACTCTTGTGAACAGGAAATGATTTAACTGAACATAAGCATAATGGTCAGATTTACTCAAATTATATTTATCTTGTATTTCAGCGAAGGGTATCATACCCTGATCATACCACAGTTGGCGAAGGGTAGTCAATATTCTGTCTTCCCAGTTTTTAAATACTTTCCCTACTCTCCCTTCTGGAAAAGCTTCACAGCCCCTTACTGAAGTGGAGTACATATAAGTACGATCCCCCAACAAAGCTTTCCTCCATTGTTTCCATAATTTTATTTATTTATTTATTTATTTAGGGTTTTTATATACCGACATTCTCGATATACATATCAAATCAAGTCGGTTTCCATATAACAAAACTGTCGCCGGTAAGGCGTTACATTAAACATGGTAAAGGTAAAGGGAGTACATTAAACAATAGACAAAGTAATTTTAAAGTAGTAGCTGTACATGGAGAAATAAGGTCTAGGTTAGACTGGAGCTTCCCTTGTCCCTAAAATAAATCTTTAATCTGGATGGGATTTGTCAAGGCATTTTCCAATCCTACCCATTGTTTGTTCACCTTAAGGTTATGAAAGTCTATAACTACCTTCAGCTGTGAGGCAGCATAGAATTTAATAAGATTAGGGACCCCCAATCCTCCATCAATCTTACTTTGATACAGCACAGATCGTGCTACCCATGGAGGTCTTCTCTTCCATATGAAGGAGAATATTTTAGTTTGTAAGCCTTTCAGATATTGGGCAGGTACAATACACGGTAGATTTTGGAAAAAGTAGGCCAATCTGGGCAGAAATGTCATTTTTATGGCAGCAATTCTGCCTAACCAGGATATTAACCTATTCCAGGCCTGTAACTCTCTCTCTAGATGTTTAAAAAGAGGAAGATAGGGGAGGTCACGTGGGGGGATGAGCTGAAGCAGACGTGACTAGTTTCGGCTCCCGGCCCCACAACAGAAACTCACCGGCAAAATCGGGTAAATGGCTCCTGAATACATTACTGGGATACAGAGGAAGGTAGCACTTGTCGTTTGTCACCTACATGAATCGATCTCCAGGCATTATGACATCTAAAAGTGGCAAGAAAGAGAGCGAGCAAAGCCCGCGATGGAAAACAAAATGGCGACGGCCTCATGCGCAGGAGACTCCTCTCTACCGAGTAATCTCACAGCGGAAACTCTGAAAGAAATAATAGCTGCGACATTGGACGAAAAGCTTGCAGGAATATCTGAAAAGTTAACCGAGGTAAGAGAAGCCCTTACAGAACTGGGACGGCGCATCGAGCAGGTTGAGGGACAGGTCTCCCTGCTCGAAGATGATTTAACGGCGCAAACCGGGAAACTGAGCACACAAGAAGGGATCATTAAAGAATTACAACTCAAAATGGATGATCTGGAGAACAGGTCATGTAGGGCGAATCTGAGACTATTAGGGCTACCAGAGAACGTGGATGAGCAAGGACTGGGAACATTTTTAGAGGACTGGTTGCCAGAGGCCGTTGGGGAACCTGAGCTCAAAGGCAAGATTCATATAAAAACGGCGCATAGAGTAGGCCCCAGGAAAGAAACTGAATCTTGCCCTCGGATAGCAATAGCCAAAGTTTTAAATTATGCTCACAAACAGAGAATATGGACAGCATCGAGGAAACAGCGAGAAATAATTTATCAAGGGAATAAAATAAGAATAGCACAGGGTTTCTCTGCGCGTGTCTCACAACAAAGGAGAGCTTTTTCCCCCATATGCTCCACATTAGTGGAAAAACAAATTAAATTTGCCATGCAATATCCAGCGACTTTAAAGATATGGCACGGAGGGAAAGGGCAATCATTTGACTCACTGGAGACAGTCCAAAAATTTCTCACCACGATAAATTCTACATGATCTGGACTTTATTCACCACCAAATGGTAGAAGTTTTCCAGCTCTATGTATAGGGTTGTTTTTTTTTTTTATGAATGAAACAGCAACACTGAAGATATGAGCATTAACCACGTAAGAGACCATACCTTTGGCTTAAGAGTATAAATGATGTATAAAAAAGGAAATTGCATATCTTCCTGGGGTAATGGACCACTGACTTATACATTATCCCGGTAAAGCACTATTCTATGTTGTGGGGCGGGAACGCTCTAAAACGAGACCTCTTCATTTCTCCAATTGTGAGGAACATAGTTGATTAGAGAATTTCCATGGGATATTCATTAGGGATAAGGGTATGGGGTTTGGGATAATTCACAAATTGGGATTCATGGAAGTAGGGACAGGGGGAACTCACAAAAGACATGAGAAGCATTCGGAACTTGATCTAAGCTTATCTGACAATTCTAAGTGGTGGAGGAAAGTGGAGAAAGGGATAAGTGGACGCTATTCACAAAAAAGCGGAATGGCTAAACACAGCCCTTCGCGTACATGTTCCAAACAGAAACCTGAGATCAACCAACAAAGCACTTCTTACTATTCCATCAATCAAAACAGCAAGACTAACACAAGTAAGAGAGAGAGCATTATTCTTGGTAGGACCCATACTATGGAACACCATGCCCTTGGAGTTAAGATTACAAAGTGACAAAAAAACCTTTAGAAAAAATTTGAAAACCTGGCTCTTTAAACAAGCTTATCAAAAAGAGAAAGGAGACTAGTACCCAGGGGAATGCAGGTACAAACAAACAAAAAATTGAACAACAAACACATAAAATCTATATGTGTATAATTTTATTAGTTTTATTTGTAGTTCATCAATAAAGGATAAAAGTACAATGATAAAGCTAATCTCGTATCTTAAACTGATACAATGAGAAATGGACATGATTCATTACACTTACCAATTAATAATGTTTACAAACTATGCTACCGATACTTAATGGCACCTGTGTAACTTAATATACGTTAGCATTATTTTTATGTACCTTAATGTAAACCGTTGTGACATTACCCACTGAACGATGGTATAGAAAAATGTTAAAATAAATAAATAATAAATGATTTTCCCTGTACGTACCAGGATCAGTCCAGACGGTGGGTTATGTCCCCCATCCAGCAGATGGAGTCAGAACAGAGCTCGAGAGTGCCACCATAAATACCAGTGCACCCTCTGCTGGAGCTCAGTATCTTTCTGACTCCAGCAGATGAGAGTTGGGGAAATCAGTGGCTTCCCCAGAGTGACAGGATCCCAATTTTCTTTCTTTCTTTCTCTGAGTTCTTTCCTGTCATTCCTCTTTAAGCATTTTGGATCAAGTTAGTTTAAAAAAAAAAAAAAAAAAAAGTAAGTTTTCTAATTTTTGAGGAGGCGTGTCTCCACTCTGTTCTGCCTCCCTCCGCTGTCTCCCTTCTCCTCCTTTCTGGGGTAAGTGGACACTTTTGAATTTTTCTCCACAGGTAGTTTCTTTTCTAGGACGGTGCCCCGTGTATGCCGGTGGTGCCGGTCTCTGCACGTGCGGCTGACGGTCCCGCAGCCCGGCGACGATTTTTCTCGGGTCTGGGTGCGCCGATAGGGTACTCTCCCGGTGTCTTGGGACCTTTTTCGGCGGGTTGCGAAGGCCTCTCAGGGCCTCCCCGCGGTGCGCTTTACTTTTTCAGGCCCCCCCCGTGGCGTTTCTAATCCCGGCGTTGCTATGCCGCGGTCCTCACGCTGCGAGACCTGCGGCGAGCCGGGGTCTCGTTTTTCAAGGGAGGGAGTTTGTCCTCTGTGCCTCCCCGAGGGGGAAGGCGCCTCGCACGCTCCTGGCTCGGCTCCAGTGCCTCCCTCCCCACAGCCCGGGAAGCGCGGGCCGGCCACTTCGCCGCCATTGGCGGGAATGGCGGCCATCTTGGATTCGGATCGCGAGGCGGCAAGTTCGCCAGAAGAGGAAGGAGTTTCTCGTGATGTCCCTCTCCCACATCGGGTCTCTGAGGGGGGTTTGCCCGGCCGGTCACCTCAGGAGGGACCCCCCTCGGTCATGCCATCCGGTTTTTCGTTCTTTTCGCCTGATTTTATTTTAAAAATGCACACTGCCTATTTACAGGGCCTGGTAGGCCCGGGGGGTCCCTCTGCGGGTCCTTCCCCTCCCAAGATTCCTAAGGTCTCGTTCTCTCCTCCCGGGTCTCAGACCCCGGCTGGCCCTGTGCCAGGGACCACTGGTTTGCCACCTCGGCCCCGTGCCGCAGGGACGGCTTCACCGACGGGTTTTGACCCCTCGGACCCGCCGGACACAGCACACGTTGACGGACAGGCGGATGGCGACGATCCATGCGCTCTACGGATTTTTCAGAAGGAGGAACTTGATGATCTCATTCACCAGATCCTACAGGAGCTTGACCTTGATCCTCCACCTGATCCTCCAGCGCCTGAAGCCCCGGACGTGGCTACGTCCTCCAGAAAAGGGGACCCAGTTCTGGCCGCCCTCCGTCCTAGGGCGCGGGCCTTTCCCATTCATGAGTCCTTCTTACAGCTTCTTACCAGGGAATGGGACACTCCTGAGGCATCATTGAAGGTCACCCGTGCCATGGAAAAATTGTATCCTCTGCCGGAGGACTTCCTGGAACTCATCAGGGTTCCCAAGGTGGACTCAGCGGTATCAGCGGTAACGAAGAGGACGACAATCCCGGTTACGGGCGGGACGGCCCTACGGGACACGCAGGATCGCAAGCTGGAGACTTTCCTTAAGCGGGTGTTTGAAGTCTCCGCTTTAGGGATGCGTGCCGTCATGTGCAGCTCACTGACACAGCGGGCCAGTTTACTCTGGGTACAACAGCTTCTCACCTCTCAAGAGTTACCCCCCGAAGAGGCCACCCAGGCGGACAGCCTGGAATCTGCTATAGCTTACGGGGCGGACGCTCTGTATGACCTCTTTCGAGTATTGGCGAGGTCCATGGTCTCTGTGGTGGCGGCCCGTCGGCTTCTGTGGCTCCGTAACTGGTCGGCGGATGCCTCTTCCAAGTCGAGTCTGGGCTCCCTTCCGTTTCGGGGTAAGTTTCTCTTCGGAGAGGATCTGGATCAAATCATCAAGTCTCTGGGGGAAAACTCGGTACATTGGCTACCCGAAGATAGACAGCGTCCTTTCTGGTCTTTTGCCTCCACCAGAACCAGGGCTAGGGCACAGCGGTGATACAGGTCGTACCGGCAGTCTGGTCCTCGGACAGCCCCCAGCAGGCCACAGCCCTGGTCGCGTTCCTTTCGTGGGTGGAGGCCCGCGCGAGATGGTCCAGGGCAGGGGAACCCCCCCCGTCAAGCCCGCCCAATGATGCCAGAGTGGCACACTCCTCCAATCTCACCATCGGGGGTCGTCTCACAGAATTCTACGAGGAGTGGGTATTTCCACAGACCAGTGGGTACTGGACACTATACGGCACGGCTACGCTTTGGAATTTGTCCGCCCGCCAAGGGACAGGTTTCTCTTTTCCCCCTGCGGTTCGGATCTCAAGAGGATTGCTGTTCAACAAACACTAGACCGACTACAGTCCATAGAGGCCATTGTTCCCGTGCCCTTCGCAGAGGTGGGCTTGGGACATTATTCAATCTACTTCGTAGTGCCCAAGAAGGACGGTATCTTTCGTCCCATCCTGGACTTAAAGGAGGTAAACCGATCCCTGCGGGTCAGCAGGTTCCGCATGGAAACCCTATGGTCTGTGATTGCCGCAGTATACAAGGGGGAGTTCCTTGCTTCCCTGGATCTAACGGAGGCGTACCTACACATCCCCCATCCTACCAGCCCATCGGCGTTACCTCCGCTTCAAGATCCTCGGTCAGCATTTTCAGTTCCGGGCCCTGCCCTTCGGCCTGGCCACCGCTCCTTGGACCTTCACCAAGATCATGGTTGAGGTGGCGGCGGCGCTTCGAAAGGAGGGTATCCTAGTGCACCCTTACCTGGACGGCTGGCTGGTTCGTGCGAAGTCCTTCTCACACGGGCAGGCCTCGGTGGCCAGAGTTCTAGAGGTACTCCGTTCCCTGGGCTGGGTAGTGAATCTCCCCAAGAGTTCCCTCGTGCCCTCTCAACGCTTGGATTTCCTGGGAGTGACCTTCGACACTCAACAAGGAATGGTGTTTCTGCGTTCGGACAAGGCCCACTCCTTGAGGGAACACGTACGTCAGTTCTCTGCCTTGTCGGAGCCCACCGCCTGGAGCTATCTGCAGCTCCTGGAAGTGATGGCCTCCACCATAGACATGGTACCTTGGGCATTTGCACACCTGCGGCCTCTGCAGGCGTCTCTTCTTGCCCGTTGGAAACCGATATCACAGGAGTATCAGGTGATCCTACCCCTTCCTCAGGCGGCCAGGGAAAGTCTTGATTGATGGCTGGTCCCGGCTCACTTGGCTCGCGGTGTTTCGCTCGAAGTTCCCATTTGGGTGGTGGTGACCACCGATGCAAGTCTCGTGGGATGGGGTGCCGTCTGCGAACGAAGCGCCACGCAGGGGACGTGGTCACCGGAGGAAGCGAGGTGGCCGATCAATCGCCTGGAGACCAGGGCAGTGCGCCTGGCGCTACAGCGTTTCCTTCCTCTGACGCGGAACAGAGAGGTCCGGATTCTCTCGGACAACGCGACCACCGTGGCCTACATCAATCGACAAGGCGGGACGAGAAGCAAGCAGGTCTCATCCGAAACCACGCTCCTGATGGCATGGGCAGAAATTCACCTCGTCCGAATCGCGGCCTCTCACATCGCCGGGGTAGGCAACATTCAGGCAGATTACCTGAGTCGTCAGCAGCTGGACCCCGGCGAATGGTCTCTCTCCGACGAAGCGATGCAGCTACTTGTTCACCGCTGGGGAACACCACGACTGGACTTGATGACGTCCACCCTCAACACCAAGGCCCCGCGTTTCTTCAGTCGCAGAAGAGAGTGCGGCGCGGAGGGGGTGGATGCTCTAGTTCTTCCGTGGCCGACAGATCAGTTACTCTATGCCTTTCCCCCCTGGCCCTTAGTGGGCAAGATCTTACGTCGAATGGAAAACCACCGCGGGTCCGTGATCCTCGTCGCTCCGGAGTGGCCACGTCGTCCCTGGTTTGCAGACCTGCTTCACATGGCAGTGGACAGGCCGATACGTCTGAGTCACCTTCCACGTCTACTACACCAGGGGCCGGTATTTTTCGAGCAGGCAGAACTCTTCTGTCTTGTGGCATGGCTTTTGAATGGCGTCGTCTCCGCCGCAGGGGCTATCCGGAGGCGGTAATCTCGACTATGCTACGGGCCCGTAAGCCTTCTACTTCCATTGCCTACGTTCGAGTCTGGAAAGTCTTCGAGACCTGGTGTGCCGATCATGAGGCTCGGCCCACGGAGGCGACGGTACCACTGATCCTTCAGTTTTTGCAGGATGGTCTGGACAAGGGACTCGCCTACAATTCTCTCCGGGTCCAAGTGGCAGCTCTGAACGCGCTAGTGCAGAAGGAGATCTCTCTGCCTCTTCAGCCGGATATCGCACGCTTCCTGAAGGGCGTTAAGCACCTACGACCGCCGGTCAGGGATCCTTGTCCGTCGTGAAGTCTCAACCTGGTTCTCCGAGCCCTTTCGGGCGCGCCCTTTGAACCACTCCACGGGTCTACTCTTAAGGATCTGACTATGAAGACCGTTTTTCTGGTAGCCATCTGCTCCGCCCGTCGCATCTCGGAGCTTCAAGTACTATCCTGCAGGGAACCTTACCTTCGCATTTCGGAAGCCGGGGTCTCGCTCCGCACAGTACCGTCCTTCCTCCCGAAGGTGGTTTCTTCCTTCCACTTGAACCAGACGGTGGAACTCCCGGTGTTCGCCCCAGAGGAATCCAGGTCTCTTCGTCATTTAGACGTCAAGCGCGTGCTTCTCCACTACCTGGAGGCACAAACGAATTCCGGGTCTCCGATCATTTGTTTGTGCTCTGGTCGGGCCCTAAGAAAGGTTCCTCGGCATTGAAGACAACCATTGCGCGCTGGATAAAGGACGCCATCTCGGCGGCCTATATTGGTGCTGGTCGAGACCCGCCTTGGGGCGTCATAGCTCACTCTACGCGCTCGCAGGCGGCGTTCTGGGCGGAGTCTCGTTCCGTTTCTACTCAGGAAATCTGTCGCGCGGCGACATGGAAATCGCTTCACACGTTCTCTAGGCATTATCGACTACACCTGGCGCCTTCGGCCCCGGGGCACTTTGGCGACCAGGTACTCCGAGCAGGGCTCCCAGGGCCCCACCCGAATTAGGGAAGCTTGGGTACATCCCACCGTCTGGACTGATCCTGGTACGTACAGGGAAAAGAAAATTATTCCTTACCTGCTAATTTTCGTTCCTGTAGTACCATGGATCAGTCCAGACGCCCACCACTCTGGGATTCTGGACTCCTGCTCGGGCGGTTACGTGTGACTGTCTTTCTGTTTTTTTCTTCTCAATTCTCCTATTACTGTTCACAGCTCCTCACAAGTTGGCTGTTGAGGTCCTTCTGGGGACCGTTTGTTTCTGTTATATTGTTAGTGTGTTCTCATACTTAGGTGTTCTTGATCCAAATTGTTTCGCTCTTTTGGGCTTTGCAATTCGTTATACTGAGCTCCAGCAGAGGGTGCACTGGTATTTATGGTGGCTCTCGAGCTCTGTTCTGACTGCTGGACGGGGGACATAACCCACCGTCTGGACTGATCCATGGTACTACAGGAACGAAAATTAGCAGGTAAGGAATAATTTTCTTATATATTCTGGGGGACAGGTTAGGCTGGGAGCCTGGACCCTATTATCTCATTACACAAAGTTATCTTTGGATACCATAACCTGGAATGATCCAAATGAGTAAATACAGGATAATATCCTGGAATGAAGATGGGTTGGGATCTCCTATAAAACGAAAAAAAAAAATACAACATCTCCAAAGGCAAAAAGTGCACATTGCCTGCATCCAAGAAACGCATCTCACAGAAAAAAAAAAGTGCAAAACTCCGAAGAGAGTGGGTTTCTGAGTGTCATTTTTCTCCAGCAAAAGGAAAGAAGGGAGGAGTAGCCATATTGGTCAATAAAAATACACCGTTTATTTTAAATAAGGAACTTCAGGACCCAGACGGCCACTTTATTATAATCATAGGTACACTAGCGGGCAAACAACTAACTTTATGTAACATCTATGGCCCCAATGTGTCAGGCCCTGCTTTCTTCAACAATCTTATTGCTCTACTTTTAACTAATGCTCAAGGAGACCTTATTGTAGTAGGGGATATGAACTGTGTGCTTGATGCCCAATTGGATAAATCTCAGATACCGAAAGGATTCCGTCAGAAGAAAGAAACGGGAGTAGTTCAATTATGTAAACATCTAGGGCTGATAGAACCTTGGCGCATGCCAACCGGCCACAGGAAACCCACTATTTTCACCAGGACAGACACAGGCTTTATTTTTTCGCTGGTCACAACTGGGGATAAAAACGGTGGTACAAATGTTCGATTTGGAAACTACTCCAGTATATGTTAATAGCTTTCAAAAGCTTCAAGAAAAGTATGATATACCTAAAGTGGACTTCTATGGCTATCTCCAACTAAGAAATTACATCATGGAGCAGCTACCGATAACACCTTCCTTTCAGCACTCACTCCTATTGCTCTCCTTTCTACAGGGACCAGATGGTAAACGTACTAGATGCTCGCAGTTTTATGAAGCGATAGTGAAATTGTCTAACCCGCCTGATTTTGTATTTATAAAAAATAAATGGAATCTGTGGTTACCTCGGAAAATCTCAGAGAAAGAACTCATTTCCTGTTTCCATACTATTCCTACAACTATTGAGAGCGTGACTCTGCGTGATAAAACAATTCCAATTTTACTATCAAGCCTTTCACTCACAATAAGAACATAAGAACATAAGAAAATGCCATACTGGGTCAGACCAAGCTCCGGAGTGGAAGGCAATACTGGCGTAGCCGGAGGGTCCACTGGTGAAAGTGGAGTCGCAGCACTCCTCGGTGATCCAGTTGCAGAGGAGCATGGGGCCTTCTCTGGACGGGATTTCTTTGTCGGTGGCTCTGTCGACGCCGATGCCAAGGGCTTGCCTGGATCAGCGGACTGAGCCTTCCGATAACTGTGCCGACGCTTTTCACGATGTTCTCGTTGGTCATTCTCCTGAGGCGATGAGGAAGAAGTCAACACCTTCGGAATAGTCGATGCTGGTCGGGCAGCACTGGTGTCTCGCTGCTGGCGAGAGGTTGATGGCATCGGCTCAGACTATGTCGAAGCGGTTGATGGAGTCGGAGGTTTTGACTGAAAAAGAAACTCCATCTTCTCTGAGTGGGCCTTATGGCTCTTCGGTGTCATTCCCCAAGGAATTGGATCGGATGATCCAAGAGGCCATCAGTAAAGCACTGCAGTGCTTCCAACCTCCATCGGCGCTGACACCAATGCCAGCCCCAATCACCGACCCGATACCCACGGTGCTCGCACCGCTACTAAGTAGACTGGATGTGCTGATCGGTGCTCTTCCATCGGTGGAACTGAGGATACCAATATGTCCACCGTCTTCCACGCTGATATCTTTGTCGTCGGAAGATGAAGAAACACCGATACCGATCCCGCCGTCTGGGATGTCACCGGTTCCATCGGTGCCTACTCTGCCATCGATACCGCATCGTCCTCAATCAGTGCCACCATCGATGCCGTCGGTGCCACCTCCGATGCCATCGGTGCCTAGGCCTGATCCTTCAGGAATAGCACCGTTACTCCCCTCTGGAGATCCTTTGGGAGCCGATCAACCTTATGATCCTTGGACTGATGATTCTTCCCAGGATTCTGAAGATCTACCTTCAGAGCCATCTCCCTCTAAAGAGAGAAGACATTCTCCTCCAGAGGACCTGTCCTGTATTAATTTTATAAAAGAAATGTCTGAAGCCAGCCATACCATTCCAACTTCAGACAGAAGAGGATTCCAGACATAAAATGCTGGAAGTACTCCAGTTCATAGATGCACCCAAGGAGATCATGTCCATACCTGTTCATGAACATAAGAATATGCCATACTGGGTCAGACCAAGGGTCCATCAAGCCCAGCATCCTGTTTCCAACAGTGGCCAATCCAGGTCATAAGAACCTGGCAAGTACCCAAAAACTAAGTCTATTCCATGTTACTGTTGCTAGTAATAGCAGTGGCTATTTTCTAAGTCAACTTAATTAATAGCAGGTAATGGACTTCTCCTCCAAGAACTTATCCAATCCTTTTTTAAACACAGCTATACTAACTGCACTAACCACATCCTTTGGCAACAAATTCCAGAGTTTAATTGTGCGTTGAGTGAAAAAGAACTTTCTCCGATTAGTTCTCCAGGACTTGCTGAAGAGAAATTGGGAGCATCCAGGCTCTGTACCACCGGTAAATCGGAAAACGGATTCCACCTACCTGGTACAGACAGACCCTGGCTTTCCAAAAACCACAGCTGGATCACCATTCTGTGGTTGTGGAGTCAGCCCAGAAAAAATCAAGACGTTCTAAACCTCATTCTTCCATTCCTCCAGGGAATTTGGCCGTCGTGTTTTCCATGGATCTATGCTTATTTCTCGCATTGCTTCCTACTAGTTATACATGACCCAGTATAAAAGAGATCTGTTCAAAAAGATCCAGGATTTCTCTGAATCTTTTTCAACCAGCTTCAGGATCAGCTGAATGCCCTGTCTCAGAAGGGACTAGATGCTGGCAAGCACGAGGTCTGCACTGCCTATGATATTTTTGACACTGCCTCTAGGGTGGCTGCAGCGGGAATTAGTGCACGACGGTGGGCCTGGCTGAAGTCCTCTGACCTGAGACCAGAGGTACAGAACCGATTGGCTGACCTGCCCTGTGCTGGTGATAATCTCTTCAGGGACAAAATTCAAGAGACTGTAGCACAGCTCAAAGACCACCTTGAGACATTATGCCAGCTTTCGTCCGTGCATACTGATTTCCCGTCCACATCTAAAAGGACATTCCGAAGAGACTCTAAGCGGCTGTCCTTCAAGCTACGGAGATATTATCTTTCTGCTACTCGAGGTTGCCCCTCCAGACCTTACCAGAAAGGTCAAGCCAGACAATCCTGGCCTCAGAAGACTCAGCCAGTCACTCCACCTGGCCCAGCTGCTGGATTTTGACTCCTTGAGGGAGAGCATAAGCCAACCTCCTCTACCGTCCGTACCCATCGGCAGTCGGTTGTGCCACTTCACCCAACGTATGGGAGACGATCACTTCAGATCAGTGGGTACTTGCTGTGCTGAGCCAAGGCTACCACCTCAACTTCCTGTCTGTACCAGCAGACTCCCTACCTTGGCCGACGTGGGGATCATCTGACCACTCATCTCTTCTGGAGGAGGAGATTTCAACCCTCCTGAAATCCCGGGCAGTAGATCCAGTGCCCCTCTCCCAGCAAGGGCAGGGGTTCTATTTCAAGTATTTCCTCATCCCAAAAAAGTCAGGAGGCATTCGTCCAATACTGGACCCTGCGTGCCTTAAACAAATATCTACAGAAGGAACAGTTCAGGATGGTGACCTTGGGTTCTCTACTGACTCTTCTACAAAGAGGAGATTGGCTTTGCTCTCTAGATCTTCACGACTCGTATACACACATCTCAATCACTCCATCTCACCACAAATTCCTTTGATTCCTGGTCTGTACCCGGCACTTTCAGTACCGGGTACTACCATTCAGCCTAGCATCCGCTCCTCGAGTCTTTACCAAGTGTCTCGTAGTGGTCGCGGCTTACCTGAGTTGTCAAGGAGTCCATGTCTACCCTTATCTCGATGGCTGGTTGATAAGGGCTCCAGCTCAAAGAGATGCACTAGCCTCCTTACGTCTAACAATCCATATGTTTCTGTCTCTCGGGTTTCTGATCAACTACCCCAAGTCCAGCCTAGTTACATCTCATAGGAGCCGACCTGAACACCATGCAGGCGAAAGTATTCCTCCCTCAGGCTTGAGCTCGTACTCTCATATCCCTTGCACAATGCCTCCAGAATCGGCATTACTTGACAGCTCATCATTTCCTCGTTTTGCTGGGTCACATGGCACCCTCGGTACATGTCACTCCAATGGCATGTCTCATCATGAAAGTCATGCAGTGGACTCTGAAGTCCCACTGGACTCAGGCTTACCATCCAATGTCCAGCATTGTCCACGTCACCAAGCAGCTCCGCCTGTCGCTGGCATGGTGGATGCAGCTCTCCAACCTCCTTCAAGGCCTTCCCTTTCAGGTTCCAGAGCCTCAAATTATCCTAACGACAGACGCCTCCAATCTAGGTTGGGGTGCTCTCCAGAGGAAGTTAAACATCAGATAAATTTCCTGGAACTTCGAGCGATCAGATATGCCCTCAGAGTCTTTCACGATTTGTCTCTCAAACAAGACCATCCTCATTCAAAACGACAACCAGGTAGCGATGTGGTACATCAACAAGCAAGGGGGAACGGGCTCCTTCCTTCTGTGTCAGAAAGCTGCACAGATATGGGCTTAGACTCTTTCCAACTCGATGTACCTCAGAGCGACCTACTTGGCGTGGACAATGTTCTAGCGGACCAGTTGAGTTGAACCTTCCATCCGCACGAATGGTCTCTCAACCCCACAGTAGCGGACACAATCTTCCAACGTTGGGGGTATCCATACATAGATCTCTTTGCGTCCATCAACAACCGCAAAGTAGAGAACTTTTGCTCCCTCACTCGCAGCTTCCACTCACAGCCGAGGGAAGCTTTTGCCCTCTCATGGTCTAGCGGTCTCCTCTATGTATACCCTCCACTTCCACTCATATCGAAGACTCTCGTGAAGTTATGAAGGGACAAGGGCTTAATGATTCTGATAGCCCCTCACTGGCCACACCAAGTCTAGTTCCCAATCCTCAGGGACCTATCAGTTCGCCTACGCATCTCTCTAGGGAAGGATCCGCTTCTGATAACTCAGAACAACGGGTGCCTCCGCCACCCCAAACTCCAGGCCCTGTCGCTGATGGCCTGAATGTTGAAAGGTTAATACTTCAAGCCTTTTAGTTTCGGTATCCTGAGTCCTGGTAGCTTCACAAAAGCCTTCCACGAGACGGTCTTATCATTCTAAGTGGAAAAGGTTTACGGTCTGCTGCATGTCCATGTCTGCAGACCCCTTCACTTGTTCCACTGCGAAGTTTCTGGACTATCTCTGGCACCTGTCCGAGTCAGGCCTAAAAACTTCCTCTATAAGGGTGCATGTCAATGCGGTAGCCGCTTTCCACAATGGCGTGGGAGATGTCTCTTTTTCAACACAACCCTTAGTTACTCGATTCATGAGAGGTTTACTCCACCTGAAACCTCCATTGCGTCCTCCGGCCCCTGCTTGGGTCCTTAATGTGATCCTAGGATGGCTCATGAAACCTCCATTTCATCCTCTCCACTCCTGCTGTCTCACTTGGAAAGTGATTTTTCTTCTTGCTTTCACATCCTCTCACAGAGTTAGTGAATTACAAGCATTAGTCACCTACCCGCCTTACACTAAAATTCTGCATGACAGAGTGGTCCTCCGTACACACCAAAGGTAGTGTCGGCATTTCATCTTAATCAATCCATCATCTTACCTACTTTCTTTCCAAGGCCCCATTCAATCCCTGCAAACGTGCCCTAGCCTTTTATCTAGAGTGCAAGTTAGCCCACAGGAAATCCACTCAATTATTTGTTTCTTTCAATACCATCAAATTGGGAAATCCAGTGGGAAAACAGATCCTTTCCTCCTGGTTGGCGGACTGTATCTCCTTTTGCTACCAGCAAGCAGGCATTCCGCTACAAGACCGTGTGAAAGCACACTCTGTTAGGGCCGTGGCAACCTCAAAGGCACACTTTCGTTCGGTGCCACTTATTGATAATTGTAAGGCTGCGACCTAGAGCTCACTCCATACCTTTGCAGCTCATTATTGCTTAGATAAGGCTCGCAGGCAAGATCCATTTTTGGCCGGTCTGTTCTACGCAACTTATTCTCAGCTTAACTACCCAACATCCTACCAGCGGACCCGTTCAGGGTTTTCAGGATGCCCTCCTACCCAAATCCACCTCTGTTGTTGTGCCTATTGCACGTCTTTGGGTGCATTTGGTGCATTGTTCGGGCATCCTCAGCTCGCTACTCACCCATATGTGAGGACTACCATCCTTCTTGTCCTGTGAGAAAGCAGAGTTGCTTACCTGTAACAGGTGTTCTCACAGGACAGCAGGATATTAGTCCTCATGAAACCCGCTCGCCACCCCGCGGAGTTGGGTTCGCTTGCGATTTATTTTATTTTTCGCACGTACTTCTTGCTATACATGAGACTGAAGGGGGACCCCTGCTGGATGCAGGATTAGTGCCATGCTGGGCATGCACAGTAGGTGCCAGTCAAAGTTCTAGAAACTTTGACAAAAGTGTTCTGTGATTGGGCTTCATCTTGATGATGTCACCCATATGTGAGCCTAACATCCTGCTGTCCTGTGAGAACACCTGTTACAGGTAAGCAACTCTGCTATCTGCCCCCAGAGTCTAAGCTATTGAACATATTAGCCAATGGAAACACTAACTCTTTCTTGAACTTTTTATAAAATAATGGGGTGTATCCATCTATTCCAGGGGCCTTTCCCAGTTTTAGTTCAGAGATAGCTGCTAATACCTCTGCTGAGATCAGTTGTCCCACCCCTTCTGTTAATGAGTGTTCTAAACAAGGAAGCTGTATCTCAACTAGGTATTGGGTTATATCCTCCTCAGAGGCGCCTTATTCTCGGGAATATAATGTGGCAAAGAATTGGTTAAACTGACTGCAAATCCCATCTCCATCCATAATTATCGATCCATCATTTGCCATAATTTTAGTTATCTGGGACTGTGAGACCCTAGCTTTCAGTGTGTGGGTCAGAAGTTTCCCAGCCTGATTTCCGTGTTTGTAATAAGTTTGTCTAGAAAGGTCTAATTTATACGACATCTCTTCAGCTTCCAACATTTTCAATTTGATGTCTAATATCCACCAATTCTTTCAGGAGGTGTCTAGTTGGGGTCTGTATGTGCTTTTTCCACCTTTTCCAACCGATCTCTCAAGAGAAGAGTTTTGCAATCCTTCTCTTTCTTTTTGTAAGAAACCAGCGCTGTAAGTTTCCCCCGCAGCACAACTTTTAAGCAATCCCATAAGACCTCTGGAGTGGTTTCGCCAGTGTCATTAATTTTCAAGTAATCCTGTGTATCAGCCCTGATTTGCATTTCCACCTCCTTTTCTTTAATCAGCGAGTCATTCATTTTCCAGAACCTCTGCCCGCTGTCAAACCCAGAACCCTTAAATGCCCACCAAACAGGAGTGTGGTCGAACCATATGATACTCCCGATACCTGCATCTGTGGTGGCATTCACTAGCGACTTATCAATTAAAAAGTAGTCAATTCTAGTATAAGTATCATGGGCTTTGGAGTAAAAGGAGTAATCTCAACCTGTGGGATTCCTTTCCCTCCAAATATCTACCACTTGCCATTTTGTGCTAAAAGGTTGAAGAGCTTTCCAGTCTATGAAAGAATAATGTCCCCCTCCCTTAGAGCAATCCAATTTAGGATTGTGCACCATGTTAAAATCCACCCCCCCCCCCAATTATCAATTTTACCACTTGGAAATTGTAACAAAATCTCATCAATCTTCTGAAGTACCTCTCTTTGTAGCGTGTTAGGGTTATACACATTGACCAAGACGTACCTAATTCTATCAATAGTGATGGATACTATGATAAATCTCCCCCCCCCCACCCATCTCTGTGAATCGAATCGACCTGCAGCCTTAAATCCCCTGATATCAGGATCTCCACCCTCGTATATTTAAATGTGGGTGTGCTAGCAGCCAGCAATATGTGCGCAAATTGAGGTGCAGTTAGCAATCTCTCATACCTCTTACGGAGGTGAGTTTCCTGGAGAAATATTATAGAGGCCTTCAAAGAGAGGGCTTCTTTGAACAAAAGTTTGTTTAGTCGGAGTGTTCAACGCTTTGACGTTGATAAGATACCACTTTAAGGGCCATCATAGGTAAATAAACTCCCTTTCCTCTCTGCACTATATTTCCCAGCCGGACTGTCCCCAACAATAGCCATGTTGTCAGCCTACCACCCTATTGCGACTCCCCAGACAAATCGCTGTCGACCATTCCCCTTCAGTCTTCCCCTCCCTCCCCCTCTACCACCCTCCCATCCCCATCCCTTTCATTCCATCACCAATACATCGGTAGTGACCCCCTCGGGATAATAGTAAGCCCTCCCCCTTTCCCCCACAGCCCACTGTCAACATCTGATACTCAAAACAAGTTAAATCAAATTGCAATTATCAAGTTCTAATAGCACAGGGCGCCATCGAAAGAGCAAGTTGAAAATATAACTCATATGTATAAAGCATCCAGGGATAAGGCAAAACCTTCCTGCTTGTACTAAGATTGTAGCTCTGCCATTGAACGGTTTGCAGTCTCTCACTCTACGCCTTCTATGGGCGTGCCGTGCTCATTTGATTTTCGGCGGTCTGGAACCGGATTTCCCCACCCGCTGCCACCAAGGATGATCTGACCCCAGGATCTTTTGGATAGAGAGGTCCGCTGTCGGCAGGGTGAGTCCTGCTGTTGCCATAACCGAGCCTGCTTCTGATAGATTTTGGAGGCGTTGAGTAACTTCTCCCGTGGTAAAGGCTAACCCCGCACTCGGGAACAGCCACTGGTACTTAATATTTTCTTTTCTGAGCAGGGTTGTTACCGGTTGGAGCTCTTTTCTCTTCTGTAGAGTAACCGCAGCCAGATCATTGTAAAGGGCTATGTTGTGCCCTTCCCAAGTGATAGTTCCCATCCTACGGGCCTGTTGCATTATCGCTTCTTTCAGACTGAAACTATGCACACAGGCTATGATGTCGCAATGAGCGTTTGTTTTCGGGACATGGAGTGCACTGTGTGCCCTTTCCAGGATAATATCGCTGTCTGCGAAATCAGGAGCATTAGGCCCATCATTGAGTGCGACTGTGCATATTTTACGGACCACAAGGCTCATGTCTTCATAAGCCTCCATTTCAGGTACTCCCCTTATTCTGATTTTGAGCATCTAGATCTATTTTCAAGGTCTTCTAGTTTCAGCATAATTTCGTCGTTAGCTGTATGTATGAAGATCTAGGATCTCTTTATTATGGCGAGAGACTTCCAGTACTTGCCCGTCCACTATGTTTTCCACATCTTCGACCCGGCGGCCATATTCTCTCATCTCGGAGCGAAATTCTGCTAGAGCCTCATGCATATCCGTTTTAGTGATTTAATATCCTGGATTTCTTTAAACCAGATCCGAAAGTCCTCCCTCGTAGGTTCAGTGTGGAGGCCACAACCGCTGGCCTCTGCCAGCTCTTTGCCGTCTAGTTCCTGGTGTGCAGTCTCGTCCGCCATGAAGGCTTCACCTGGCTCCGTTGTTTCCTGCAAGGCCGCAACTCGCGAGCCCCCAGCTTCATATGAAAAGTTCTTCAAATCTATCGATTTCTTCCTGGATGAGATCCTACCATGTTATGCAATCTCAAATCACTGAGTACGAAGAGAATTTATGCTCGATGGCTCCAGTATATCAGGGATTGTGGATAGTGTGAGGGGAGCTATCGCTTCAAGTGACCATGCTGCAGGGATGACGTCACTTCCCCCAACTTGCAAGTTTCTGTCCTTCTCCACTAGGAGCTTCAAGTTATTAGGACTGCACTATTTTTGTTCTCAATTTATATACTATTATAAATTGCAGTGCAAAATAAAAAGCACAATACTGTACTCATCTAAAAGCATAGATGTCAATAATCAAATGCTAGATAGCCGGATAAGTAGGATTTATCCGACTATCTAGTGGCCGCTGAATATCTGGTTATGTTCAGCGTCTGCTAGATAGCTGGATTAGCCACTTATTCAGCTATCTGATTAGCCAGATAAGTTATGGGCAGGCAGTGAGTGGATCAGGACAGCGCTGCTTAACCAGATACGTTATCCAGCTATGTAGCAATTTTGAGACTTAGCTGGAAAAGTTATCTGTCTAGGGTAGACCTGCTCAAAAGCAGTGTCTAAACGTAGACAGTTATGATATCCACCTAAGTAGCACCAAATACAGGGATATTCAGCTGCATAGCCATAAATATAATTTAAAATAAATTATAAGAGATTGGTAAATGATCAGCTTATCTTGTAAATTATTTGACTTCCCCTATATTTTTGTCCGCACTACTGATTGTCCTTTTGTTTTCACAAGCTGCAGCATTAAGTGTTAAATGAGGGCCAGTTCAAAATTATTGGGGTTTTGGGGTGCTACATTCTGGACATGTCACAACAGCAGCTCATCAGCAGAATTTTTGTATCCTTGGAGTTCAGACACTATTACTAACTTGACAATGCTAGACAAATAATCCTGGCTCCTGCTGCTGTACATCACTGGAAATCAATTTTACATTTATCAGTGATGCTGATTATTTAAGAGTAAAGGACACACAATGAACTGCTTTCACAGGTAGCTGTTTTATTTACAGTTATTAAAACCCATCAGCATATGGCTGTGTTGATGTCATAATCTTGGTGACAATACTACAAAATCAATGAACCCTCTAAGTGTAAGAATAATAAAAAATGTACAGAAACAACCAGTCTCACTTGATCAAAGTAAAGATGTGTGACAGGATTAATTTAAATTGAAGAGAATGACCATCATATTGCACTATATGATAAGTATCATTAGGGCTCGAAGTGTTGCCCTTTTAAAGTGCATTTTTTTAAATCATTAGTCATTCTAAATTTTAAAGTGCACAATTCAAAAAACACCGATGTGCAATTTAATATCCACCTTGTGAATAACTCCAAAAGCCCTGCTGATTAGTTGGAGACTGGGAGATTGAAAATGAGTTTTTTGACATAACTCCTGTCCCACAAAACTTCAAGCATTATTGGCATTGAGCTTTACATGTTCCTCTATTGTCTAAATTGGGGTACTGCTGATTCTACATTTAGATTGTGTTCCCCCTGACGAAGGAAGAAATTATATTTCTTTTTTTTTAAAATTTTTAAATTTATGCACTTTTAACAATTATAAAGACAGTAATTTCCACTTGTCCATGATATGGTCTTTTACAATAGCATTTTGACACACTTAAGCAAATGCCCTAGCAAGAATAAACATGGCACATATTCTTTAATATTCACTAGCACCATCATTAATCAAAAAAGGAAAATTATTTTTTTAAGCATGCCAACATACATTTAAACTATAAATGACCATTTATAAGGAATCAGAAATTATATTTCTGAAACATTGCAATGTCGGGTATTTCAGTTTTAATGCGGTGGAACTAATTACAAACATGCTTTTTGAAAACAACTTTACAGAAAAGTGCTTTTGGAGTTATTCACAAGGGGAATATTAAATTGCACATTTGTGTTTTTGAATTGTGCACTTTAAAATTTAGAATGACTGATGATTAAAACTCATGCACAGCATGGATGAATAAAAGAGTGAAATAAGATGGAATGAAGCAGAAAGGCTCAAAAAATTAAAGAGTTTGTCTTTGGACTCATTTTGTTTCCTTACGTTACAAAATTTACTTTGGAAAAAGTGATGGTCTGCATACAAAATACCTTTCAAGTTTATGCTGTCTGTATCATAGGACTTAGCTAGTTGCTTCCTGTACTGAATACAACTCTTTAGATTTCCTCCTAGGAAGTTCAGCTCTTCCTGTAGTTAACTACCACCTCCTCATAAGGCCTGTATAGTATCTTGGCCAACTTAGTATTCAATCCCTTTTTTCAGCCTCAATGTAGTTCTCAAACTGTGATCTTTGCTCCTAAAATCCTCTTGTAGTACTGGCCTATTGGGTAAGTGATCATTCAATTTTCAGTGGCCTAACTCGGTTTGTTGTCTGAGTTTCACTACTAAATTTGATTCCTTATAAAAGAAAGACCATAAAATACAATAAAAGTTTATTTTTATTACAATCATTAGCATTTTATTTTACAGTAGACATGGCAGGAGGAGGGGTTATAGGGTAGAGCTTGAGTGGCTTTTACAATTTCAAAATGAGGCAATCAAAAACGAAATCAGTTTAATTATTAAATTATATCAAATGCTTTCCTTACTTATATGAAAAAAATATAATCTTGTAAAAGTTGATGCTTTTTGAGCATTTATCCTATGTCACATGTGGCATGCCTTGGGTATGGATTAGATGGTGTTGCCAGCTGAGTCTGATGATTGCTGCTTTCCCTGTTCGTACCCGATCAGTCCAGACAGTGGGTTGAGCATCCTGTCCAGCAGATCGAGACAGACCAAAACTGAAAGGGTATCCTATATCAGGACAGAGCCTACCCTGCAGACATTCAGTAATTGTCTGTCTCCAGCAGATGGATCAGCTCACTCTGCGGTTTCCTGATTTGGGCTAGTCAGCCTTCTTTTTCCTTCTCTTCTTGATGGATCCAGCAAGTAGGATTTTTCCAATAAAAAAATTAAAAAAAGAATGAATTCTTAGTTTTAAAGTTAATTGATTTCAGAGCTGTGCAGGAGACGGTCCCGTCTCCTGGCTCTTGCCGTACTTAGTGGGGCTTCGCCCCTTGTGCTGGGCATAGCCTAAGTCCGTGATTGCTTCTTGGTGTGGGGACCGAGGCTGGTGGTCCAGTCATTCGTCTCCCCCCCCCTCTGGCTGCCTAGGGAGCTTAGTGCTGCATTGCTTTTTGCTTAGTTTGGCTTTATTGAAAAAAAAATAAAATAAAATAACCTTTAATCTTTTTTTCTCTGGGGATCAAACCGGCAGCCAGACACAGAGGAGCGTGCAGGCTTCACTCCCCTGCCTCCGCTCCTGCCGGCAGAGCTGCCAATCATCTAGTTTTAGCTCGTGGCTCCTCTTCGCTGAGGATGCTGCGGCCAGCCACCTGCCTAGCGTTTGGGGAGCCCTCGTTGCGCCTATCGCGTGAGGGGCTCTGCTCAGCCTAGCCTGCCTGCCTGCCGGGTGAGGAAGGCCCCTCCTCTGCAGGACAAGCAAATTTAGCCTGCTTTGCCGAACCGGAACGGCCTGTTCCCGGTTCGGCAAACCACAGGAACAGTGGCCATTTTGGGGATTTCGGTAGCTCCAGATTCGGAGCTGCCTGGGGCTGGGGAGCAAGAATTTCAGGATTTTCCCCCCAATTTGAGCCCCGAGGTCCACCAGGATGAGGTCCCTGACCCTCCCTCGCCCTCATCCCCCCCCCTCGGGAAATCCAAGGTTCATTTTTCATCCGATTTTGTTCTCTTCCTGCATAAATCATATTTGGCTAGCTTGCAGGAGGAGGACCCTTCCCCAGGCCCCCTCCTCCAACAAAAAGTCTGCGCCCCGCGCTGCTACCCATTTTGCCTGTTGCGGAACCCCAGGGGTCTGTTAGAGTGCAGGTGGTCCCGGGGGTGGCCCCTATCCCTAACCCCCCGGTGGCCCCAGTTACCCTGGATCCGGATCCCACGTCAGATTTAGGAAGTGCTCTCCCACCCCTGGAGGGGGATGATCCTAGGGTTCTCCACATGTTTCAGATGGAGGAGTTATAGCCCCTTATCCCCTTTGTCCTTCAGGAACTGGGGCTGGAGGGGGCCCCCTGCGGATACCCTTACGGCCTCCTTGCCCAAGGATATGGACCCGGTCCTTGCAGGACTCAGGACTCTGGCAAGCGCTTTTCCCTTTCATCCTATGCATAAGTTGCTGTTCCTGCGGGAATGGGAGGTTCCCGAAGCGGGACTCCGGGTGGGGTGGGCTATGGATAAGCTCTATCCCCTTCCGGAGGAATGCTTGGACATGCTGAAGATCCCCACCGTGGATTCCTCTGTTTCGGCGGTCACCAAGCACACCACTATCCCTGTGGTGGGCTCGATGGCTCTGAAGTACGGACAGGATCATAAGCTCGAGGCCCATCTGAAGCGTATCTTTGAAGTCCTGGCCCTGGGGGTCCGAGCGACTATCTGCAGCAGTCTCATGCAGCGGGCGGGTCTTAGGTGGGTTCAACAAATACTCGGCACTCAGGATCTGCCATCTGCAGAGGCGGAGCAGGCTGAACGTCTGGAAGGCATCATAGCATATGGGGCTGATGCGCTCTATGACCTCCTCCGCGTCCAGGCGAAGGCGATGGTCTCGGCGGCCTCTGCTAGACGGCTCCTCTGGTGCCGCAATTGGTCGTGGAAGGCATGTTGCCCTTGAAAGGTATGTTGCTTTTTGGAGAGGACCTTGAGTGGCTTATTAATTCCTTGGGGCAAAACAAGGTTCATAAGCTACCGGAGGACCGTCCGAAACAATCTCGATCCTTTATGCCCTCCTGTCCTCGCTTCCGGGGACAGAAGAGATATACGCCCCCTGGACGAAGTGGCTCCACTAGGGGTTATTCTTCTTGGTCTCAGCCCTTTCGTGGGCGGTGCTCCTTCCGCGAAGCACAGTCTCTGTGTGCCACCCAAAGCCCGCCACACAATGAAGTTCAGTTGACCCATTCCTCGGTCCCTTTTCTGGGCAGTCGTCTCTCCCTGTTCTTCGAGGAATGGGTCAAAATTACGTTGGACCAGTGGGTCCTCGACATTGTCCGAGATGGTTACGCCTTAGAATTTGTTCGCGATCTACCGAGCTTCTTCGTATTCTCCCCATGCGGTCGTCTCAAGCGGGGGGCAGTGGAACAAACCCGCGCCAGGCTACTGAGTTTGGGCGCAGTTACCCTGGTTCCAAAGGAGGAGCTCGGCGCAGGCCAGTATTCTATGTACTACGTGGTTCCCAAGAAGGTCGGGGCTTTTCGGCCGATCTTAGACCTCAAGAGGGTCAACCGGCCCTCAAGACCCCACATTTTTGCATGGAAACCTTGAGAGCGGTCATCACGGCGGTTCATCCCGGAGAGTTCCTCGCCTCTCTCGATTTGACAGAGGTATACTTCCATATTCCGATTCACCGCAATTACCAGAAGTACCTTGGCTTCCACATCCTCAACCGGGATTTTCAGTTTCGGGTGCTGCCTTTTGGCCTCGCTACTGCACCACGCACCTTCACCAAGGTCATGGTGATGGTGGCGGCGGCCCTCTGCCGCGAAGGAGTCTTAGTCCACCCCTATCTGGACGACTGGCTCGTAAGAGCCAAGTCGGAGACTCTCTGCAGACAGGCGGTGGATCGGGTTCTAACTCTCCTTGCATCTCTCGGCTAGATAGTGAATTTTCCCAAAAGCAAGCTTCAGCCTGCCCAGGTGTTAGAGTTCCTGGAAGCCCATTTCGATACCCGGATAGGCAAGGTGTTCCTACCTCGTGTGCGGGCTCTCAAGTTGATCGACCAGGTTCGGAATCTGCTCTCGCTGCCTCTTCCGACGGCCTGGGACTACCTTCAGGTCTTGGGTTCGATGGCTTCCCTGGGCTTTTGCTCATATGCGACTGTTACAGAGAGCTTTGCTATCCCGTTGGCAGCCGGTGTCGGAACAGTTTCACATAGTCTTCCATCTTTCGTCCTCTACCGTCGCCGCCTAGCAGTGGTGGTGTTTGCTTCCTCATCTTCTCTGGGGAATGCCTCTCCAGTCTCCACAGTGGATGATAGTAACCACAGATGCCAGTTTCTTGGGCTGGGGTGAGGTCTGCCAGTCCCAGTCCACTCAGGGGATCTGGTCGCCGGTTCAGGCTCGTTGGCACATCAATCGGTTGGAGTTTCTGCCCCTGATACGCGGCAAAGCTATGAGGGTTCTTTCCGACAACTCCACCACCGTGGCTTACATCAACCGTCAGGGAGGCACTAGCAGTCGCCTGGTGGCCCTAGAAGCCAGCCGTCTCTTCGACTGGACGGAAAGGCATCTGGATTGCCTGGCGGCCTCCCACATAGCGGGCAAGGAGAATGTTCAGGCCGATTTCCTCAGTCATCAGTGTCTCGATCCGGGAGAGTGGGAACTCTTGGAAGAAGCCATGGATCTGATCGTTGTCAGGTGGGGTCCCCCTCACCTGGACCTCATGGCGACCTTGCGCAATGCCAAGGCCAATTGGTTCTTCAGCCGCTGGAGGGAGCATGGCTCGGAGGGCGTGGATGCTCTGGCTCTTTCTTGGCCCGCGGATGTCCTTCTGTACGTGTTCCCCCCGTGACCTCTGGTGGGAAAAGTTCTCCGAAGAATAGAACTACACCAAGGGCCAGTGGTTCTGGTAGCACTCGAATGGCCTCACAGACCGTGGTTCGTGGATATCGTCAACCTGGTGACGGACGGACCTCTCCAGCTAGGCCATCTTCCTCGTCTACTTCGGCAGGCCGATCGCTTTTGTCTAGCGGCCTGGCTTTTGAACGGAGACGCCTAAGACGTAAGGGTTATAAGGAGGAGGTTATCTCCACTTTGCTGTGAGCTCGGAAGCAGTCAACTTCTCTAGCTTATGTGCGCGTTTGGAAGGTCTTTGAGACCGTTTGTGCAGAATCGGGCGTCTCAGCACGCTCCGCCCCGGTCTCGTTGGTTCTTTCTTTTCTACAGAAGGGTCTCTCCAAGGGCCTTTCCTTCAGTTCCCTGCGTGTGCAAGTTTCCACTCTCGGCTCTCTCCTTGGACGGGTCAAGGGTCATCCCTTAGCGGGCCCACCCGGACGTGGTTCGGTTCCTGAAGGGAGTCAAGCACCTGTGTCCGCCCGCTCGCACTACTTGCCCATCGTGGAGTCTTAACATTGTCCTCCGGGCTCTCTGTGTTGCCCCATTCGAGCCTCTCCATCGAGCTACGGTAAAGGACCTCACGCTCAAGACAGTCTTTCTAGTCTCGATTTCTTCCGCTCGGCGTGTTTCTGAGATTCAAACATTGTCCTGTTGGGAACCTTTTTTGTGTTTTTCCGATTCAGTAGTTTCCCTCAAGACGGTGCCTTCCTACTTGCCGAAGGTTTTCTCCATTTTCTATGTCAACCAGTCGGTGGAGCTGCCGGCGTTCTCGCCAGAGGAGATTGCGGTTACCGCTGGAGGCGATCTTCGCAGACTTGATGTCAACGAGTTCTACTTCCGTATCTCCAGGTCACCAATGACTTTCGATCTCGGATCATCTTTTTGTCCTCTGGAGTGGTCCCTATCGGGGCAAACCAGCTTCTAAGACTACTATTGTGTGGTGGTTGAAAGAGGCGATTTCCTCGGCCTATCTTTGCCAAGGTCGGGTGGTTCCTGAGGGCCTAAAGGCACATTCGTTGCGTTCTCAAGCTACTTTCTGGGCGGAGAGCCAATCGGTTTGTCCGCAAGAGATTTGCAGGGCCGCCACATGGACGTCCCTGCATACTTTTGCTTGACACTACCGTCTGGATGTGCAAGCACCGGTTTTTGCTTCCTTTTGGGCGGCAAGTGCTTCGAGCTGGGCTGTCTCGGTCCCACCCGGGTTAGGGAAGCTTTGGTACATCCTACGGTCTGGACTGATCCGGATACGTACAGGGAAAGGAAAATTAGTTCTTACCTGTTAATTTTCGTGTGATGATAAATGGAACTCTCTCTGAAGAGAGAGCGGTTTTAAGCAGTGTAACGCAAGGATCGGTGTTGGGACCAGTCCTGTTTAATATCTTTGTGAGCCACATTGCGGACAGGATAGAAGGTAAGATTTCTTTTTGCGGACGACACTAAGATCTGCAACAGAGTGGACACGCGGGAAGGAGTGGAGAGAATGAGACGGGATTTAAGGAAGTTGGAAGAGTGGTCAAAGATATGGCAGCTGAGATTCAATGCCAAGAAGTGCAGAGTCATGCAGTTGGGGAGTGGAAATCCAAATGAACTGTATTCGATGGGGGGGAGGCTGATGTGCACGAAGCAGGAGAGAGACCTTGGGGTGATAGTGTCTAATTTATTTATTTAGCATTTTTTATATACCGAGGTATAGCATAGTTGCCTTCACTCCGGTTTACAAATAGAACAACTTGTTACATTGAAAGATTTTAAACTTTAAATTTAACAATAGTAGGAAATGGCACCAAAGAGAATAGGTATGAACAAAAACATAGTGTACACAGGGTAGGTACACTGAATAGATAGACAGAGATAACTGAGTTCTTCATAAAAGGAGGCATCAGTAGCTTGAATCAGTAGAGATTGTCCAAGTGGAATAGTGAAAGTTGGCAGATTATGGGATTATAGTATAAAGCCATTGAGAGCTGTCCTTAAGAGTATGGTTGAGAAGCCAAGATTTTAGGTCTTTTTTGAAGGATTTTAAGTTTTCTTGCGTGGTGAGGAAGTGGGGTAGCGAATTCTATAACTTTGGTCCGATGATGGAGAAGGCTCTGTTTCTGGTGGAGGATAGTTTGGCATTTGGAAGTGAGGGAATCACAAGTTGAAGTTTACTAAATGTTCTAGTTGTGCGTTGAGAGCGAAGTATGTGTATAATGTCATCAAAGGCAGTGTAGTCGGCTTTGTAGATTGCATTGTGGATCATTGAAAGAACTTTGTATTCAATTCTTTTTTCTATTGGGAGCCATTGTAATTGGTTGAGGACAGGGGTAATGTGATCATATTTGCTTTTACCCGTTAGAACTCTGGCAGCAGCATTCTGAAGTAGCTGCAAGGGTCTCAAAGATGATTTTGGTAAGCCAATCAAAAGGGAGTTGCAGTAATCCAAACCGGAAAAGATGAGGGCTTGTAGTACGGTTTTGAAATCATGGGGGTGAAGTAGAGGTTTTACATAACATAAGAACATGAGAAAATGCCATACTGGGTCAGACCAAGGGTCCATCAAGCCCAGCATCCTGTTTCCAACAGTGGCCAATCCAGGCCATAAGAACCTGGCAAGTACCCAAAAACTAAGTCTATTCCATGTAACCATTGCTAATGGCAGTGGCTATTCTCCAAATGAACTTAATAGCAGGTAATGGACTTCTCCTCCAAGAACTTATCCAATCCTTTTTTAAACACAGCTATACTAACTGCACTAACCACATCCTCCGGCAACAAATTCCAGAGTCTAATTGTGCGTTGAGTAAAAAAGAACTTTCTCCGATTAGTTTTAAATGTGCCCCATGCTAACTTCATGGAGTGCCCCCTAGTCTTTCTACTATCCGAAAGAGTAAATAACCGATTCACATCTACCCGTTCTAGACCTCTCATGATTTTAAACACCTCTATCATATCCCCCCTCAGTCGTCTCTTCTCCAAGCTGAAAAGTCCTAACCTCTTTAGTCTTTCCTCATAGGAGAGTTGTTCCATTCCCCTTATCATTTTGGTAGCCCTTCTCTGTACCTTCTCCATCGCAATTATATCTTTTTTGAGATGCGGCGACCAGAATTGTACACAGTATTCAAGGTGCGGTCTTACCATGGAGCGATACAGAGGCATTATGACATTTTCCGTTTTATTCACCATTCCCTTTCTAATAATTCCCAACATTCTGTTTGCTTTTTTGACTGCCGCAGCACACTGTACCGACGATTTCAATGTGTTATCCACTATGACACCTAGATCTCTTTCTTGGGTTGTAGCACCTAATATGGAATCCAACATTGTATAATTATAGCATGGGTTATTTTTCCCCATATGCATCACCTTGCACTTATCCACATTAAATTTCATCTGCCATTTGGATGCCCAATTTTCCAGTCTCACAAGGTCTTCCTGCAATTTATCACAATCTGCTTGTGATTTAACTACTCTGAACAATTTTGTGTCATCTGCAAATTTGATTATCTCACTTGTCGTATTTCTTTCCAGATCATTTATAAATATATTGAAAAGTAAGGGTCCCGATACAGATCCCTGAGGCACTCCACTGTTTACTCCCTTCCACTGAGAAAATTGCCCATTTAATCCTACTCTCTGTTTCCTGTCTTTTAGCCAGTTTGCAATCCACGAAAGGACATCGCCACCTATCCCATGACTTTTTACTTTTCCTAGAAGCCTCTCATGAGGAACTTTGTCAAACGCCTTCTGAAAATCCAAGTATACTATATCTACCGGTTCACCTTTATCCACATGTTTATTAACTCCTTCAAAAAAGTGAAGCAGATTTGTGAGGCAAGACTTGCCCTGGGTAAAGCCATGCTGACTTTGTTCCATTAAACAATGTCTTTCTATATGTTCTGTGATTTTGATGTTTAGAACACTTTCCACTATTTTTCCTGGCATTGAAGTCAAGCTAACCGGTCTGTAGTTTCCCGGATCGCCCCTGGAGCCCTTTTTAAATATTGGGGTTACATTTGCTATCCTCCAGTCTTCAGGTACAATGGATGATTTTAATGATAAGTTACAAATTTTTACTAATAGGTCTGAAATTTCATTTTTTAGTTCCTTCAGAACTCTGGGGTGTATACCACCCGGTCCAGGTGATTTACTACTCTTCAGTCTGTCAATCAGGTCTACCACATCTTCTAGGTTCACCGTGATTTGATTCAGTCCATCTGAATCATTACCCATGAAAACCTTCTCCATTACGGGTACCTCCCCAACATCCTCTTCAGTAAACACCGAAGCAAAGAAATCATTTAATCTTTCCGCGATGGCCTTATCTTCTCTAAGTGCCCCTTTAACCCCTCGATCATCTAACGGTCCAACTGACTCCCTCACAGGCTTTCTGCTTCGGATATGTTTTAAAAAGTTTTTACTGTGAGTTTTTGCCTCTACAGCCAACTTCTTTTCAAATTCTCTCTTAGCCTGTCTTATCAATGTCTTACATTTAACTTGCCAATGTTTATGCTTTACCCTATTTTCTTCTGTTGGATCCTTCTTCCAATTTTTGAATGAAGATCTTTTGGCTAAAATAGCTTCTTTCACCTCTCCTTTTAACCATGCCGGCAATCGTTTTGCCTTCTTTCCACCTTTCTTAATGTGTGGAATACATCTGGACTGTGCTTCTAGAATGGTATTTTTTAACAATGACCACGCCTCTTGGACATTTTTTACTTTTGTGGCTGCTCCTTTCAGTTTTTTTCTAACAATTTTTTTCATTTTATCAAAGTTTCCCTTTTGAAAGTTTAGCACGAGAGCCTTGGATTTGCACACTGTTCCTTTTCCAGTCATTAAATCAAATTTGATCATATTATGATCACTATTGCCAAGCGGCCCCACCACCGTTACCTCTCTCACCAAGTCCTGTGCTCCACTGAGAATTAGATCTAAAATTGCTCCCTCTCTCGTCGGTTCCTGAACCAATTGCTCCATAAAGCTATCATTTATTCCATCCAGGAACGTTATCTCTCTAGCGTGACCCGATGATACATTTACCCAGTCTATATTGGGGTAATTGAAGTCTCCCATTATTACTGCACTACCAATTTGGTTAGCTTCCCTAATTTCTCTTAGCATTTCACTGTCCATCTCACCATCTTGACCAGGTGGACGGTAGAATACCCCTATCACTATACTTTTCCTCGACACACAAGGGATTTCTACTCATAAAGATTCAATTTTGTATTTAGTCTCATGCAGGATGTTTATCCTGTTGGACTCTATGCCATCCCGGACATAAAGTGCCACACCTCCTCCCGAGTGCTCCTCTCTGTCATTGCGATATAATTTGTACCCCGGTATAGCACTGTCCCATTGGTTATCCTCTTTCCAGCATGTCTCTGAGATGCCAGTTAAGTCTATGTCATCATTTACTGCTATACATTCTAATTCTCCCATCTTACTTCTTAGACTTCTGGCATTAGCATACAAACATTTCAAAGTTTGTTTTTTGTTTGTATTTTCATTCTGCTTTTTAATTGATAGGTATATGTTAGAATTTTTTAGCTCAGGTGAGTTTTTAGTTACAGGCACTTGGACTACTTTTCTAATTATTGGAACCTCACTGTCGGGATGCCCTAATTCTAATGCATCATTAGTATCCTTTAAAGATACCTCTCTCCGAACCATGCGCTGCTGAGCGACTGTCGGCTTTCCCCTTTGTTCTAGTTTAAAAGCTGCTCTATCTCCTTTTTAAAGGTTAGCGCCTTCTTTAATTTTTGTAGAGATGTGTTTTTTGTAATTTAGATCAATGTCTAACTAAAAGCCCAGGTCTTTCACGTTTTCTTTAAGTTGGATGAGGGTCTTATCGAAGTGGAAGGGTGGTATTGTTTTTTGTCCAAGGTTTTTTCTGTTAATTAGGATACATTCAGTTTTGCTCATATTTAAGCATAATTTGAGGTGGATTAGCATGTTTCTGATTGCATCAAGGTGAGAGGCTGCTTTTGACATGGCATCTTCTATCGTAGAGGAGATTGGAACGAGGATTTGTATGTCATCGGCATACATGTAATAAGTTATGTCAAGACTTGATAAGAGATGGCATAAAGGAATAAGGTAGATGTTGAATAAAATGGGAGATAGAGCCGATCCCTGTGGCACACCTGTTTCGAGGGGGATGGGGCTCGAAGATAAATTGTTGTAAGAAACTTTGAAATATCTATTATTAAGGAAGGAAGTAAACCAGCTAAGAGTTTTGCCAGCAAGCCCAATAGATTCAAAGTTGGAAATCAGAATTTTGTGATCCACTGTGTCGAATGCAATTGATCTAATGATCTGAAGTCGGCGAAACAATGTGACAAGGCGATAGCTAAAGCCAGAAGAATGCTGGGCTTCATAGAGAGAAGAATATCGAGTAAGAAAAGGGAAGTAATTATCCCCTTGCACAGGTCCTTGGTGAGGCCTCACCTGGAGTACTGTGTTCAGTTTTGGAGACCGTATCTCCAAAGGGACAGAGACAAGATGGAGGCGGTCCAGAGAAGGGCATCCAGAAAGGTGGATGGTCTTCATTGAATGATTTATGAGGAGAAATTGAAGAATCTAAATATGTACACCCTGGAGGAAAGGAGGAGCAGAGGTGATATGATACAGACTTTCAGATACTTGAAAGGTTTTAATGATCCAAAGACAACGACAAACCTTTTCCGTCAGAAAAAAATCAGCAAAACCAGGGGTCACGAGTTGAAGCTCCAGGGAGGAAGACTCAGAACCAATGTCAGGAAGTATTTCTTCACGGAGAGGGTGGTGGATGCCTGGAATGCCCTTCTGTAGGAAGTGGTGAAGACCAGAACCGTGAAGGACTTCAAAGGGGTGTGGGATAAACACTGTGGATCCATAAAGTCTAGAGGACGTGAATGAAGAGTGGGTGGCTCGCGGGAATGATGGCTACTGCCTGGAGATAATACCCTTATTCAATAAACATACACAAGGTTAATTTGACTCCAACATTGCTCTAAGCTTCAATGGCAAGAGGAAATGTGGAAAAAAGGATTTGCATTCACAAAAAAGCGGGGAGTAGCTTGCTTGTTACGACGGTTACTACCCCAAACCAAATAAGCCTGATACTTCACTTTCAACAGCATAGCTCTCTGCTTCAACGGTAGGGGAGAAAGACTGATACTTAATGCATATCCAGCATAGCTCTCTGCTTCAATGGCAGGGGGAATGAAGAAAAGTGGATCTATATACAGACAACAATCAACAAGGACTGAATTACATAGTCTGGGTAAACAAATAAGCATGGGTGTAGCTTGCTTATTGCGGCGGTTACTACCCCTAACTAATTAAGCTAGATATTTTACTTAGATGCAGTTCCAACACTGCTCTCTACATTAATGGTGGGGGTGGAAGGGAAATAGAACCAAAAGGTTGCTAAGAGCCAAGAGTAACAGATAAGTATATGAGAGAAAAAAAAGTGCGAAGCTTGCTGGGCAGACTGGATGGGCCGTTTGGTCTTCTTCTGCTGTCATTTCTATGTTTCTATGTTCCTGTAGTACCACGGATCAGTCCAGAAGCCCTTCCCTGTTTCTTTTGCTTACTGTCCAGTCAAAGCTTGTTGTTGCAGATTCTCAGAACTCGATACGTCATTTTCTACTGAATTCTGAACAATTACACCGGAAGCTTTGGTTGTTTGAGAACCAAGTATATGCAAGAGCGCTTAGTTATACCATGTTCTTTACAATGTTATTGAGTTGCTCATTTGAGCTTTTTTGGTTACTTGCTTGATCCTGCTCATGTTTGTTGTTTTCTGCTTTGACAATGGTTATACTGAAGGGCTACAGGGTAGGCTATGTCCTGATATAGGATACCCTTTCAGTTTTGGTCTGTCTCCATCTGCTGGACAGGAGGCTCAACCCACTGTCTGGACTGATCCATGGTACTACAGGAACGAAAATTAACAGGTAAGAACTAATTTTCCTTTGCCCTTGTTCTACCTATAAGTATAACTCTGACCTTAAAAGTTGATAAAACTATGGCTAAGAAAATAATTTTACCCTGGTACATTTTAGGAAAATATCAGTGTATGATGATACCTGCAAAACATTTAGTGTTAAATGAATATCTTTATTCTATCAAAACTTCATGTTAATATCGGATTTCATAATAGCCTATATATAATTTATATTTCTAAGTGCCTCCTTCCTGAAGAAAAAAAAGAAAGAAAAAGAATGGTTGAATGAAAAAAGCTTTCAGAATGTGATGAAGTGCTATAGTTTGTTGGTTATGCCCTGCATGATAGTGCATTGCATATTCAGCTAATTCAGCTCACCTGTTTGACTGAATGCTCTGGTGTTTTAGAATCTGTTTGCAAGGTTATATATAGTGTGTGAAGCTGAAAGCATTCTAGGTTCTAGCTTGTAAATGAATGTATGAGTAAGAACTAATATTGTGCTTACCCCCCATGCCTTCCCAGTGTGTTGTAGCTACTGTTGCATTTGGAATGGGCATTAATAAACCAGACATCCGCCAGGTCATTCATTTTGGTGCTCCTAAGGAAATGGAGTCCTACTATCAGGAGATTGGGCGGGCTGGCCGAGATGGACTTCCTAGTTCTTGTCATGTATTGTGGACTCCGACAGACATGAATTTAAACAGGTAAACTACTTATAGACTGCAGTGTATGGTGTGTGAAAGGGGCCTAGTCTGTCTGTATTGTAGTGTCACCTCAAGGATGTGAGGAGCGTCATGAAAATATATTTATGGGCTTAATAATTATCATATAGAACATTCATTTAAAGCTACCATTAAGTAATGTTGTAAGATTTGTTAAAATAATGCACATTTTGTTCTTTCTTTTAAAAATTGTAAGCACTGTTCCCTGTACATACCAGGATCATTCCAGATGGTGGGTTATGTTCCATGTCCAGCAGATGGAGTCAGAACACAAAATTCCCAGGGGAGGACCCATATAACCACGCCTCCCCTGTAACAGCCCTCAGTAACGTTCTGACTCCAGCAGATGTCAGCAGGGGACTTGTGGTCCCCAGCTTGTTAGCTTAGGGCTACCTCCTCAGGGGGATCAAGTTTAAAAAAAAAAAAAAAAAAATGAAGTTTTAAATTTACAGTTTAGGTCACTTTGCTAAGGCTCCTCTTACAGCAGCGGGAGAGCTCTCCGCTGATGCTGGCTCATTGCTCTCTAGCCTGGTGACTTGCTGACAGGCTGTTGCCTGTTTTCTTTCTTTCTTTTCTCATTTTCCTCACTGAGGGCTCAGTTGGGGTAAGTGTATTTTTGTTTCATCTTCTTTTTCAGCAGAAGACTGCAATTTTTTGGACTCTGTTCGGCTCTCTGAGGTGAAAGTCGGTAGCGCCGGCCTCTCCCTCCTGACCCAGGTTTTTCCCCCCTCCCTTTTGGGGAACGCCTGCTGTCGGGAGGGTAATTCCCCGTCAGTTCTTCTTCAGGTCGGTGGGGGACCGCGGCATGCGTCCGTTGCCGGGTCGGCGCTCATTTTAGGCGCGAGCCACCTGTAGAGCCTCCCTCCCCTCCCTCTCTCTCCCTGCGGCGATGCAGTCTGCGGCGCCTTGTGAGGGGTTCGTCAGGGCCGGATTATTTTCTGAAGAGGGTCTGTGCTCAGGCTGTTTCCCCGAGGGGGAATGTGCGCCAGCTACTAACAAGGACGTTCGAGCTGCAGACCGCGTGGGAAGGAAGCGCCAGGCCCTGTTCCCTCTCAACGCGGGAACGGCGGCCATTTTGTTGCAAGATTCTGATGCCGCGCTTTCTGAGGAGGACACGGATAATCCATTTTCCACTTCTAGGCCCGTTTTGGACCCTTACTCCGAGTCTAATCCTGGTAGGCAGAGGGGGGATCCCCCGGGGGGGGGGGGGGGTGACCCTCAGGATGCCAGGCCTTTTCCCCTGATTCATAGTCCTGATGCACAGGGCTTTTCTTCAGAGCAGAGACACGACCTTCGGGACCTGGGGACCCTCTCCCCCAAGATACCATGTCCTAACCCCCTCCTGGGTGGGACCCTCCCTCAGGCTCGCCCCCCTTTAGTAGGCGGGGGAGCGGGGACATCTCGTGGCCCTACCCGGGACAAACCATCGATAATACAGGACTTCGTCGGGGGGAAGGACAATCCCAAGACCCTGACGTGGACGACCCCACCTTGGCGGCCCAAGTGGAGGGCGACGACCCTAGGGTCCTCCGCATCTTCCAAGCGGCGGAGTTAGATGACCTCATTCCCTACATCCTCCAGGAAATGGATATTGATCCCCCTCCGGAACGGGTGGGGCCTGACCCGGCTCTCAAGAAGGGGGACCCCCTCCTAGCAGGACTGCGGCCTCTAGCCAAGTCTTTTCCCACTCATCACAAGATCTTGCAGTTGATCACCCGGGAATGGGATTTCCCGGAGGCCAACCTTAGGGTCGGTAGAGCCATGGAAAAATTGTATCCTCTGCCGGCTTATTTTTTAGAAATTCTGGGATGCGGGCGGCTATCTGCAGTTCCCTCGCACAGCGAGCGGGTCTTCGGTGGGTGCAGCAGCTTCTCACCTCCCAGTCCTTACCAGATGCTGAGGCTCACCAGGCGGACAGACTGGAAGCCGTGGTTGCCTATGGAGCGGATGCTTTATAGCCCGAACCATGGTGGCGGCGGTCTCAGCGCGTCGGCTCCTTTGGCTTCGCAATTGATCGGCTGATTCCTCTTCCAAGACACGTTTGGGGTCCCTTCCTTTTAAGGGTAGGTATCTTTTTGGTGAAGACTTGGTTCAGATCATCAAGTCCCTTAATGAGAACACTGTGCACAAATTGCCCGAAGAATCGACCCTGTTCGTCAAGATCATATAATTACTCCAGAAACCGTTATCGTAACCAGCGGAGAGCACGTCCTCAGAGGCAACAACAGCCACCTCGGGCTCCCTCTTCTCGTTCGCACTCCTGGAACCGGCCGTTTCATGGGCGCCGCCAGGGTAGGGAAGCGCAGGGTGCTGGTACATCCGCTAAATCTACCCAATGATGCCAGACGGACCCGCGAGGTGGTCCCTCGATGAAGAGTGGGTCCAAATCACGTCGGATCAATGGGTTCTGGATATTCTAAGACGCGGTTACGCTTTGGATTTTCTTTGCGCTCCTCGGGACCCGGTTCCTGTATTCCCCTTGCGGGTCCTTAATCAAACAGGAGCCGTACGGCAGACCCTCGATTGTCTCCTTCAATTGGGGGGCCATAGTGCCGGTGCAGCCGCCGAACTGGGCCGGGGGCATTATTCAATCTACTTTGTGGTTCCCAAGAAGGAAGGTACTTTTCGTCCTATCCTGGACCTCCAGCAGGTCAACCGGTCATCAGAGTCCATCGTTTTCTGCATGGAGACACTCCGTTCAGTGTTAGCGGCAGTTCATTCCGGGAGAATTCTTGGCTTCGTTGGATCTCAAGGAGGCGTATCTCCAACATACCAATTTGTCAAGCTCATCAGCGTTACCTACGGTTCAAATTTTTTGGTCAACACTTCCAATTTCGCGCTCTTCCCTTTGGCCTGGCCACAGCTCTACGGGTTTTTCACGAAGATCATGGTGGTAGTGGTGGCAACCTTGCGCAAGGAAGGCATCCTTGTGCATCCTTACCTAGACGAATGGCTCATCCGTGCAAAGTCACGAGCGCAGTGTATCCTCGCAGTCGACAGAGTGGTACAACTTCTCCAATCTCTGGGATGGATTGTCAACTTCACCAAGAGCAGCCTGGTCCTGTCCCAGTCATTGGATTTTCTGGGAGCTCACTTCGACACCAAGAATGCCAGGGTTTTTCTGCATCCGGACAGAGCTCATTCTCTGCGTCAGCAGATTCAAGGATTTATGGCGCTCGAGACACCCACTGCCTGGGACTACCTGCAGGTACTGGGGACCATGGCCTCGACCATCGATCTGGTTCCTTGGGCATTCGCGCATCTGAGGCCTCTGCAGAGATCCCTACTCTCCCGGTGGCAGCCGGTGTCGAGAGATTTCCAGGCAATCCTTCCGATTCCGAGAGGAACCTTCATCAGTCTCCATTGGTGGCTGGAACCGCGGCACCTAGCTCCGGGGTTGTCGCTGGAGGACCTGGATTGGGTGATTATCGCCACGGACGCCAGCCTCACAGGCTGGGGAGCGGTCTGTCGGGACAGCTCAATCCAGGGTCGATGGACGGAGGAACAGTCGAAGTGGCCCATCAACCGCTTGCAGACCAAGGCGGTCCGTCTGGCGTTACAGGGTTTCTTCCCCATAGTACGCCATCAAGCAGTCAGGGTGCTATCGGACAATGCGACTACAGTGGCGTACATCAATCGCCAGGGAGGCACGAGAAGTTGGTCTCTCTGGAAACCGACAAATTGATGGAGTGGGCAGAGCTTCACCTCCAACGACTAGCGGCCTTGCATAGGGAGGAGGAATAGCCTTGCATAGGGAGGAGGAATAGCCTAGTGGTTAGAACAGTGGACTATGAACCAGGAGACCAAGGTTCAAGTCCCGCTGTCGCTCCTTGTGACCTTGGGCAAGTCACTTTACCCTACATTGCCTCAGGTACAAAAACTTAGATTGTAAGCCCTCTGGGGATAGAGAAATACCTACAGTACCTGAATGTAAACCGGTGTGATATCTCAATTGAGATGAATGTCGGTATATAAAAATAATAAATAAATAAAATAAATAAATAAATATATGCCCTTTGTATATAGGTATATATATGCATATGCCCTTTGTATATAGGTATATTACCCTCTACTTTCTGATTCACTTTTTTCCTCCTCCTTTTACTTTTGTTCCCCCCCCTCTCATTTCTCCAGTGTTTGCCTTGATACTATGTTAATTTATGCTATCATAGTTAATCTTTAATCTATTTTATTATCTAGTCTTGACTAAATAAGTTGTTTGTTACTGTATTTTACTGTTTTAATGTACTTTAGAATTCACCTGTTATTATACTGTTATATGTAAACGCAATTGCATATTTATCGTTCTATGTACACCGACGTGATATCTTTGATGAGCGGCGGTATATAAAATCCAATAAATAAATAAATAAATAAATATAGCGGGAGTGGACAACGTACAGGCGGACTTTCTCAGCTGACAAAACTTGGATCCTGGAGAGTGGGAGCTCTCGCAGCAGGCGATGCGGTTAATAGTACGGCGATGGGGGACACCGCACGTGGACCTAATGGCAACCACCGGAAATGCAAAGGCCGCCCGCTTCTTCAGCCGCAGGCGGGAGCGCGGCGCCGAGGGCGTGGACGCGCTGGTCCTGCCCTGGCTGCGCCACTGTCTCCTATATGTTTTCCCACCGTGGCCCCTCGTGGGCAAGGTCATCCGCAGGATAGAGGCACACCAAGGGCCGGTGATCCTTGTGGCGCCAGAGTGGCCCCGACGACCGTGGTTCGCGGATCTGCGCAATTTGACGGTGGAGGGTCCCCTTCGTCTCGGTCAGCTGCTACGTCTTCTACGCCAGGGACCAATATTTTTCAAGGAGGCAGATCGCTTCTGTTTTGCGGCCTGGCTTTTGAGAGGCGTCAGTTGAGGAGGCGCGGTTATCCGGAGCCGGTTATTTCAACGCTACTGAAAGCACGTAAGATGTCCACCTCTGTTACCTATGTTCGAGTCTGGAAGGTCTTTGAGGATTGGTGTGGAGCGAATGACATTCTTCCCATGCAGGCCTCAGTGCCACAAGTCCTTTCCTTCTTGCAGGCAGGTTTGGATTTGGGTCTTGCTTACAATTCTCTTCAGGTTCAGGTGGCGGCCTTGGGGGCTTTTCTTCGCAGTGGAAATAAGGAGTTTCTGTCCTCGCATCCGGACTTCTCCCGTTTCCTTAAAGGAGTGAAACACTTGAAGTCTCCGATTCGCCCACCTTGTCCGTCATGGAATCTGAATCTGGTGCTCTGAGTCCTCTGTGGTTCGCCGTTCGAACCTCTAAGCTCGGCTACCATCAAGGACGTCACTCTCAAGATCATTTTTCTCTTGGCAATCAGTTCAGCAAGACGTCTTTCCGAGCTGCAGGCCCTATCCTGTCATGAACCATACCTTTGTTTCACGCCTGAAGGGGTTTCGCTGAGGACGGTTCCTTCTTTTCTCCCTAAAGTGGTTTCGGCATTCCACCTCAACCAATCGGTGGAATTACCATCTTTTGCCTTTTCTGAGTCTGGAGACCTGCGTAGACTGGATGTACGGCGGTCTCTGATACATGATCTGGAGGTGACTAATGATTTTCGGCTCTCCGATCATCTGTTTATCCTCTGGTCCGGACCCCGGAAGGGTTGCATGGCCTCCAAACAATCTATAGCGCGGTGGTTGAAGGGAGCGATCATAGCGGCGTACCTTGGCGTAGGTAAGTCCCCTCCGCTGGTTGTCAAGGCTCATTCTCTTCGAGCCCAGGCGACATCTTGGGCGGAGAGCTCCTCCGTCTCCACTCAGGAGTTTTGTAGGGCGGCCACCTGGAAGTCTATCCATACTTTTGTGAGACATTATCGCCTGGACGTCGGTGCTCCGTCGGGCGGTCAGCTTGGAGACAAGGTAATACGAGCAGGTCTGTCTGCGGCCCACCCGTGATGGGAAAGCTTTGGTACATCCCACTGTCTGGAATGATCCTGGTATGTACAGGGAAAAGAAAATTATTCCTTACCTGCTAATTTTCGTTCCTGTAATACCATGGATCATTCCAGACACCCTCCCTTGGTTTGGGGGTTTGCTTGTGGGACATCCCTGCCTACCTGTCTTAACAATCTTTTACTCTGTATTTCGAATACTGCATGTCTTTTTTGTTCACGCACTGCTGTTTGCAAGTTCACTGTTCAGAATTTAGTTGCTGTTTATTTGGACAGCGGTTATTTCAATTCCTTCTTTGATTACTTGATCCCTCTGTTTTTAGTCTCTCTCTTTTGGGCTTTGTTAGTCTAGTTACTGAGAGCTGTTACAGGGGAGGCGTGGTTATATGGGTCCTCCCCTGGGAATTTTGTGTTCTGACTCCATCTGCTGGACATGGAACATAACCCACCGTCTGGAATGATCCATGGTATTACAGGAACGAAAATTAGCAGGTAAGGAATAATTTTCTTATTTGTGATTAAAATGCAGTCAGATGGTATGACACTGTTTGCTTCCTTTACATTGGCTGATGACATGAGTTTTTCTTGAGAGTCATAGTCAAATGAAACAACCTGAAACATCCACACTATGAATTAATTTGACATCTACACAACACTTAAAGATGAATTTTCAAAGAGTTGCATGTGTAAAAATCAGTACATATGTGTGTAAATAGTATATACTCGTGTATATGCTATTTTAAAAACCTCAAAATACAGGTCTAAGAGTCCATGAGTAAATCTGAGCATGTAAAAAAGGCTGGGTCAAGGGCATTCCAGGTTGGGGACAACATTTATGCGAACAAGTTGCTATTTTATAAGCAATTAACGCATTTAAATTTGGCAGGTTACACCTGCTCTATATCCACGTCTTAAAAGTGAAATACTGACTGGGTGGGGGGTCTGCATAAAATGGAGGGAGTAGAGGCTGAAAAGTCTGGAGGGTCTCGATGACCTGGGTGAACTGGTAAACTAATCGGTAAAATTGATAATTTCATTGCCATGTCCTGCTTGTCTACTCTTTGATATGATGACCCATAGCAAAGGCAGGGATACAAGGAGGATAACTTGCGTGAAAATCTACTCCAGTATTTTATATCCTGCATGTATATGATATACGGAGGTTATAAAATACACATACATGCACCCTGCAACATACGAGCATGTTAAAAAAAACCCAAAACAAAACACACAAACATATAGTATATTGCACTTATCCAGATAAATACCAACTTATCCGGCTAAGTAGGGAATTTATCTGGATAAGTTCAAATTTATTCAGTCAAGTAACGGCAAATTTGCTACTTAACCAGATAAATCTTAAAATACCATTACCCAACAAATAGGGAGATTTATCAAGCAGTGATAGGCTATAATGTGCATATAACAGTGTGTATCATTCGATAAACACTATATATTGTGTGATATAGCCTTATCATGGTGATATCGCAGTTGCATCAACTTAAAAGCCTGCTTTGCTTACATTTATTTTTTATTTATTTATTTAAGGTTTCTTATATACCGAGGCACGTTTGCAAAACATCACCTCGGTTCACAATGTAACATAACTTAGCAACAAGCTTTACAATAATAACATTAATAGGGGGAGTGTTAACAGGGGCAGGAGATAATACAGGACTTATATACAGGAATTATATACATATGTACATGTTAGTTTTAACAAGGGAGTTAAAACAAGGCAGTGAAGAAAATTAGCAGGGGGAAGTAAAAGATGGATGGGAGGAAGATCACAGAATGCATAGTAAATTCTATACACTATGGGGTAGATTTTCAAAAACGGTGCGTTCGTGTACTTTTGTTGGCGCTCCAGGCGCAAACAAAAGTACGAGGGATTTTAGTAGATACGCGCGTAGCCGCTAAAATCCTGGATTGGCGCGCGCAAGGCTGCCTATTCCGTGTAGCCGGCGCGCGCCGAGCTGCGCAGCCTGCCGCCATTCCCTCCGAGGCCACTCCGAAATTGGAGCGGCCTCGGAGGGAATTCGCTAACGCCCTCCCCTCACCTTCCCCTCCCTTCCTCTACCTAACCCACCCCCCCGGCCCTGTCTAAATCCCCCCCCTACCTTTGTTGGGGGATTTACGCCTCCCAGAGGGAGAAGTAAATCCCCGCGCGCCAGCGGGCCGCTGGCGTGCCTAGACGCAACCCGGGGGCGGTTCCAGAGGGCGCTGCCACGCCCCCGGACCGCCCCGGGCCGAAACCACGCCCCCGGGCCCGCCCCCGAAACGCCGCATCTTGCCTCGAAAACGGCACGCCGCTCGGCCCCGCCCCCCGACACACGCCCGACACGCCCCCCTCGGAAAACCCCGGGACTTACGCGAGTCCCGGGGCTCTGTGCGCGCCGGTAGGCCTATTGAACATAGGCGCACCGGCGCGCAGGGCCCTGCTCGCGTAAATCCGCCCGGATTTACGTGAGTAGGGCTCTTAAAATCCGCCCCTATATATTGTGTGATATAGTCTTATCATGGTGATATCGCACGTTGTATCAACTTAAAAGCCTGCTTTGCTTACATAAATCACAGAATGCATAGTAAGTCTATGTTAATAAAATAACCACATTATTTTATCTACAATTTTGAGAAAAGTTATTCTAGCATGGATGCACCGGGACCCTAATGCGGATCTCAATGCCAACGTAACACCCCCGTCCCCCAAAGTTGACAAAAAGCCACTTTGGGTCTTATTAAACTCTCCACCCACTCCAGAGCTGAATAACACAAGTTTAAAACTTGTGATCGTTGTGGCCATTCATCAAGGCCTCAACACTGGCTACTGCCCATTCACGCATCTTTCATGTACATTAATAATAGTCATCTTTTTACAAATCTATCCAAAGTAGAGAGTATAACAAAACACTCACATTCACTCACCTCATGCCTAGAACAGAAATGGCTAGGCAACAGGTAGGCTAAAACTCTTAAGAAGTTCCCTTGGGAAATTTAATTATGAATAAATGTAGGTAGATGAGATTGTCTGGAGAAGGGGGTGGGGAGAAGCACATTTTTTGCAATACTGGGGAATGGAGCTAAAATCACAAAACTGTAGCAAGAATCATACATTGCCGCTGATCCTTCCATGATCCTCATCCTCTTATGCTATATACTTAAAGTACCTGCATGTACCGGTAATCTGCTTTGAAGTGCCTGAAGTATTCATTGTATTACCTGCTGTATTTGTGCTTTGCCAATTGTTTTTCCTTGTTTCCTGGTCTGATTCTTTAAGAACTTTTTCTCTTTTTTTGCAAATTCTGTTCCATATTTCCTCTAGTATGATGGTAGATTCTTACTCATTTTCATGGGGTAATGTCTTCAAATGGGTAAATGTTTGCATTTACCATAGCAGGAATGATCCTCCCTTGTAAGACAGGGTATATTGGATACGATTTCAATCTAGCAAATTTACTGCTAATGCTCTTCTTATTACTTGCATTGTACCAAAGAGAGCCACCTTCTGGAGTTCATTGGATATAATACACCCACATCTCCAGCCCCCCCCTCCCAAATTCCGGACCCTCGCTGGATTCATTTGAGCTCACCTCTGCTCTGGAAATTGAATCCCTTATAAAGAAAATGAAACCCTCCTACCACCCTCTCGACCAAATCCCAACCAAGCTTCTTCTATTGGTGCCTGACTCGATCTCCAAGTACCTAGCCGACATCATAAACTACTCACTATCTCAAGGAATCTTCCCGGACGTCCTAAAAATTGCCACCCTCAAACCCTTCTTAAGAAAGCAATCTAGATCCTAGAGAACTCAATAACTTCCGCCCCATTTCCAACCTACCTTTTCTGGCAAAGATCATAGAAAAAATTGTTAACAGCCAATTAATTATCAGAATATCTGGAAGATCACAACATCCTCCACTCATCGCAATATGGATTTCGTAAAGCTCTAAGCACCGAATCCCTCCTCATCTCCCTCACAGATCATCTCATCATGGCATGGACTCCGGTCACTCCTTCCTTCCGCGAGGAATTGGGATCAGATGAACCAAGAGGCCATTGGAAAAGCACTGCAGGGCTTCCAGCCTCCATTGATGCCGGTATCGGTGCCTGTGCCGATCCGATTCCCATGGCGCTCGCACCGCTATTAGGTAGACTGGATACGTTAATCGGTGACCTTCCACCATTGGAACCGAGGATACCGGTATGTCCACTTCCTTCGATGACGATACCTTTGTCATCAGAAGACAAATAAACACAGATACCCATACGCCGCTGGAATTCTGCCACCGACTCATCCATCGATGTCACCGGTTCCAATCGGTGCCTTCCATCGATTCCATTGGTGCCACCGCCGATGCTGTCTGCCTCGGCCTGGCCTGGCCCTTCGGAATAACACCATTTCTCCCCTCTGAAGAACCTCAGGGAGCTGGTGATCAAACTTATGATTCTTCCAGGATACAGATGATCTGCCTTCAGAGCCCTCTCCTACTGAAGAGAGAGAAGGCATTATCCTCCAGAGGATCTGTCCTTTATTAACTTCATTAAAGAAATGTCTGAGACAATTCCTTTTCAGCTTCAGACAGAAGAGGACTCCAAGCACAAGATGCTGGAAGTACTCCAGTTTCTCACAGGACAAGCAGGATGGTAGTCCTCACATATGGGTGACATCATCAGGATGGAGCCCAATCACGGAAACATTCTTCAAAGTTTCCAGAACTTTGACTGGCCCCTACTGGGCATGCCCAGCATGGCACTAACCCTGCAGCCAGCAGGGATACCCCTTCAGTCTTTTTTATTCCGTGCAGCAGTAGCCTCGCGGTAAAGGAGCTCTGCAGAGATTCCTGACAGGAATTTTCTGCACGAAATTACTAAAAGTTAATTTGCCCCACGGGGGTCACTCCTCTAACTTTTTTCAGACCGCGGTACTCCGGTAAGTTTTTATCCATTTTCCGTCGATTATAGTAGAGTTTGGCCCTCGCAGCCTACTGGCCATCTACCGTACCGTAGCTCGATTTTTTTCCATGGCCATGGAGTCTGTGTTCCGTCGGTGCCCGGACTGTACCCACATCATGTCTATCACAGACCCCCATAAAGTCTGTGTAATGTGTCTAGGACGCGAGCACGATGTCTTGACCTGCACCAAATGTGCCCTAATGACACCAAAAGGTCGCAAGGCCAGAATGGAGAAGATGAACTTCTCTTCCATGCTCAAACCCCGACTCCGTCCATTGCATCGACGTCGTCAGAAGCCGGCACCGGTCAACTTCGCGCCAGCATCGACCACTGGCCGGTGACTGCCCGGCATCAACGACTTTTCGGCCATCAACACCCTCTAACTCCCCCCTCAGGACCGAGGGGATCACAGGGACAAACATCGCCATTGACAACCGTAAAAGTCTTGGACCATCGAGGGAGCAAAATCATTGACCTCGCCATCGTCCGAGCCGCTGTCGAAGAAACCAATTCCAGAAAAGGCACCGACTGTTTCTTCTGCGATGGGGTCAACCGAGGCAAACCCTCACCCGACAGGGGATTGGGAGCCGCGACTTCCGCCTTTAATGTTTGTCCCTCCAGCTATGCCTCTACCTCACTCTTCTGTTCCGGAACCGGGGCTGCTTGCTCCAGGTCTCCAAGAGAGAACTGGACTGATGGTTCATGAGGCCATCGACAAGGCCAATGCAGACGACTTCAGGTTCCTCCTACAATCGGTACCCGCTTGCGGAACCGATCATCGAGCCCGATTCCGGCAGTGCCTGGCACCGCTGCTGTCCAGGATGGAAGAGCTCATGGCCACTTTTCCCACCGATGGATCCCGGGTCTCCAATGGCTCCGGTGCCCTCCACACTTACAGTGTCATCAGGAGGAGAAATACCATTCTGCAATCCCTCCATTGGGAGTTCTTGCCTCAGCCATCGATGCCAATTACGTCCCTCGCCACTGATCCAACCATCGGTGGCCGATACAATCCATTGGCGCCAGCCGAGCCATCCATCGATGCCCTCGATGCCTGTGCCGATGCCTTCGATGCTTTCATCGGTGCCTTCGATAATTCCTTCGATTCCTTCGGAGCCTAGACCAGGACCTTCAGGTATCTCCACCATCCCGTCCCCCTCTAGTTCTAGAGGGACAGGTGCTGATCGTTATGATACCTGGACTGATGATTCCTCTCCAGACAACCGATGATTTACCTTCACCACCTTCACACCACTGAAAGTAGGAAGCGTTCTCCTCCAGAGGACCTCTCCTTTATAAATTTTGTGAAGGAAATGTCTGAATTGGTTTTCCTTCCAATTACAGACTGAACAGGATGATAGGCACCAGATTGGATGGTTGCTCCAATACCTGGATGCCCCTAAAGTAATCACCTCTATCCCTATCCACCAGTTCTTCTGCATATCCTGAGGAAGAACTGCGACATTCTGGCTCCATTCCTCCAGTCCACAGGAAAGCTGACACTGCCTATTTGGTGCAGTCAGCTCCAGGCTTTCAGAAATCATAGTTAGATCACCACTCTGTAGTGATGGAGTCTGCACAGAAGAGAGCAAAAAGGTCGAAGCCTCACTCTTCTGTTCCACCTGGCAAGGAACAGAAGTTCCTAGATGCCATCGGTCACCGAGTCTTCCAAGGGTCCATGCTCATCTCCCGGATTGCAGCCTATAAGCTTTATATGACCCAATATAATAGGGTCATTTTAAAGCAGATACAGGACTTCTCGGACTCCCTGCCTCAGCAATTTCAAGAACAATTACAAACCCTAGTAAACAAGGGTTTTGAGGTAGGCAAACATGAGATCAGAACATCTTATGACATCTTTGATACTTTTACTAGAGTATCTGCAGCTGCTATTTCGGCGAGAAGGTGGGCCTGGCTCAAGTACAAAACAGGTTATCCGACCTGCCTTGTGTCGGAGATAATCTGTTTGGCGAACAGATTCAACGGACGGTGGCGGAACTAAAGGACCATCATGAGACCCTAAGACAGCTCTCTCTGATGCCTTCTGACTTCTCTTCAAAACAGCCCTTCAGGAAGGACTCTAAGAAATCCTTCTTCCACCCGAAGAAGTCCTACCCGCCACCAACCAGATCCCGTGCCACGAGACCTTATCAAAAACCACAGTCTCATCAAACACGGAAACAAAAGCCACAAGCAGCTCCTCAACTAGGGCCTGCTTCAGGTTTTTGACTTCCACCTAGAGAGCAGCAGCCAGATTCCACTGCCTCAGATACCAGTGGGAGGTCGATTGTGCCACTTCCCCAACATATGGCACTCAATCACCTCAGACCAATAGGTATTGGCAATAATTGATCAGGTTACCATCTGAACCTTCTCTCCGTGCCTCGGACCTCGCGACCTCTACCGATGTGTAGAACAACCGATCACTCCATTCTTCTAGATCAAGAGGTCGCCCTCCTTCTCCAGTCCAAAGCAATAGAACCCATGCCGTGCTCTCAGCACGGCCTAGGGTTCTATTCCCAAAAATCGGGAGGTGTTTGTCCTATACCGGACCTACGGGCCCTCAACAAGAACCTCCAGCAAGAAAAGTTCAAGATGGTCACCTTGGGCTCGCTTATACCTCTTCTACAAAGAGGAGACTGACTCTGCTCTCTGGACCTCCAGGACACATACACTCATATTGCGATAACTCCATCTCATCGCAAATACTTGAGGTTTCTAGTAGGCCCCAAGCACTATCAATACCGAGTGCTTCCATTTGGCCTAGCCTTTGCGCCATGAGTCTTTACAAAATGCCTCGTAGTCATCGCAGCCTTCCTCAAAACCCAAGGTGTTCACGTCTACCTCTACCTGGACGATTGGTTAATCAGGGCTCCCACTCAACAAGCTGCTCTGTCGTCCCTCAGTATAACCTTACATACTCTAATTTCATTAGGATTTCTTGTCAACTACGTCAAATCCTACTTAGTCCCATCTCAAACCTTGTCGTTCATTGGGGCAGACTTGGACACTTTGCAGGCAAAGGCTTTCCTGCCTTGACAACGAGCACTAACTCTCGTGTTTCTTGCTCACCAGCTGCAGTCTCAGCACTCTGAGACTGCACGCCAATTTCTCGTTCTCCTGGGACACATGGCGTCCTCGGTCCATGTCACACCAATAGCCCGCTTGGCCATGAGACTCATGCACTGGACTCTAAGGTCTCAATGGACTCAATCCATTCAGCCCCTGTCGACCAATGTCCACGTCACAGACTCACTCCGTCTGTCTCACGCCTGGTGGAAAAATCAGATTTCCTAGCGTGTAGCAGATGGACTCAGTACAAATGGGTATAGTGTGCTCGTGCTAGCAGTTGGAGACAGATCTGACGTCAGCACGGGTACATATACCCCCACAGGAAGTGAAGCAACTCAGTAATTTTCCGTCTCCAAAGCAGTTTGGAGCGCCTGCACGCTCACTGAGCATGTTTTCCAATACTACTTTCTTCTTTCTACTTTCCAAATTTCTCAGAAGACGAGCCCCGCACTCCTGCGGTGATACCCTCGGGTCCCTCCCCCAGTTGTTTCCCGAGGTGGTTGCCGCGTTCGGCCACCGGACCGAGGTCTACGCCTCGGTCCGGTGGCCGAACGCGGCAGGGATCTAGCCCCCGAATGAGAAGGGCTCGGGCCTGGCTGAGAGGCGCCTCGGTCCCGGCGAGGACTTAGCCCTGAGCGAGACGCGTTCGGCGGCTTAGAGGCAGCGGGTGCACTTCCTCAAGAGCGGCGGTGAAGGTATTTCCCCTCTCCCCCCCGCAGCCGGAGACCGCCCGGGTTACAGCCGGGAAGCGCCGAGGATCAGGTAAGGCGTACATTTTTTACTTTTGGTCTCCGAGGTACGAGGATCGGCGGTGTTGCCTGCATGCGGCACGCCGTTGAGGTCGCCATTTTGTCTGCCTTGTTCAGGTATTCAGTGCCCGTGGTTAGGCGCCTGTTGATGGGCGCACAACGCAGCAAATAGATTGCTCAGCGCATATTGGTTATTATTGAGCGCATATTGTATATTATTGAGCGCATATTGCTGAACGCATATTATTGAGCGCATAGTGTTTATTATTGAGCGCATATTACTGAACGCATATTATTGAGCACATATTGTTTATTATTGAGCGCATATTGTTTATTATTGAGCGCATATTGCTGAACGCATATTATTGAGCGCATATTTGTTTATTATTGGGCGCATATTGCTCAACGCATATTATTGAGCGCATATTATTCATGGGCTCATATTATTATTGAGCGCACATCGCTGACACATAAGCGCCGGTGCTCTGCATTCGCAAGACGCGATGGAACATAGAGATGCCCTGGCGTCTCCAGAGGTGGCACCTCCTGCTTCCGGCGTGAAAGCTCTTGGCCTGTGCTCAGCGTGCCAGCTTAGAGCCACGCAGAGCGAGGAGCCAGACTCCCTTTGTGCCCAATGTGAGGAGGCCGTGGGAGCCTCGGGCCAGGACCAGTCTCAACCGAGGTTTACCGACAGTTCCCCAGGGGCCACCCCGGATCTAGCGGGCCGTCTTGAACAGCCAGGAATCCCGGGGGACCTGGTACCCCGACGGCTGGAGTCCGCTTCCATTTCCTGGGTGGACTTATTTAAGGGGATCCACGCCTTCGTACAGTTGCAGTCGGCTTCCCGTCCAGGCCCTGCTGCCCCGGCTGCCCCTGTCCCCGGACCCTCTCGCCCTTACCGCGGGCACCCGGCTCCGGGCAGTCCGGCTCCTGCGGACGCGAATGTCTCGGAAGATGAGTCCAAACCCCCCGAGGAGGGGGAACTTCCCTCGGGGATAGAGCCATATCGTACTATGAGGTGGTTCTTTCCCAAGGAGGATCTCTCCGACCTGGTCTCTCAGTGCCTGACGGAGTTTGCTATTCCAGGCCCCAGCACCATGGAGGCATCTACGCAGAACCCCCTGCTGGAGGGTCTTCGTCCCACAGCCCGCCATTTCCCCTTCCTGCAAGCGGCGCAACAGCTGATCGATTTGGAGTGGAATGCGCCGGAGGCCTCATTCAAAGGGGGTCGGGCCCTGTCCGGCATGTACCCCCTGGACCCGGCAATCAAGGATATGCTGGCGTGCCCTAAGGTGGACGCCTTGGTTAGCGCAGTGGTCAAACGCACTACCATTCCAGTGGAGTGGGGGCGGCCCTCAAGGAGGCTCATGACCGACGCCTGGACTCCATCCTGAAACAAACCTTTGAGGTGGCAGCTCTGTTTTTGCGAATCGCAACCTGCTGCACAGTGGTAACGCGTTCCTGTTTGTCACAGGTCAGGAACAATGCGCCGGCAGCAGACATGGAGTCAGCTATCTCGTTCCTTACGGATGCCGCCTCCGACCTAGTCCGTACGACAGCCAAGGGGGTCTCCTCCTCAGTAGCAGCCAGGAGGCAGCTAAGGATCCGGAACTGGTCAGCCGACGCTCCTTCTAAGACTCGTCTCACTAGAATGCCGTTCAAGGGGTCTCTTCTGTTTGGCAGCGACCTCGATAAACTGGCCAGCACATGGGGTGCTTGTCCAGTACCTCGACTGCTGGAAGACAGGTCCAAGAGGAGCCAGCGCACCTTTCCGAGCCCCTCCAGAGGTAGAAGCTCCCAACGCTTCACTCCCTATAGGAGTCGCTATCAGGCACCTTGTCCTCAGGCCAGGAACCAGTCCTTTCAGACCAAGCAGCACAAGAGGGGAGCCGGCTCGGGTTCAGGTCCCGGCCGCACCCCACAATGAGAATCAGCAGATCCATCCGGGGAACGAAGCCATAGGGGGCAGGTTCACCCTCTTCTACCCCAGATGGGTCGAGATTACATCGGACCAATGGGTCCTCGCCATCATCCGAGAGGGGTATTATCTGGACTTCCATCACATCCCTCCGGACAGGTTTGTGTAGTCTGGGCACTATTCCATTTATTTCATGGTACCCAAGAAAGAGGGCACTTTCCGGCCCATATTGGACCTCAAGTCAGTCAACCGATACTTAAGGGTCCCGAGGTTTCGCATGGAAACTCTGCGCTCAGTCAAGTCCGCAGTACAGCCAGGGGAATTTCTCACGGCCTTAGACTTGTCAGAAGCCTACCTGCATATCCCGATCCATCGGGACCATCAGCGCTACCTATGCTTCAAGGTTCTGGGACGACACTGCCAATTCCGGGCTTTGCCTTTTCAGGTTAGCCACGGCGCCGCGGACCTTCACCAAGGTGATCGTAGCGGTGGCAGCGGCGCTCAGAAGGGAAGAAATCCTTGTCCATCCCTACCTAAATGATTGGCTCATCAGGGCGAAATCCCGAGAGGAGAGCCATCGGGCAACCAACAGAGTGATCTCCCTGCTGGACAGCCTGGGATGGGTAGTCAACCTAAACAAGAGCTGCCTACTGCCTTCCCAATCACTGGAATACCTGGGAGTCCAATACGACACCCAGGCAGACAAAGTCAGCCTCACCACCAAGAGAAGGTTAAAACTCCAGATGCGTCTATGGTCCTTGATGGGAGCCAGCCGGCCCATAGCTTGGGACTATCTGCAGGTTCTCGGTCTCATGGCATCCACCCTGGAAGTGGTACCCTGGGCGAGGGCCCATATGAGACCACTACAACGCTCCCTCCTCTCTCGATGGAGCCCACGTTTCCGGAATTACTCCGTGCATCTACCTCTACCAGCCAGACTACAGGCTCAGCTAAGGTGGTGGTTGCAGTCCAACCACACGAGCAGAGGGTCGAAGATGTCCTCCCCCACGTGGACTCTGCTCACCACGGATGCCAGCCTGAGCGGCTGGGGAGCACACTGCGAAGAGCTCACCGCCCAAGGGCGGTGGAACAGAAAAGAGTCAGGTTGGAACATCAACCGTCTAGAGGCACAGGCAGTCCGATTAGCCTGCCTGCGATTTGCTCACAGACTGCGGAACAGAGCAGTCAGAGTGATGTCCGACAACGCCACCACGGTGGCATACATCAACCGATAGGGCGGAACCAGACGCCAACAGGTGTCCCTAGAGATAGCCCCGCTGATGGCTTGGGCAGAGGCGAATCTCCAGGACATCTCCGCCATCCACATTGCCGGAAGGGACAACACCACGGCAGACTTCCTCAGCAGGGAATGCCTAAATCCGGGAGAATGGCAGCTGTCCCCCACAGCCTTCCAGATGATCGTGGATCAGTGGGGAACTCCGGACATGGACCTACTAGCGGACAGGTCCAATGCTCAGGTACCCAGATACTTCAGCCACAAGCGAGATCCGTTCTCTCACGGGATCGACGCCTTGGTTCAGCCATGGCCTCCAGGGACTCTGCTTATACGCCTTTCCTCCGTGGCCCCTGCTGGGCGCCCTTATTCACAAGATTCAGAGACACAGAGGCCTAGTTCTTCTAGTGGCACCAGACTGGCCAAGAAGACCCTGGTACGCGGACATGAGAAGACTGCTGACAGGGGAGCCTCTTCCCCTGCCTCCTTTCAGGGACCTGCTTCGTCAAGGTCCCATCCTCCATGAGAATCTGGCTCAGTTCTCTCTTACGGTCTAGCCATTGAGAGGACTAGACTGAAGAAAAGAGGTTACTCGGAGCCGGTGATAGATACGCTCCTCCGAGCCCGCAGGTTTTCCACATCCCTCACCTATATAAGGATCTGGAGAGTATTTGAAGCCTGGTGCGACACTCAGGGCACCAATCCACACGCGACCACAATCCCTATTGTTCTGGATTTCCTGCAGGATGGGCTTCAGAAGGGTCTCTCCCTAAGCTCCATCGAGGTGTAGGTGGCTGCGCTGTCTTGCTACGGTCCCAGGAGGGATGGCAAGACCATTGCCACGCACCCAGATGTTTCCCGCTTCCTGAAAGGAGTCAAGCACATTTGTCCGCCACTACGGTGGCCTGTGCCCCTGTGGAACCTCAACATAGTTTTGGATTTCCTTTTGGGATCCACCTTCAGACCCCTCCGGGGCCTGTCTCTCCGTTCATTAACGTTGAAGATGGTGTTCTTGCTGGCGGTGTGTTCCACACGCCGCATCTCAGAGCTACAAGCGCTGTCCTGCCGTGATCCCTTTCTCAGAATCACTCCAGAGGCTATCCATCTTCGCACGGTTCCCTCTTTCTTACCTAAAGTTGTCTCTCAATTTCACCTCAATCAAACCATATCTTTGCCAACCACGACGGGTTTGAAGAAATCAGAAGAAGGGCGTTTGCTACGCCATCTCGACATTGGCAGATTGCTGCCTAGATACCTGGAAAAGACAGAGGCAATACGAAAGACGGACCATCTGTTCGTCCTTCACAGCTGGAAGAAGCAAGGGGAAGCGGCCTCTCGGCCTACCATAGCCCGTTGGATCAAAGAAGTTATCAGAGCGGCCTACGTAGAGGCTGGAAAGTCACCACCTCTGCAGGTCAAGGCTCATTCCACCAGAGCGCAGGCGGGCTCTTGGGCAGAATCTAGGATGCTGTCGCCTGCAGAGATATGTAAGGCGGCGACATTGTCCTCCCTCCATACCTTTTCCAAATTTTACCGTCTGGATGTCCAGGCCAGGGAGGACACAGCATTTGTGAGGGCAGTCCTACGCGGTCCTCAGGCATCCTCCCGCCCCGTTCGGGAGTAGCTTTTGTACATCCCACTTGTTCTGAGTCCATCTGCTACACGCTTGGAAATGTTGAGATTACTTACCTGATAATCTCCTTTTCCTTAGTGTATGCACATGGACTCACCATCCCGCCGGCTGCCAGTATACATGAATCTTTGCCACTTCCAGGTAAGGCATGTCATTTCTTACACGAGAGCGTCCACTCTGCCAGGTGTCGACGCCTTCCGGTTGGAAGTGCTGGCGGTCTCCAGCTACTATCAATCGGTCAGGGGAATCCTGTTTCACTAATTCATTGATTGGTCAGTACACATATATCCATAACAGCTTTTGCAAGGAAGATTACTGAGTTGCTTCACTTCCTGTGGGGGTATATGTACCCGTGCTGACGTCAGATCCGTCTCCAACTGCTAGCACGAGCACACTATACCCACTTGTTCTGAGTCCATTTGCATACACTAAGAAAAAGGAGATTATCAGGTAAGTAATCTCAACATCAATCTTCTCCAGGGCTTGCCCTTCCAGGCTCCAGACCCTCAAATCATTCTCACCACCGACGCTTCCAACCTTGGATGGGGAGCCCACGTGGCAGATCTGCAGACACAAGGATCTTGGTCTCCAGAGGAAGCCAAACACCAAATATATTTCCTGGAGCTTCGAGCAATCAGATATGCTCTCAGGGCTTTTCAGGATCGCCTCTCAAATCAAGTCATCGTGATTCAGACGGACAACCAGCAAGCCATGTGGTACATCAACAAGCAGGGAGGCACGGGCTCCTTCCTTTTGTGTCAGGAAGCTGCGCAGATTTGGGCGGAAGCTCTCTCCCATTCTATGTACCTCAGGGCCACCTACTTGCCGGGAGTGGACAATGTGTTGGCAGACAAGCTGAGTCACATCTTTCAACCTCACGAGTGGTCTCTCAACCCCTCGGTAGCGAACTCCATCTTCCAACAATGGGGATATCCTCGGATAGACCTCTTTGCGTCCCTTCAAAACCTCAAAGTAGAGAACTTCTGGTCTCTCATTCGCAGCAAACACGCTCAGCCCAGAGATGCATTCTCCCTCTTGTGGACAACCGGTCTGCTTTATGCATTCCCTCCACTTCCTCTTCTCTCCAAGACTCTTGTGAAGTTACGTCAGGACAAGGGAACTATGATCCTGATAGCACCTCACTTGCCACGCCGTGTGGTTTCCAGTACTGCAGGATCTCTCCATTCGCAGGCGCATTCCCTTAGGAAAGGACCCGCTTCTGATCACACAAAACGACGGGTGCCTCCGCCATCCCAATCTTCAAACCTTGTCCCTGACGGCATGGATGTTGAAAGGTTAATCGTTCAGCCACTTAATCTTTCGGAACCAGTTTCCCGTGTCTTGATTGCTTCACGGAAGCCTTCCACGAGAAAAGCTTACTCTTACAAATGGAAAAGGTTCATTTCATGGTGCTCTTCTCAGTCCCTTGACCCCTTTTCCTGTCCAATCACGAAGTTTTTGGACTATCTCTGGCATTTATCAGAGTCAGGTCTAAAGACTACTTCTATCAGAATGCATGTCAATGCGGGAGCCGCCTTCCATAAAGGAATCGGGGATGTTCCTATATCAGTACAACCCCTTGTAACACATTTTTTGAAGGGCTTGCTTCACCTCAAGCCTCCACTGCGTCCTCCGGCCCCTTCTTGGGACCTTAACCTGGTTTTGGGTCGGCTCATGAAACCACCATTCGAGCCTCTTCACTCTTGTGAACTTCGATATCTCACTTGGAAAGTGATTTTCCTTTTGGCAATCACTTCAGCTCACAGAGTTAGTGAATTACAGGCCCTAGTTACCTATCCGCCTTACACTAAACTTCTGCAGGACCGGGCAGTACTCCACACTCACCCTAAATTCTTACCTAAGGTAGTTTCGGATTTTCACCTCAATCAGTCCATCATACTACCTACCTTTTTTCCCAGTCCCCATTCCAATCCAGGAGAACAGGCTCTGCATACGCTTGACTGTAAACGGACTCTAGCATTCTATCTAGACCGTACAGCTGCCCACAGGAAAAGCACTCAATTGTTCGTCTCTTTCCACCCTAACAAACTAGGCCTGTGGGTAAGCAGACTCTCTCTTCCTGGTTGGCGGACTGCATATCATTTTGCTATCAGCAAGCGGGCATTCCATTTCAAGACCGTGTTAAAGCACACTCTGTGAGGGCCATGGCGACTTCAGTAGCACACCTCCGATCAGTGCCGCTTCCTGATATTTGCAGGGCTGCCACCTGGAGTTCTCTCCACACCTTTGCAGCCCACTATTGCTTGGACAAAGCCGGAATACAAGATTCCATCTTCTGTCAGTTTGTCCTTCGTAACCTGTTTACAACATGACGTACCAACACCCTTCTGCCTGCCCGGTGGGGTTCAGGATGCCCTCTACCAAATTCCACCCCAGTTATTGTACCTCTGGCACGTCTTGGGTACATTTGGTGCATGTTCGGACATCCTCAGCTCACCCATATGTGAGGACTACCATCCTGCTTGTCCTGTGAGAAAGCAAATGTTGCTTACCTGTAACAGGTGTTCTCACAGGACAGCAGGATGTTAGTCCTCACGAAACCCGCCCGCCGCCCTGAGGTGTTGGGTTCGTAACAATTTTATTATTTTATTTTTTGCCACTGCCTGTAGCTTTTAAATAAGACTGAAGGGGGACCCCTGCTGGCTGCATGGTTAGTGCCATGCTGGCCCAGTCAAAGTTCTGGAAACTTTGACATCAGTTTTCCTTGATAGGGCTCCATCCTGATGATGTCATCCATATGTGAGGACTAACATCCTGCTGTCCTGTGAGAACACCTGTTACAGGAAAGCAACATTTTCTTTCTTGATGCTACTAAGGAAATCATGTCTATTCCTATTCATGAAATCCTGATTGATCTTTTAGAGGAATTGGGAGCACCCAGGTTCGGTTCTACCTGTCAACTGTAAAACAGATGCCACCTATCTTGTACAGTCAGCTCCTGGATTTCAAAGATCACAACTAGATCATCACTCTGTGGTTGTGGAAACAGCCCAGAAAAAGGCACGGCGTTCCAAACTTCATTCCTCCATACCTCCAGGGAAGGAACAGAAATCCCTGGATGCTTTTGGCAGATGGGTCTTTCATGGCTCAATGCTTATATCTCACATTGCTTCATACCAGTTATACATGACCCGGTATAACAGAAACCTTTTTAAGAAGATACAGGATTTTTCTGAATCTTTGCCTGATCAGTTCCAGGATGAGCTTAATGCTCTGGCTCAAAAAGGCCTGGATGCGGGCAAGCATATGAGGTCTGCGCTGCGTACGACATATTTTACACTGCCTCTAGGGTGTTAGCAGCGAGAATTAATGCAAGAAGGTGGGCCTGGTTGAAATCCTCCGACCTAAGACCAGAGGTACAGGATAGGTTGGCTGACCTGCTCTGTGCTGGTGATAATCTCTTCGGAGACAAAATCCAGGAGACCGTGGCATAGCTGAAGGACCATCATGAAACACTGCGTCAACTTTCTTCAGTGCCTGCTGATTTCTCGTCCACCTCCAAGAGGACATTCAGGCGAGACTCTAAGTGGCTGGCCTTCACACCAAGAAGTTATTATCCTCCGGTTTCCTGAGGTCGCCCTTCCAAGCCTTATCAAAAAGGTCAGTGCAGGCAATCCCGACCTCAGAAGACCCAGCCTGCTCCTCAGCCAGGACCAACGTAGGGTTTTGACTCCGTTCTGGAGAGCATATGCCAACCTCCTCTTCCATCTGTACCAGTCGGCGGTCGCTTGTGCCACTTCACCAACATTTCGCACACAGTCACCACCGATCAGTGGATGCTTGCAGTAGTTACTCAGGGTTACCACCTCAACTTCCTGACTGTGCCGGCGGACTCCCCAACTCGGCTGACGTGGGGATCGTCTGACCACTCTCCTCTTCTAGAACAGGAGGTTTCTATCCTCCTCCAGTCCCAGGCAATAGAACCAGTGCCCCTCTCCCAACAGGGGCAGGGGTTCTATTCCCGGTATTTCCTCATCCCAAAAAAGTTAGGTGTGGCGTTTGTCCAATTCTGGACCTTCGCCCCTAAACAAATATCTACAAAGGGAAAAATTCAGGATGGTAACCTTGGGTTCCCTACTTCCTCTGCTACAAAAAGGGGATTGGCTGTGCTCTCTGGATCTCCAAGATGCATACACACACCTCAAATATTCCATCTCATCGCAAATTCCTGCGATTCCTGGTTGGCCCTCATCACTTCCAGTACCGTGTACTACCATTCGGCCTAGCGTCCGCCCCACGAGTCTTCACCAAGTTCCTTGTGGTAGTCGCAGCCTTTCTCAGGAGTCAGTGTGTCCATGTCTACCCTTATCTTGATGATTGGTTGATAAGGGCTTCGACTCAACATGCCGCATTGGCGTCCTTGCGTCTCACTCTCCATACCCTGATTTCTCTAGGGTTTCTAATCAACTATCCCAAATCCAAGATAGTTCCATCCCAAACCCTATCCTTTATAGGGGCCGACCTAAACACTATGCATTCGAAAGCCTTCCTCCCTCAAGGTCGGGCTTTCACCCTGGCCTCTCTGGTGCATCATCTACAGTCTCGAGTATCCTCAACTGCTCGTCACTTCCTCATACTGCTGGGTCACATGGCGTCCGCGGTGCATGTCATTCCGATGGCCCGCCTAGCCATGAGAGTCATGCAGTGGACCCTAAAATCCCAGTGGGTTCAAGCTTCTCAACCAATGTCCAGCATTGTTCATGTTACCACACAGCTCCAACTGTCGCTGGCCTGGTGGATACAACACTCCAATCTACTTCAAGGCCTTCCATTTTAGGCTCCAGAACCTCAAATTACCTTGACAACAGATGCCTCCAACCTAGGGTGGGGTGCTCATGTCTGCGACCTACAGACTCAGGGAACCTGGTCTCCAGAGGAAGCCAACATCAGATAAATTTCCTGGAGCTTCGGGTAATCAGATATGCCCTCAAGGTTTTTCCGGATTGCCTTTCAAAGAAAGCCATCCTGATTCAAACCGACAATCAGGTGGTGATGTGGTACATCAACAAGCAAGCGGGAACGGGCTCCTACCTCTTGTCAGGAAGCTGCATAGATATGGGCATGGTCCTTTCCCACTCGATGTGCCTCACAGCCACCTACTTGCCGGGCATGGACAATGTGTGGCGGACAAGTTGAGTCGCACGTTTCATCCGCACGAGTGGTCTCTAAATCCCACGGTAGCAGACACAATATTCCAATGCTGGGGTTACCCTCACATAGACCTCTTTGCATCAGTCCACAACTGCAAGGTAGAAAACCTCTGCTCTCTAACTCGCAGCCAACACTCGCAACTCAGGAACTCGTTGCCCTCTCGTGGGCCAGCGGTCTCTTCTATGCATACCCTCTACTTTCACTCATATCGAAGACTCTCATGTAGTTACAGAGGGACAAGTGTGTAATGATTCTGATAGCCCCTCACTGGCCACGCCAGGTGTGGTTCCCAATCCTCCAAGACCTTTCAGTACACCGGCATATTCCTCTGGGGAAGGATCCGCTTCTGATAACTCAGAACGACGGATACCTGCGCCACCCCAACCTCCAGGCCCTATCTCTGACTGCCTGGATGTTGAAAGGTTAATACTCCAACATTTTAACCTTTCAAAGTCGGTGTCCCGAGTCCTGATAGCTTCACGAAAGCCTTCCATGAGAAGGTCTTATCGTTCTAAGTGGAAGAGGTTTACAGTCTGGTGCACTTCCATGTCTATGGACCCCTTTACTTGTTCCACGGCAAAGTTTCTGGACTATCTCTGGCACCTGTCGGAGTCAGGCCTGAAAACTTCCTCCATCAGGGTGCATGTCAGTGCAGTAGCCACGTTTCATAAAGGTGTGGGGAATGTTGCTACTTCAACACAACCCTTAGTAACACGCTTCATGAGAGGTTTGCTCCACTTAAAACCTCCACTGCGCCCTCCGGCCCCTGCTTGGGACCTTAATGTGGTTTTGGGGCAGCTCATGAAACCTCCGTTTGAGCCTCTCCACTCTTGTTATCTCTGCTATCTCACCTGGAAAGTAGTTTTTCTTCTCGCGATCACCTCCGCTCGCAGAGTTAGTGAGTTGCAGGCTTTAGTTACCTACCCGCCTTACACTAAAATTCTGCATGACAGGGTAGTGCTCTGCACCACCCTAAGTTTTTACCAAAGGTAGTATCAGAATTTCATATTAATCAATCCATTATCCTACCTACCTTTTTTCCCAGGCCCCATTCAAACCCAGAACAACAGGCTCTGTATTCCTTGGACTGCAAACGTGCCCTAGCCTTCTATCTAGCCTGCACGTTGGCCTACAGGAAGTCCACTCAATTGTTTCCTTCAACAACATCAAATTGAGAAATTCTGTGGGAAAGCAGTCCCTCTACTCCTGGTTAGAGGACTGTATTTCTTTTTGCTACCAGCAAGCAGGCATTTCACTGCAAGACCGTGTGAAAGCACACTCTATCAGGGCCATGGCGATATCAGTAGTGCACCTACGTTCGGTGCCACTTGCTGATATTTGTAAGGCTGGTACCTGGAGTTCTCTCCATACCTTCGCAGCCCATTATTGCTTAGATAAGGCTGGCAGCCAAGATCTCAGCTTCGGCCAATCTGTTCTACGCAACTTGTTTTCAGTTTAACTACCCAACATCCTTCCACCAACCTGTTTAGGGTTTCAGGATGCCAAATTCCACCCCTGTTGTTGTGCCTGTTGCACGTCTTTGGGTGAATTTGGTGCATTGCTCGGGCATCCTCAGCTCGCTACTCACCAATATGTGAGGACTACCATCCTGCTTGTCCTGTGGGAAAGCAGAGTTGCTTACCTGTAACTGGTGTTGTCACAGGACAGCAGGATGTTAGTCCTCACGAAACCCGCCCGCCACCCCGCGGAGTTGGTGTTCGCTTATGTTTTCTTATTTTATTTTTCTCATGTATTTTTTACTATAAGACGAGACTGAAGGGGGACCCGTGCTGGATGCAGGGTTGGTGTCATGCTGGACATGCCCAGTAGGTGGCAGTCAAAGTTCTGGAAACTTTGACAAAAGTGTTCCGTGATTGGGCTCCATCCTGTGATGTCACCCATATGTGAGGACTAACATCCTGCTGTCCTGTGAGAACACCTGTTACAGGTAAACAACTCTGCTTTCCCAGATCGCTTAAGTCTAAGTGAAGGAATAGCCTACTGGTTAGAGCAGTGGACTGTGAGTCCCGCTGCTTCTCTTTGTGAGCTTTGGCAAGTCACTTTCTGCTCCATTACATCAGAGAAATACCTTCAGTATCTGAATGTAATCCACTTTGATGTACCTGAAAAGCAAAATATAAATAAAATAAATAAAGCTGTAGTATTCTTCCCCAGAGGAGAATAATACTGTGGAGTTTACTAAGATGTGGTATTCAGTACAATGCCAAAGGACTAGAGCAGCCCAAGCCACCCTCCATCCCTAGTATGTGGAAACCTGCCACCAGTTCTTATGAGACCCCCATCCCACCCAACTGTCCCACCCCACTAACCACCTTCTTTTACCTTTCCTCTCCTCCCTCCTTCCCTTCCTCCATGATACTCCTCTGGGATAATCCTTTTCCTTTCCTTTCCCTTCCCTCCCATGACCCAACTGGTATATTCATTTTCGAAAGAATTTTAAAATGCACACAAAATCCGGGGGATTTGCCCAGAGGTGCCGGCATGTTCTGGGTAGGGCAGAGGCTGGCCAGGCAGCAGCCATTAGGTCCTATGCCAGGGAAGTGCACATCGACAGGGCATAACTTCTGCTCCGAAGGAGCAGGTAAGTTAAAAAAATAAATAAATAAATAAAATAAATAAATAAAAATAGGTTAGTGGTGAGGAGGAGAGGGGAAAAGGTAAGAAGGTTAGGTAGGGGTATAGGGAAGTTCCCTCCCAAATCCGGTCTTTAATTGGAGCAGACTGGGAAGGAGCTGGGAAAGGCCTACCTGCATCGTTGCGCATATTTTTGTAAAATACCTCCCCTTGCACGCGGGAGATGAAACCCACCCCCACATGTGCGCCCCGATTAAAAAAAAAAAATAAAAATTGCAGATATTGTATTTTATAACATCCGTGCACATTGACGCCCATGCGTGTCTTTAAAAAATTGACTCCTTTCTCTTCCATTCCTTCGTCACCTGCCTTCCCTCTTTCACCTCACCTTCCATGACTTACCATCCACTTCTTTCTCTCTTACCCCACCCCTCTGGCATAATCACCTTCCATTCTTTTTCTCTTCCATCCCTAATATAATCACCCTCTCTTCTTTATCAGATTATCTTGAAGTCCCTTTGTTCAGCAGCCCCTTCTTTTCTAGTCTTGGATTGCATGTTGGTCTGCTAGTCACATTCCTTGTACTTCAGTTTCCTCATCTTGGTTGGGCTTGTATATGTCATCTGTCCTGTTGGTATGTGCAAGCCAATGACACTGTATTCCCCACTTTAATTGGGCCCGTATAAACTGAGTTGTGATGTCATGCTGGCCTGTGTGAACTGATGATGCTATTGTAGTCTCCGCTTTCATTGGGCTCGTGTAGGTCAATAATGCTGCTATTTAAAAAATAAAATAAAAAACTAATAAAATAAAGATACCAATTTGTGGTGGGGAATTCACTGAATCCCTTGAAGGCCCTTCCCATACATTGCTGCCTCTATTTCTGAAGTCTCTGAGGCAAATCAGTGAGGAAAATACTCTTTCCTGCTACATAAAATATTTCATCTTTTTCATGAATAATTACTATTCACTGTATAACAGTTTTGGATGTTTGGGATGTGAGGACTAACATAGCAAGGAGTTGATTTCAGTTTCTGTTTAATTCACCCTTATTTATCCCACAGACACCTGTTGAATGAAATACATAGTCAAACATTTCGGGAATACAAGCTAAAGATGATGGCAAAGATGGAGAAATTCCTCAACTCAACTCACTGTAGGCGGAAGTAAGTGCTATATGTCTTATACTGTCCCACAACCAGACTGGTGCAAAATGTGGCACACGGGCTTTGTTGTTTTAGATATCTTTAGAACTCAGTCTCTGAGAGCCATATTAAAGTACTAAATGATAACAGTTTGGGGAACACAGGGTTTATTACTCAGGATAAGAACATAAGAACATGCCATACTGGGTCAGACCAAGGGTCCATCAAGCCCAGCATCCCGTTTCCAACAGTGGCCAATCCAGGTCAGAAGAACCTGGCAAGTACCCAAAAACTAAGTCTATTCCATGTTACCGTTGCTAGTAATAGCGGTGGTTATTATCTAAGTCAACTTAATTAATAGCAGGTAATGGACTTCTCCTCCAAGAACTTACCCAATCTTTTTTTAAACACTGCACTAACCATATCTTCTGGCAACAAATTCCAAATTCCAGAGTTTAATTGTGCGTTGAGTGAAAAAGAACGTTCTCAGATTAGTTTTAAATGTGCCACATGCTAACTTCATGGAGTGCCCCCTAGTCTTTCTATTATCCGAAAGATTAAAAAACCGATTCACATCTACCCGTTCTAGGCCTCTCATGATTTTAAACACATCTATCATTTCCCTGTACGTACCAGGATCATTCCAGACGGTGGGTTATGTCCCCCGTCCAGCAGATGGAGTCAGAACAAAAACTTCCAGGGGAGGACCTATATAACCACACCTCCCCTGCCTCAATTCTCAGTATCGTTCTAACTCCAGGAGATGTGAGCAGGGGGCACGGTGGTCCCCAGTCCTTTAGCTTAAGGCTACTTTCTGAGGGATCAAGTGAAAAAAAAAAGGATTAAATTAAAGAGTTAGGTCAAAGTCTAGAGGACTCCTTCAGGCAGGGGAACGGCTCTCAGCTCCGTTGGGCTGGTTGATCTCCCTCCCGGCTAGTGGCTTGCTGACAGGCTGTTCTTTCCTGTCACTCTTTCTCTTTCATTCCCTTCCCTGCTGTGTTTTTGGGAGTAAGTGTCTCTGTTTTTTGCTTTCAGCCTTACCGGTAGGGAACAGGAGTTTTGTTCGGGCGACGGGCCGGCCCTCTGGGGTGCACGTCGGTGGGGCCGACCTCTCCCCCTCTTCCCGGATCTTTTCCCCCCTCCCCTTTGGGGAGCGAGCGGCGTCTTGACCTGCGGCCCCGCGAAGAGCCATTCCCTGGGGCCGCCTGCCGTCGGGAAGTTAGATTCCCTGACGGTCTCTTCGGGTCGGTGGGGGGACCGGGAGCCGTCTCTCTGCCCTGTCCATCGCTGAAGTTCTTGCCGTGCGCCCGCATCCGCCCCTCCCCCTCCCCCTGCCTTCAGTGATGCAGAGATTGCCGCCCAGTGGACTATGCGGCCGGCACGGAGGACTGCTGTCCGTGGAGGGGCATTGTTCTAGCTGCCTCCCCTAGGGGGAGGGCAGTTCCCCTAGAGGTGAGACCGGCCGAGAGCCGGACCACGTAGGGAGGAAGCGGCAGGCACCGTTCCCGCTAAGCGCAGGAACGGCAGCCATTTTGTTTCAGGACTCGGATGCCGGTCTCTCAGAAGAGGACACAGACGCCCCGATTTTGGCTTCACTGCCCGGCTTGGGCCCTTTGAACGATGCGGAGCCTGGCAGACAGGGGGAGAGCCCTCGGGGGATACCCCCCCGGGAGTCCCGGCGTTTTCACCCGAGTTCGTCGTCCTGAGGCCTTGGGCCTTCCTGCAAAGCAGGGACTCGGGCTTCGGGGCCTGGGGACCCCCTCCCCCCAAGTTGGCGTGCCCGGCCCCCCTCCTGGGTGGAGATCTTCCCCTGGGCCGACCTCCACTATCCGGGGGGGGGACCGGGACCCTCTCGTGGTCCTCCCGCGACCCCGTCGGCGCTGCAGGCCTCCTCAGGAGGGGGGACCCTCCTCAGGATCCGGACACGGACGACCCCACCCTGGTGGCCCAGGTGGAGGGCGACGACCCGAGAGTCCTCCGCATCTTCCAAGCGGCGGAGTTGGATGATCTCATTCCCTACATCCTGCAGGAAATGGATATCGACCCTCCTCCGGAACCGGTGGGGCCTGACCCGAAGCTCAAGAAGGGGGACCCCCTTCTGGCGGGCCTGCGGCCCCTGGCTAAAGCTTTTCCCATTCATCACACCATTTTGCAGGGATCACAAGGGAGTGGGATGCTCCAGAGGCCAACCTTCGGGTCGGGAGGGCCATGGAAAAATTGTATCCACTGCCGGCTGACTTGCTGGAGATACTCAAAGTCCCCACGGTAGATTCTGCGGTTTCAGCAGTCACAAAGCATACCACCATTCCTGTCACGGGCAGGACAGCGTTGAAGGATATTCAGGATCGGAAGCTCGAAGTTTACCTCAAGCGGATCTTCGAAGTCTCAGCGTTGGGGATGAGGGCTGCTATTTGCAGTTCCCTTGCACAGCGAGTGGGTCTTCGTTGGGTTCAACAGCTCCTCACCTCGCAGGCCTTGCCTGACGCTGAGGCTCATCAGGCGGACAGACTGGAAGCCGTGGTCGCCTATGGGGCTGACGCCTTGTATGATCTGTTAAGGGTCCTAGCCCGGTCCATGGTGGTGGCGATGTCAGCTTGTCGGCTATTGTGGCTGCGCAACTGGTCGGCTGATGCATCATCCAAGACACGTCTAGGTTCCTTTCCCTTTAAGGGTAAGAATCTGTTTGGGGAAGATTTGGACCAAATCATCAAGTCCCTTAACGAAAATGCTGTCCATAAGTTGCCAGAGGACCGACCATGTTCTTCGAGATCATTTAATTCCTCCAAAAGCCGGTACCGCAATCAGCGGAGAGCGCGCCCCACGAGATAGCAGCCACCCCGGGCGCCATCTTCTCGCTCGCACACCTGGAACCGGTCCTTTCGTGGGCGCCACCACGGTAAGTAAGCACAGGGATATCGGGTACCTCCTCTAAATCTGCCCAATGATGCCAGAAGGACCCGTGAGTCGATTCCTCGGCTGGGGGGTCGCCTTGCTCTCTTCTACGAAGAGTGGGTCCAAATCACGTCGGATCAATGGGTTCTGGATATTCTAAGACACGGCTTCGCCTTGGATTTTGTACACGCGCCTCGAGACCGGTTTCTGTTTTCCCCTTGCGGGTCCTTACTCAAGCAAAGAGTCGTTCGGCAGACCCTCGATCGCCTCCTAGCGTTGGGCGCGATAGTGCCGGTGGCGGCCTCCGAACTGGGTCGAGGTCTTTATTCAGTTTACTTCGTGGTTCCCAAGAAGGAGGGTACTTTTCGACCTTTACTGGATCTCAAGACTGTCAACAAGTCACTCAGAGTCCCTCGGTTTCGCATGGAGACGCTTCGCTCTGTGTTGGCTGCGGTTCATCCGGGGGAATTTTTGGCCTCGTTGGATCTCACAGAAGCGTATCTTCACATCCCGATCCATCAGAACCATCAGCGCTACCTTCGTTTCAAAATCTTGGGTCAGCACTTCCAGTTTCGCGCTCTTCCTTTTGGCCTGGCCACAGCTCCACGGGTTTTTACAAAGATCATGGTGGTAGTGGCGGCGGCTTTACGCAGAGAAGGTATTCTGGTGCATCCTTACCTGGACGATTGGCTCATTCGGGTGAAATCGCGGGCACAGGGTCGCCGGGCGGTCGACAGAGTAGTTCAGCTTCTCCAGTCACTGGGGTGGATTGTCAACTTCGCAAAGAGCAAGCTGGTTCCGTCCCTGTCGTTGGACTTCCTGGGGGCCCACTTCGACACAAGGAAGGCCAAGGTGTTCCTGCATCCGGAGAGAGCACAGGCTCTTCGCGATCAGATTCGAAGGTTCATGGCACTCGAAGCTCCCACGGCGTGGGACTACCTGCAGGTACTAGGGACCATGGCCTCGACCATCGACCTGAGGTCCCTGCTTACCTGGTGGAAGCCAGATTTCCAGGCGATCCTACCGATCCCGAGAGTAACCTTGCTCAGTCTCCACTGGTGGCTTGACCCCCAGCGCTTGGCTCAGGGGGTGTCCCTGGAGGACCTGGATTGGGTGATCGTCAACACGGATGCCAGCCCCGCCGGCTGGGGGGCGGTCTATCGGGACAGTTCAATTCAGGGCCGGTGGACGGAGGAGCAGTCGAGGTGGCCATTCAACCGGTTGGAGACCAGGGCGGTCCGTCTAGCGTTACAGGGCTTCTTCCCAATGGTACACCGTCAAGCAGTCAGGGTTCTATCGGACAATGCGACCACGGTGGCGTACATCAATCGTCAGGGAGGCACGAGAAGTCGTCTCGTTTCTCTGGAGACCGACAAACTGATTGAGTGGGCGGAACTCCACCTACAACGCCTAGCGGCTTCGCACATAGCGGGCGTGGACAACGTGCAGGCGGACTTCCTCAGCCGACAGCACCTGGACCCCGGGGAGTGGGAACTCTCGGAGGAAGCAATGCGGATGATAGTGGAGTGCTGGGGGACACCGCACGTGGACCTAATGGCAACCGCCGGAAATACAAAGGCCGTCCGTTTCTTCAGCCACAGGCGAGAGCACGGCACGGCTGAAGGGGTCGATGCGCTGGTCTTGCCCTGGCCACGTCAGTGCCTCCTGTATGTCTTTCCACCATGGCCACTAGTGGGCAAGGTCATTCGAAGGATAGAGGCGCATCAAGGGCCGGTGATTCTGGTGGCGCCGGAGTGGCCCCGGCGGCCGTGGTTCGCAGATCTCCTCAACCTGGCGGTGGAGGGCCCCCTTCGGCTCAGTCATCTTCCATATCTCCTCCACCAGGGACCAATATTTTTCAAGGAGGCAGATCGCTTCTGACTTGCGGCTTGGCTTTTGAGAGGCGCCAGCTAAGGCAGCGCGGTTATCCGGAATCCGTCATTTCGATGCTACTGAAAGCGCGTAAGACGTCCACTTCTGTCACCTATCTCAGGGTATGGAAGATTTTTGAGGAGTGGTGCGGATCGAATGCGATTCAGCCGACGCAGGCCTCGGTGGCGCAGGTCCTCTCTTTCCTACAGGCCGGTCTGGATTTGGGTCTTGCCTTTAACTCGCTCCGGGTTCAGGTGGCAGCCTTGGGGGCCTTCCTTCGTAGTGAAAACAGGGAGTTCCTGTCCTCACATCTGGATATCCTACGTTTTCTCCAAGGAGTGAGACACTTGAAACCTCCGATTCGTCCTCCTTATCCATCATGGAATCTGAATCTGGTACTTCGGGCTCTCTGCGGTTCGCCTTTCGAGCCTCTGAGTACAGCCACCATCAAGGACGTCACCCTCAAGACCATCTTTCTGGTTGCGATCAGCTCGGCACGGCGGATTTCCGAGCTGCAGGCTCTATCCTGCCGTGAGCCATACCTTCAGTTTACGCCGGGCGGAGGTTCCCTGCGTACGGTACCATCGTTCCTTCCTAAGGTGGTCTCGGCTTTCCATCTCAACCAATCGGTGGAGCTCCCATCATTTTCCTCCTCTGAGCCAGGTGACCTGCGCAGACTAGATGTACGGCGTTCTTTGATGCACTATCTGGAGGTCACGAATGATTTTCGGCTTTCCAATCATTTGTTTGTCCTTTGGTCGGGGCCCAGGAAGGGTTGCATGGCCTCCAAGCAATCCATTGCTCGCTGGCTGAAGGGAGCGATCATAGCGGCGTACCTTGGAGCAGGTAAGTCTCTGCCGTTAGCGGTCAAGGCTCATTCCCTTCGCGCCCAGGCAACATCTTGGGCGGAGAGCACTTCAGTCTCCACTCAGGAAATCTGTAGGGCGGCCACCTGGAAGTCGCTCCACACTTTAGCGAGACATTATCGCCTGGACGTCTGCGCGCCGTCTGGCGGTCAGCTTGGAGACAGGATCATATGGGCAGGGCTGTCCGCGGCCCACCCATGATGGGGAAGCTTTGGTACATCCTACCGTCTGGAATGATCCTGGTACGTACAGGGAAAAGAAAATTATTCCTTACCTGCTAATTTTCGTTCCTATAGTACCATGGATCATTCCAGACACCCTCCCTTGGTTTGGGGGTTGTTTTGTGGGACATCCATGCTTACCTGTCTTATCAATCTTTCACGCTGTACTTCTTGGTGCTGCGAGTCTGTTCTTTCACGCAGTGCTGTTTGCAAGTTCACTGTTAAGAGTTTGGTTCCAAGTCTAGTTGCTGTCGGTTTGACAGCGGTTGTTAAGAGTTTTTGGTTACTTGAACCCTCTGGTTCTGTCTCTTCTCTTCTTGGCTTTGCTAGTCTAGTTACTGAGAATTGAGCAGGGGAGGTGTGGTTATATAGGTCCTCCCCTGGAAGTTTTTGTTCTGACTCCATCTGCTGGATGGGGGACATAACCCACCGTCTGGAATGATCGTACTACAGGAACGAAAATTAGCAGGTAAGGAATCATTTTCTTATCCCCCCTCAGCCGTCTCTTCTCCAAGCTGAAAAGTCCTAACCCCTTTAGTTTTTCCTCATAGGGGAGCTGTTCCTTTCCCTTTATCATTTTGGTCGCCCTTCTCTGTACCTTCTCCATCGCAATTATATCTTTTTTGAGATGCGGCAACCAGAATTGTACACAGTATTCAAGGTGCGGTCTCACCATGGAGCGATACAGAGGCATTATGTTTCCATTTTATTCACCATTCCCTTTCTAATAATTCCCAACATTCTGTTTGCTTTTTTGACTGCCGCAGCACACTGAACCGATGATTTCAATGTGTTATCCACTATGATGCCTAGATCTCTTTCTTGGGTAGTAGCAACTAATATGGAACCTAACATTGTGTAACTATAGCATGGGTTATTTTTCCCTATATGCATCACCTTGCACTTGTCCACATTAAATTTCATCTGGCATTTTGATGCCCAATTTTCCAGCCTCACAAGGTCTTTCTGCAATTTATCACAATCTGCTTGTGATTTAACTACTCTGAACAATTTTGTATCATCTGCAAATTTGATTACCTCACTTGTCGTATTTCTTTCCAGATCATTTATAAATATATTGAAAAGTAAGGGTCCCAATACAGATCCCTGAGGCACTCCACTGCCCACACCCTTCCACTGAGAAAATTGTCCATTTAATCCTATTCTCTGTTTCCTGTCTTTTAGCCAGTTTGTAATCCACGAAAGGACATTGCCACCTATCCCATGACTTTTTATTTTTCCTAGAAGCCTCTCATGAGGAACTTTGTCAAATGCCTTCTGAAAATCCAAGTACACTACATCTACTGGTTCACCTTTATCCACCTGTTTATTAACTCCTTCAAAAAAGTGAAGCACATTTGTGAGGCAAGACTTGCCTTGGGTAAAGCCATGCTGACTTTGTTCCATTAAACCATGTCTTTCTATATGTTCTGTGATTTTGATGTTTAGAATACTTTCCACTATTTTTCCTGGCACTGAAGTCAGGCTAACTGGTCTGTAGTTTCCCGGATCGCCCCTGGAGCCCTTTTTAAATATGGGGGTTACATTAGCTACCCTCCAGTCTTCAGGTACAATGGATGATTTTAATGACAGGTTACAAATTTTTACTAAAAGGTCTGAAAATTCATTTTTTAGTTCCTTCAGAACTCTGGGGTGTATACCATCCAGTCCAGGTGATTTAGTACTCTTCAGTTTGTCAATCAGGTCTACCACATCTTCTAGGTTCAGCGTGATTTGGTTCAGTCCATCTGAATCGTTACCCATGAAAACCTTCTCCAGTACGGGTACCTCCCCAACATCCTCTTCAGTAAACTCGAAGAAAAGAAATCATTTAACCTTTCCGCAACGGCCTTCTCTTCTCTAAGTGCCCCTTTAACCCCTCGATCATCTAATGGTCCAACTGACTCCCTCACAGGCTTTCTGCTTCGGATATATTTTAAAAAGTTTTTACTGTGAGTTTTTGCCTCTATGGCCAACTTCTTTTCAAATTCTCTCTTAGCCTGTCTTACCAATGTCTTACATTTAACTTGCCAACGTTTATGCATTTTCCTATTTTCTTCTGTTGGATTCTTCTTCCAATTTTTGAATGAAGATCTTTTGGATAAAATAGTTCTTTCTCCTTCCCTTTTAACCATGCCTGTAATCGTTTTGCCTTCTTTCCACTTTTCTTAATGTGTGGAATACATCTGGATTGTGCTTCTAGGATGGTATTTTTTAACAATGACCATGCCTCTTGCACACTTTTTACTTTTGTAGCTGCTCCTTTGTTTTTTCTAACAATTTTTCTCATTTTATCAAAGTTTCCCTTTTGAAAGATTAGCACGAGAGCCGTGGATTTGCTTACTGTCCCCCTTCCAGTCATTAAATCAAATTTGATCATATTATGATCACTATTGCCAAGCGGCCCCACCACCGTTACCTCTCTCACCAAATCCTGTTCTCCACTGAGAATTAGATCTAAAATTGCTCCCTCTCTTGTCTGTTCCTGAACCAATTGCTCCATAAAGCTATCATTTATTCCATCCAGGAACTTTATCTCTCTAGCATGTCCCGAGGATACATTTACCCAGTCAATATTGGGGTAATTGAAGTCTCACATCAGACAAAAAGTGCAGGTAGAGGGTCAATCCTGACAAAAGACTCCAAATGGATTTCAAAGTTAATAAGGATTTTTATTCATTTATTAGGCAACTCCACTGATTTAAATCCCAAGCAATGCTTTACGGCGTCCCCCGACACGGTCCCGTGTTTCGCCTAGGGCTGCATCGGGAGGGTAGCGCCAACAGGATTTCTCAATAGGAAAGCTGACAGCTTGATGTACTGAATTCTGACAGGGTAATTGAAGTCTCCCATTATTACCGCACTATCAATTTGGTTAGCTTCCCTAATTTCTCTTAGCATTTCACTGTCACTCACCATCTTGACCAGGTGGACGGTAGTATACTCCTATTACTATAGTCTTCAATTGTGCATTTAGTCTCGTGCAGAATGTTTATCCTGTTGGACTCTATGCCATCCCGGTCATAAAGCACCACACCACCTCCCGGGTGCTCCTCTCTATCATTGCGATATAGTTTGTACCCTGGTATAGCACTGTCTCGTTGGTTGTCCTCCTTCCACCATGTCTCTGAGATGCCAATTAAGTCTATGTCGTCATTCACTGCTATACATTCTAATTCTCCCATCTTACTTCTTAGACTTCTGGCATTAGCATACAAACATTTCAAAGTTTGTTTTTGTTTGTATTTTCATTCTGCTTTTTAATTGATAGGGATAAGTTTGAATTTTTTAGCTCAGGTTAGTTTTTAGTTACAGGCAGTTGGACTACTTTTCTTATTATTGGAACCTCACTGTCGGGATGCCCTAATTCTAATGCATCATTAGTATCCTTTGAAGATAACTCTCTCCGAACCATGCGCTGCTGAGCGACTGATGGCTTTCCCCTTTGTTGTAGTTTAAAAGTTGTTCCCTGTACATACCAGGATCATTCCAGACGGTGAGTTATGTTCCATGTCCAGCAGATGGAGTCAGAACACAAAATTCCCAGGGGAGGAACCATATAACCACGCCTCCCCTGTAACAGCTCTCAGTAACGTTCTGACTCCAGCAGATGTGAGCAGGGGACTTGTGGTCCCCAGCTTGTTAGCTTAGGGCTACCTCCTCAGGGGGATCAAGTTTAAAAAAAAAAAAATAGGAAGTTTTAAATTTACAGTTTAGGTCACTTTGCTAAGGCTCCTCTTACAGCAGGGGGAGAGCTCTCCGCTGGTGCTGGCTCATCGCTGGTGCTGGCTCATCGCTCATCATTAGAATTAGGGCATCCCGACAGTGAGGTTCCAATAATAAGAAAAGTAGTCCAAGTGCCTGTAACTAAAAACTCACCTGAGCTAAAAAATTCAATGAAAATTCAATGAAAGCAGAATAAAACCACTCACAGTTACGTACGCTACTCGCCACATATAAAAAAGAAATCATGAATGCCAAACGAGACTACTACAGCATTAAGATAAAGGAATTCATCAAGCCAATTCTAACGCTCTTTTCAACATTGTAAGAAACCTGATTGAAGAAAACAATCACCGCTCTACCACAACCAAACACAAACAACCTAAGCCAAGATCTAGCCCTGTTCTTCAAGAACAAGATAAGTAAGATTACCAAACACCTTTAACAGCCCTTCAAAACTACGGCTGATCATAACGCTAATATAACACAACTCCATGGACAAACTTCGTCCCAATTTTCCAACAAAGATGCCAAAAACCTACTAACAAAAATCAACCCCAGCACGCCACGAAGCTAGCCACACTCCCAACCCGATACCTAAAAGAAATGGCACATGTCATTGCTCCGACCCATTGCAGCTATCATAAACAAATTCCTCGAAGAAGGGATATTCCCTTCCCAACTAAAAACAGCAACTATCACTCCTATCTTGAAAAAGAAGAACCTTGACCCTGATGACCTGAATAACTACCACGACCCCTATATCAAACCTCCCACTTCTCGCCAAGTTGACGGAGAAAGCAGCCTTGATCCAGCTTAACGAGCATTTAGAAGACAACAATATCCTACATGCATCACAACACGGATTCAGAAAAAACAGAAGCACCGAAACTCTACTAATCAACCTTTCAAACAAATTAATTAGAGGCCTCGACGACAAACTTAATCACCTACTAATCCTACTTGATCTCTCCGCGGCATTCGACACGGTCAATCATGATACCCTGATTTTCCAGCCTGACGCACATTGGCCCCTGGCTGACAAAACACTAAGATGGTTTACTTCCTTCCTAAAAGACAGATTCTTCAAGGTCACCGTTAACAACAATTCATCTAACCCCCTCCCCCTCTACACTGGGGTACCACAAGGCTCTGCCCTATCTGCCACACTCTTTAATATATACCTACTCCCACTCTTCCACTTCATCTCTAGTCTCGGCCTAACTTTTTTTATGTACGCAGATGACATTCAACTAATCATCCCCGTTTCCAACTCCATTGAAGAGGTGCTGACCTCCACAGCCAAACACCTAATTGCCATCAGAGACAAACTAAGCCAACTTAAACTATGTCTCAATATGAATAAAACCGAATGCATCCTCATAGGCAAACACAACCCATGACCGACAACTTCCCCACACTTCCTACAAATCGACAACACCTGCAGACAACTCAAAAACACAACAAAAGACCTCGTAATCTGGATTGACAATGAACCCAACTTAAAAAAGAACATTACCGTGAAAACGAAAGAAGGCTTTATGAAACTTCACATCCTGAAACATCTAAAACCACTGATCCACACCAAGATTTTCCATACAGTGCTGCAGTCCCTGATCTTCAACAGCCTCGACTACTGCAACTCTCTTATGATCGGCCTCCCAAAATCCACCATAAAGCCATTCCAAATGTTGCAAAACGCTGCCGCTAGAATCCTCACTGGCAAGAAGAAATCAGATCATATCACTCCCGTTCTGAAAGGTCTCCACTGGCTACCTATTGCACAAAGAATCGAATTCAAAACCCTAACAATCGTCCACAACATAATTTTCAAACAAACCGACCCCGCCCTCAACGACATGATTCACCGTCACAAAGCACAACGCCTTACTAGATCTGCATGCAAATTGAACCTTGACATACCTTCCCCCAGCATTGCCAAACTGACCGCCACGAGGAACAGAGCCTTCTCTATCGCAGGACCCAAATTATGGAACACCCTACCTCATTACTAAGCTCTCTCAGTGACATTAAATCTTTTAAAAAGGAACTCAAAACCTGGTATTTCAACCTAACCTTCCGTGACGGAGTCGGTTAAGCCTTCACTTCTCTCCACCACTCAGCACATCTTACTGACTCCCCCCCCGAATGTCCTCCCCCCATTTCCTCGTCCCCCTGCCCTTACCAGATCCCCCCTCCCCGTTCCCACCCCTCACTTCATCCCTGATACTTTCTTCCCCCGATCTAACCCGCTCCCCTTTGAGTTCTGCCCGCTGTCCCCCGCCTCTATATGATGTAAAGTACCCTTTTTCAGTTTGTAATCGCCGCTCCCCCTTTTAACCTTTTAAGTTTGTAATCGTTGCTCCCCCTTTTAATCCATCGATTACTCCGTTCACTGTTTATTAATGCGATCCAGTGTTACCAAACTGTATTAAGTTGTTATCTTGCTCACTGTTTATTAATTTCGTTCCAGTGTTACCAAACTGTATTAAGTTGTTATCTTGTAAACCGGAGTGAAGGCATCCCGCTATACTTCGGTATATAAAAACCTCGAAATAAAAAATAAATAAATAGCCTGGTGACTTGCTGACAGGCTGTTGCCTGTTTTCTTTCTTTCTTTTCTCATTTTCCTCACTGAGGGCTCAGTTGGGGTAAGTGTATTTTTGTGTCATCTTCTTGCAGAAGACTGCAATTTTTTGGACTCTGTTCAGCTCTCTGAAGGAAAGTCGGTAGCGCCTGCCTCTCCCTCCTGACCCAGGCTTTCCCCCCTCCCTTTTGGGGAGCGACTGACGTCCCGACCTGGGGCCCCGCGAAGCACCATTCCCCGGGGCCGCCTGCTGTCGCGAGGGTAATTCCCCATCAGTTCTTCTTCAGGTTGGTGGGGGACCACGGCAAGCATCCGTTGCCGGGTCGGCGCGCATTTTAGGTGCGAACCACCTGTAGAGCTCCCCCCCCCCCCTCTCTCCCTGCGGTGATGCAGTCCGCGGCGCCTTGTGAGGGCTCCGACAGGGCCAGATTATTTTCTGAAGAGGGTCTGTGCTCAAGCTGTTTCCCCGAGGGGGAATGTGTGCCAGCTACTAACAAGGACGTTCGAGCTGCAGACCGCGTGGGAAGGAAGCGCCAGGCCCCGTTCCCTCTCAACGCAGGAATGGCGGCCATTTTGTTGCAAGATTCTGATGCCGCGCTCTCTGAGGAGGACACGGATAATCCGTTCCCCACTTCTAGGCCCATTTTGGACCCTTACTCCCGAGTCTAATCCTGGTTGGCAGAGGGGGGATCCCCCAGTGGGTGACCCCTCAGGATGCCAGGCCTTTTCCCCTGAGTTCATAGTCCTGATGCAGAGGGCTTTTCTTCAGAGCAGAGACACGACCTTCAGGACCTGGGGACCCTCTCCCCCCAAGATACCATATCCTACCCCCCTCCTGGGTGGGACCCTCCGTCAGGCTCGCCCCCGTTTAGTAGGCGGGGGAGTGGGGACATCTCGTGGCCCTACCGGGACACCATCGATAATACAGACTTCGCCGGGGGAAGGACAATCCCAGGACCCTGACGTGGACGACCCCACCTTGGCGGCCCAGGTGGAGGGCGACGACCCTAGGGTCCTCTGCATCTTCCAAGTGGCGGAGTTAGATGACCTCATTCCCTACATCCTCCAGGAAATGGATGTTGATCCCCCCTCTGGAACCGGTGGGGCCTGACCCGGCTCTCAAGAAGGGGGACCCCCTCCTAGCAGGACTGCGGCCTCTAGCCAAGTCTTTTCCCACTCATCACAAGATGTTGCAGTTGATCACTCGGGAATGGGATTCCCCGGAGGCCAACCTTAGGGTCGGTAGAGCCATGGAAAAATTGTATCCTCTGCCGGCCGATTTTTTGGAAATTCTCAAAGTTTCCACCGCAAAATCTATGGCGGGATCAGCGGTCACAAAGCATACCATTATTTCTGTCACTGGAGGGACGGCATTGAAGGATATGCAGGATCGGAAGCTGGAGGTTTACCTCAAGCGTATCTTTTAGGTCTCAGCCTTAGGGATGTGGGCGGCTATCTGCAGTTCCCTCGCAAAGCGAGTGGGTCTTCGGTGGGTGCAGCAGCTTCTCACCTCCCAGTCCTTACCAGACGCTGAGGCTCACCAGGCGGACAGACTGGAAGCCGTGGTTGCCTATGGAGCGGATGCTTTATAGCCCGAACCATGGTGGCGGCGGTCTCAGCGCGTCGGCTCCTTTGGCTTCGCAATTGGTCGGCTGATGCCTCTTCCAAGACACGTTTGGGGTCCCTTCCTTTTAAGGGTAGGTATCTTTTTGGTGAAGACTTGGATCAGATCATCAAGTCCCTTAATGTGAACGCGGTGCACAAGTTGCCCGAAGATCGACCCCCGTTCATCAAGATCATATAATTACTCCAGAAACCGTTATCGTAACCAGCGGAGAGCGCGTCCTCAGAGGCAACAGCCATCTCGGGCTCCCTCTTCTCGTTCGCACTCCTGGAACCAGCCCTTTTGTGGGCGCCGCCAGGGTAAGGAAGCGCAGGGTGCTGGTACATCTGCTAAATCTACCCAATGATGCCAAATGGACCCGCGAGGTGGTCCCTCGACTGGGGGGTCGCCTTGCTCTCTTCTACGAAGAGTGGGTCCAAATCATGTTGGATCAATGGGTTCTGGATATTCTAAGACGCGGTTACGCTTTGGATTTTCTTTGCGCTCCTCGGGACTGGTTCCTGTTTTCCCCTTGCGGGTCCTTAATCAAACAGGGAGCCGTGCGGCAGACCCTCTATCGTCTCCTTCAATTGGGGGCCATAGTGCCAGTGCCAGCCGCCGAACTGGGCCGGGGGCATTATTCAATCTACTTTGTGGTTCCCAAGAAGGAAGGTACTTTCATCCTATCCTGGACCTCAAGCAGGTCATCCGGTCCATCAGAGTCCCTCGTTTCCGCATGGAGACACTCCGTTCAGTGTTGGCGGCAGTTCATCTGGGAGAATTCTTGGTTTCGTTGGATCTCAAGGAGGCGTATCTCCACATACCAATTTGTCAAGCTCATCAGCGTTACCTATGCTTCAAACTTTTGGGTCAACACTTCCAATTTCGCGCTCTTCCCTTTGGCATGGCCACAGCTTCACGGGTTTTCACGAAGATCATGGTGGTAGTGGCGGCAACCCTGCGCAAGGAAGGCATCCTTGTGCATCCTTACCTAGACGATTGGCTCATCCGTGGAAAGTCACGAGCGCAGTGTATCCTTACAGTCGACAGAGTGGTACAACTTCTCCAATCTCTGGGATGGATTGTCAACTTCACCAAGAGCAGCCTGGTCCCGTCCCAGTCGTTGGATTTTCTGGGAGCTCACTTCGACACCAAGAATGCCAGGGTTTTTGTGCATCCGGACAGAGCTCATTCTCTGCGTCAAATTCAAGGATTTATGGCGCTCGAGACGCCCACTGCCTGGGACTATTTGCAGGTACTGGGGACCATGGCCTCGACCATCGATCTGGTTCCTTGGGCATTTGCACGTCTGAGGCCTCTGCAGAGATCCCTACTCTCCCGGTGGCAGCTGGTGTCGAGAGATTTCCAGGCAATCCATCCGATTCCGAGAGGAACCTTCATCAGTCTCCATTGGTGGCTGGAACCGCGGCACCTAGCTCAGGGGGTGTCGCTGGAGGACCCGGATTGGGTGATTATCACCACGGACGCCAGTCTCACTGGCTGGGGAGTAGTCTGTCGGGACAGCTCAATCCAGGGTCAATGGACGGAGGAACAGTCGAAGTGGCCCATCAACCGCTTGCAGACCAGGGCGGTCCGTCTGGCGTTACAGGGTTTCTTCCCCATAGTACGCCATCAAGCAGTCAGGGTGCTATCGGACAATGCGACTACAGTGGCGTACATCAATCGCCAGGGAGGCACGAGAAGTTGGTCTCTCTGGAAACCGACAAATTGATGGAGTGGGCAGAGCTTCACCTCCAACGACTAGCGGCCTCACATATAGCGGGAGTGGACAACGTACAGGCGGACTTTCTCGGCTGACAAAACTTGGATCCTGGAGAGTGGGAGCTCTCGCAGCAGGTGATGCGGTTAATAGTACGGCGATGCGGGACACCGCACGTAGACCTAATGGCAACCACTGGAAATGCAAAGGCCGCCCGCTTCTTCAGCCGCAGGCGGGAGCGCAGCGCCGAGGGCATGGACGCGCTGGTCCTGCCCTGTCTCCTATATGTTTTCCCACCGTGGCCCCTCGTGGGCAAGGTCATCCGCAGGATAGAGGCACACCAAGGGCCGGTGATCCTTGTGGCGCCAGAGTGGCCCCGACGACCGTGGTTCGCGGATCTGCGCAATTTGACGGTGGAGGGTCCCCTTCGTCTCGGTCAGCTGCTACGTCTTCTACGCCAGGGACCAATATTTTTCAAGGAGGCAGATCGCTTCTTTCTTGCGGCCTGGCTTTTGAGAAGCGTCAGTTGAGGAGGCGCGGTTATCCGGAGCCGGTTATTTCAACGCTACTGAAAGCACGTAAGATGTCCACCTCTGTTACCTATGTTCGAGTCTGGAAGGTCTTTGAGGATTGGTGTGGATCGAATGACATTCTTCCCATGCAGGCCTCAGTGCCACAAGTCCTTTCCTTCTTGCAGGCAGGTTTGGATTTGGGTCTTGCTTACAGTTCTCTTCGGGTTCAGGTGGCGGCCTTGGGGGCTTTTCTTCGCAGTGGAAATAAGGAGTTTCTGTCTTTGCATCCGGACGTCTCCCGTTTCCTTAAAGGAGTGAAACACTTGAAGCCTCCGATTCGCCCACCTTGTCCGTCGTGGAATCTGGTGCTCCGAGTCCTCTGTGGTTCGCCGTTCGAACCTCTAAGCTCGGCTACCATCAAGGACGTCACTCTCAAGACCATTTTTCTCGTGGCAATCAGTTCAGCAAGACGTATTTCCGAGCTGCAGGCCCTATCCTGTCATGAACCATAACTTCGTTTCACGCCTGAAGGGGTTTCGCTGAGGACGGTTCCTTCTTTTCTCCCTAAAGTGGTTTCGGCCTTCCACCTCAACCAATCGGTGGAATTACCATCTTTTGCCTCTTCTGAGTCTGGAGACCTGCATAGACTGGATGTATGGCGGTCTCTGATACGCTATCTGGTGGTGACTAATGATTTTCGGCTCTCCGATCATCTGTTTATCCTCTGGTTCGGACCCCGGAAGGATTGCATGGCCTCCAAACAATCTATAGTGCGGTGGTTGAAGGGAGCGATCATAGCGGCGTACCTTGGCGTAGGTAAGTCCCCTCCGCTGGTTGTCAAGGCTCATTCTCTTCGAGCCCAGGCGACATCTTGGGCGGAGAGCTCCTCCGTCTCCACTCAGGAGAGTTGTAGGGCGGCCACCTGGAAGTCGATCCATACTTTTGCGAGACATTATCGCCTGGATGTCGGTGCTCCGTTGTGCGGTCAGCTTGGAGACAAGGTAATACGAGCAGGGCTGTCTGCAGCCCACCCGTGATGGGAAAGCTTTGGTACATCTCACCGTCTGGAATGATCCTGGTATGTACAGGGAAAAGAAAATTATTCCTTACCTGCTAATTTTCGTTCCTGTAATACCATGGATCATTCCAGACACCCTCCCTTGGTTTGGGGGTTTGCTTGTGGGACATCCCTGCCTACCTGTCTTAACAATCTTTTACTCTGTATTTCGAATACTGCGCGTCTTTTTTGTTCACGAACTGCTGTTCGCAAGTTCACTGTTCAGAATTTAGTTGCTGTTTATTTGGACAGTGGTTATTTCAATTCTTTCTTTGATTACTTGATCCCTCTGTTTTTAGTCTCTCTCTTTTGGGCTTTGTTAGTCTAGTTACTGAGTGCTGTTACAGGGGAGGCGTGGTTATATGGTTCCTCCCCTGGGAATTTTGTGTTCTGACTCCATCTGCTGGACATGGAACATAACCCACCGTCTGGAATGATCCATGGTATTACAGGAACAAAAATTAGCAGGAAAGGAATAATTTTCTTCTCTATCTCCTTTTTAAAGGTTAGCGCCAGCAGTCTGGTTCCACCCTGGTTAAGATGGAGCCCATCCCTTCGGAAGAGACTCCACCTTCCCCAAAAGTTTCCCCAGTTCCTAACAAAATTGAATCCCTCTTCCTTGGACCATCGTCTCATCCACGCATTGAGACTCCAGAGCTCTGCCTGCCTCTGGTGACCTGCACGTGGAACAGGGAGCATTTCAGAGAATGCTACCCTGGAGGTTTTGGATTTAAGTTTTCTACCTAAGATCCTAAATTTTGCTTCGAGAACCATCCTCCCACATTTTCCTATGTCGTTGGTGCCCACATGTACCACGACAGCCGGCTCCTCCCCAGCACTGTCTAAAATCCTATCTAGGTGATGCGTGAGGTCCGCCACCTTCGCACCAGGTAGGCATGTTACCAGGCGATCCTCACACCCACTAGCCACCCAGCTGTCTACATTCAAATCACCAACTATGACAGCCGACCTAACCCTTCCTTCCTGGGCAGTAGGCCTTGGGGAGATATCCTTGGTGTGAAAGGACAATGCATCACCTGGAGAGCAGGTCCATGCTACAGGATCCTTTCCTGCTGCACCAGGTTGATGCTCTCAATCATGAGACCTTCTTCCTCCAAGGCAGCACCAGGGCTGCCAGTCTGAAGTTGGGACTTGACTACTATGTCCCTGAAGGTCTCGTCTATATACCTCTCTGTCTGCCTCAGCTCCTCCAGGTCTGCCACTCTAGCCTCCAGAGATCGGACTCGTTCTCTGAGAGCCAGGAGCCCTTTGCATCGCATGCACATGTACAACTTCTCACCGGTGGGTAAAAAAATCATACATGTGACATTCGATGCAAAAGACTGGGAAGCCCCCCTATTGCTGCTGGACTGCTGCCTTCATCTCAAGTTTGATCAGTTCCTAGTTAAGTTTTAGGTTGCTATGGGAGTAGGAATGTGTCTAATTAATGTCCTTTAAATTTATTATTATTTATTAAAGGCTTTTAAATACCAACTTTCTTGATACAAATCAAAGCATAGAAACATAGAAATGACGGCAGAAGAAGACCAAACGGCCCATCCAGTCTGCCCAGCAAGCCACGCAGTTTATCCATTTCCCCCCCCCCCCTTTTTCTCCCTCCCACCCGTCACTATTGGCTTCCAGCACCCTCCGGCCCCTACTCCCTTCCACCCCTCCACCATGCAGAGAGCAGCGCCGTATCTGCAACTCGGTTTACATCGAACTAAGCAGTAACTATAACCAATCAATCAGCAAGAGACAATTTAAAAGGAGCATAAAGTTACATTATAACAAGGATGCCTTAACTGGTAGTGGCCTACACTAAGACTAAATGTCTTAGTGAAGTCGCTATATGTCTGGTAGTGGCCTACAGGGGTCTGATCAAACTCTCAAAGTTTTTGTTGTTTTTTTTTTTTGTTTGTTTTTTTTTGGTGAAAGTGGCACCTGCTTATAAATTAAAGGATGAGCTAGGGGTGGGTGGGCGATGACGTAGGGTATGCATTTTCTGCTTTTTTGAGTGAGGAGATTAGGTTTCCTTGTGTTTGAGTGTATTAGTATATTGTACTTTGATATTTAGATAGGTTTGAAACAAGGTTTTGGGCCTTATTTGAAATGACTGTTTTTTAGTTATGGACAATTTTGTACTAATTATTGTATTTTTGTTTGTAATGTAAACTGTTCTGAGTTCATGTTTATGAAGTAAGGTGATACAGAAATATAAAATGTTATGTGTAAAGTACCTTGATACAATTCAAGCACATCAAGGTTCATTGTTTTTTGGAAAACTTTATCTTTATAAACTTGAGTTTTGATTGAAACTTTAGAAATTTCTGGTTTATAGTACCACTGGTCTCTTAACATGGTGTTAGGTTGATCCTAAGCATACCAAACCGACCTGGTCATTCATCAAAATATGTTATGGCATTAACGCACTCAATAACACGTTAACACATGTGTTGATAACAGTAGCGCATGACGCAAATGCAAATTTTTGGAAGGGGTGGGATTTATGAAAATTAGGGGCAATTTTACGCCACGCAATAGCATAATGCATGCATATCGGATGGTTTAACACTGGAAATAACTACACCTTTTTCCCTGGCATTAGGCTGTGCAATATTCCTGAAATGGTTGTAACGCAATTTGCGATAAAGTTTTAGAATTGCATTTTGGCCATTTCTGGGCTTGGGAAGGGAGTAGAGAGAGAGAGAAATTTTGTACTATGTTCTCACCCTAGCTTGATGTTACCTTGTTATGGAGTCCATCAAGCTAAGGTGAGAGAACATAGAAATGGCATCTTTGTGAGACTTTCCTCACTCCAAATGATGTCAAATCTTTACCGAGGTGTACTGTGCTGTTCACACTTCTCACTCTACATGAGAAACTGGCCTCTAAACTCTAAACCACCACCAACACCTCACCTTGAGCTATTAGATGGCCCTCCTATTGAGATATAAATAATTGACTAATATGAAGGCCTTGTAGAGTGTGTGTGCTCTCTCTCTCTCAGCGCAAGATGCGAAAATAGGAATTACCTCTGTGTGCGATAAGTTTACCGCAACACGCGATACTACCAATGCAAAGCTACAGAGCTATTGGTAGTCTAGGAATCTTACCCGTCATAGAATGAGACACACTCAGTAAAGAATCAGATAGCCTTTAAAAAGGAGATAGAGCAGCTTTTAAATTAGAACAAAGGGAAAGCCGACAGTCGCTCAGCAGCACATGTACGGAGAGAGGGATACAAAGCATACTAAAGACGCATTAGAAGTAGGGCATCCCAACAGTGAGGTTCCAATAATAAGAAAAGTAGTCCTAGTGCCTGTAATTAAAAACTCACCTGAGCTAAAAGATTCCAATTTATGCCTATTAATTAAAAAGCAGAATGAAAATACAATCAAAAAACACACTTTGAAATGTTTGTATGCTAATGCCAAAAGTCTAAGAAGTAAGATGGGAGAATTAGAATGTATAGCAGTGAATGATGACATAGACTTAATTGTCATCTCAGAGACATAGTGGAAGGAGGATAACCAACGGGACAATGCTGAAAGGAGCAGCTACAAATGTAAAATGTGTGCAAGAGGCATAGACATTGTTAAAAAAAAATTACCATCCTAGAAGCACAGTTCAGATGTATTCCACATATTAAGAAAGGTGGAAGGAAGGCAAAACGATTACCGGCATGGTTAAAAGGTGAGGTGAAAGAGGCTATTTTAGCCAAAAGCTCTTGATTCAAAAATTGGAAGAAGGATCCAACAGAAGAAAATAGGATAAAGCATAAGCATTGGCAAGTTAAGTGTAAGACATTGATAAGACAGGCTAAGAGAGAATTTGAAAAGAAGTTGGCCGTAGATGCAGCAACTCACAGTAAAAACTATAAAATATATCCGAAGCAGAAAGCCTGTGAGGGAGTCAGTTGGAACTTTAGATGATCGAGGGGTTAAAGGGGCACTTAGAGAAGATAAGGCCATTGTGGAAAGATTAAATGGTTTCTTTGCTTCTGTGTTCACTGAAGAGGATGTTGGGGAGATACTCGTTCCGGAAAAGGTTTTCATGGGTAATGATTCAGATGGACTGAACCAAGTCACGGTGAATCTAGAAGACTGAAGAGTAGTAAATCACCTTGACCAGATGGTATACACCCCAGAGTTCTGAAGGAACTCAAAAATGAAATTTCAGATCTATTAGTAAAAATTTGTAACCTATCATTAAAATCATCCATTGTACCTGAAGACTGAAGAGGGTGACTAATGTAACTCCAATATTTAAAAAGGGTTCCAGGAGCGATCTGGGAAGCTACAGACCAGTTAGCCTGACTACAGTACCAAGAAAAATAGTGGAAAGTGTTCTAAATATCAGAATCACAGAACATATAGAAAGACATGGTTTAATGGAACAAAGTCAGTGTTACGCTGTCCTCCTCCAGAGGGGAGGAGTTAGCAATCTGCTGTCGCTCACCCTGCCAGGAGGGCGGAGTTAGCAAACTGTTCTAATTTTCTCCTGAAAGGGGGAGGAGTAGCAATCTGCCATGATCTGCTCCTCCAGAGGGGAGGAGTTAGCTATCTGTAGTGCTGACCCTGCCAGGAGGGCAGAGTTAGTATCTGTTAGCGAACTGCTGTTAGATGCTCCTGTAAGTGAAGGAGGTAGCAATCTGTTATGGATCAACTCCCCAGGGAAGAGGAGTTGGCAATCTGTGAGGAGAGGAGCTAACAATAGGTATATTGTACTTCGCTACTGAGATAGCAATCTATCATGCCTCCGCTACGGAGTAGCAATCTGTTATATGTAGGCTGCTGGCAAGTCCCATAGAAAGAGAAGGTAGCTATCTATATAATACTTCCGTGAGCGGTGTTAATGGTCAGAAGTGGTTGTTTCTCACAGAGTTATAGTAGTGTAAGGAATGACCACTTGCGGGAAATGGCGAATACCTGGGCCGATGGCAGATGACAGCGCCCTCAGGAGGAGATCCTGAGAGGAACCACCGGCTAGGGTAGAATATGAAGTAAACACAAATAGTTCTTTATTCAGCTGGAAGCTGAAACACCAGTGGTGGCATTAGTGAGTCGAGGTGTCCGGTAGGGCTGAAGTCCTTCTGATACTAGAATGTAATCTCTGGGTCGCTGAGCTGTAGAGAGAGACTAGAAGGAGTGAGAGGACGGTATACTGGATACAAGATGGTACACTCGCAATACTAGATGTCTGCAATGGTCTCTGTGCCACAGAGAGTCTTCAGTATAATCAGGAACAGGAGCCGTAGGCGAGCACTGATTCCTCTAAACAGTCTGTAATAAGAACTCACAATAGCTGTATATGAAATGGCTTCTAGAGTAGAAGAGAGTCTGTAAAGGATTCTAGGAACATGGGCCCTCATGGAGTGAGTACCGATTCCTATCTGCAATCTTGGCAATATAACTCTTGATCTCTGTACTTGCGATAATGTTTTGGATGGAAGGGAGTCTTCAGAGCTATAGGAATGTAGGCCCTCGTGGAGTGAGTACCTATTCCTATCTACAATAGAACTCACTGTGTGCACATCCGCGATCGCTTCCAGGCAATGAGGAGTCTTCTGAGTATTCCGGCAATCTGAAATCAAGAAGAGAGAGAGCGGAGCCCCCGAGGAGCGGGTACTCCTGGTAAGTTTGAAAAGGACGAGCAGTGGGGAATGATTCTCCTGGCTGACTCGGATCTTTGTTCCAAGTATCGTGGACTGTTGAAGCAAGTCCTGTTGGAGTTCCTTGCTAACTCGTTAGAGATTAGCAAACAAAGACCTTTTAAAGTGAAAATGGATGACGTCACTACGGGGGGACGCCCCCGAGGTTCGTGCCCTTGCTGGTACAAAGTCTGGAGTGCGCACGCTCCCTTACGTCATGAGGAATGTGGCGGATCCGTAGCATCAAGCCATCCCGGGGACACCGGGACCAAGAGGCAAGGAGAAGCCACGGCTGCATCTGTCTCTCAGAGCCGAAGGGAGTCGCTCCCAAGGTAGAGAGGGTGGTGTGAGGGGCAAGAAGAAGCACGAACGCAGCAGTGAGCATGGCTTTACCCAAGGTAAGTCTTGCCTCTCAAATCTGCTTCACATTTTTGAAGGAGTTAATAAACATGTACATTAAGATGAACCGGTAGATGGTAGTATATTTGGATTTTCAGAAGGCGTTTGACAAAGTTCCTTTTGAGAGGCTTCTAAAAAAAGTAAAAAGTCATGGGATAGGTGGCGATGTCCTTTCGTGGGTTACAAACTGGCTAAAAGACAGGAAAAAGAGAGTTGTACTAAATGGACAATTTTCTCAGTGGAGGAGAGCGGGCAGTGGAGTGCCTCAGGGATCTGTACAGGGACCCGCGCTTTTCAATATATTTATAAATGATCTGGAAAGGAATGCGACGAGTGAGGTAATCAGATTTGCAGATGATACAAAATTATTCAGAGTAGTTAAATCACAAGAGGATTGTGATAAATTGCAGGAAGACCTTGTGAGACTGGAAAATTGAGCATCCAAAAGGCAGTTTATTTATTTATTTAAAAATTTTCTATACCGTCGTTAAGTTAAATACCATCACAATGGTTTACAGAAAGGCACGATAAAGAGAAATATGGGTGGTATAGATTACAAATTACTCGTGTGCCATCATAGTACGGTAACAATTTAAAATAATAAACTAGGTGTGTAAATTAAACCTGATTGTTAGGAACAAATTAGGCAGTTTGATTTTAACATTAATGTGCTTATGTAGGTTACTAAAAACTTCTAGCTTGGTGCAACCTTATCGCTCAACTATTTTTTCTCCTTTTCTTTATCTTTATAAAATGCTTGTTTAAAAAGCCAGGTTTTCAGATTAGTTTTGAATAATTTCAGATTTGTCTGTAGTCTTATTTCAAGTGGCATGGTATTCCAGAGTACAGGACCAGCCAGTGACAGTGTTCTTTCCCTTACTTGCGTGAGATGTGCTGATTTGACAGAGGGGACAGTTAGTAGAGCTTTATTTGCAGATCTCAGGTTTCTTTGTGGTACGTGCACGCGCAGTGCCATGTTAAGCCAGTCGGCTTTATCATCGTGGATTAGTTTATGGATTATACAAAGTGCTTTATATTGTATTCTTTGTTCAATTGGAAGCCAATGGAGTTCAGCAAGTGTTCCTGTAATATGGTCACTCTTTTTTTTGCCTGTCAAAACTCTGGCAGTGGAATTTTGCAATATTTGCAGAGGTCGAATTGTAGATTGAGGTAGCCCTAAAAGCAGGGAGTTACAATTGTGGATAAGTGCAAGGTGATGCATATAGGGGAAAATAACCCATGCTTATAGTTACACAATGTTAGGTTCCATATTAGGAGCTACCACCCAAGAAAGAGATCTAGGCATCATAGTGGGTAACACATTGAAATTGTCTGTTCAGTGTTCTGCAGCATTCAAAAAAGGAAACAGAATTTTGGGAATTATTAGAAAGGGAATGGTGAATAAAACGGAAAATGCCATAATGCCTCTGTACTGCTCTATGTTGAGACCATGCCTTGAATACTGTGTACAGTTCTGGTCGCCGCATCTAAAAAAAGATATAGTTGCGATGGAGAAGGTACAGAGAAGGGTGACAAAAATGATAAAGGGGATGGAACAGCTCCCCTATGAGGAAGACTAAAGAGCTTAGGACTGTTCAGCTTGGAGAAGAGACAGCTGATAGGTGGGATATGATAGAGGTGTTTAAAATCACGAGAGGTCTTGAACTGGTAAATGTGAATCAGTTATTTACTCTTTCAAATAATAAAAGGACTAGGGGGCACTCTATGAAGATAGCATGTAGCACATTTAAAACTAATCGAAGAAAGTTCTTTTTCACTCATCGCACAATTAAACTCTGGAATTTGTTGCCAGAGGATGTGGTTAGTGCAATTATTGTAGCTGGGTTTAAAAAAGGATTGTATAAGTCCTTGGAGGAGAAGTCCATTACCTGCTATTAATTAAGTTGACTTAGAAAATAGCCACTGCTATTACTAGCAACAGTAGCATGGGATAGACTTAGTTTTTGGGTCCTTGCTGGGTCTTTGCCAGGTCCTTATGGCCTGGATTGGCCACTGTTGGAAACAGGATGCGGTGCTTGATGGACCCTTGGTCTGACCCAGTATGGCATGTTCTTATGTTCTTCAGTTTATCGGTTCTTTCAGTATATGGGAGAGCAAATGAAAAACAATAGATTTGACAAAATTTGGATCAGAATCCAAAGAAAGATTTCAAATGGTTTAATAATAAAAAGGTACAAACTAGTACATTACATAGGGAGAAAAATAAATACTTCTATTAAGAACAATTATTTTACTTTCAGTTTAAAGCATTACATGATTCTTCAGAACGCTGTTAGTCAAAGTTACCGTATGAACTGAGCTTCAAGAAATAAATACAATGTCTCTATAGAGGAGAAGGAGATGGAAAAAAGCATGAAGGATACTGAAGAATGGTTGATAAAGGGGTGTACTCTCTTTTCAAAAGTTTTACCCTATGTCTTACTCTATGACAATAATAACATGACTCATCTTCATCGAATGACTTATGAGGGTCTTCAGCGAATGGCTTATGAGGAGAGATTGAAGAATCTAAATATGTATACCCTGGAGGAAAGGAGGAACAGGGGTGATATGATACAGACTTTCAGATACTTGAAAGGTTTTAATGATCCAAAGTCAACGACAAACATTTTCCGTTGGAAAAAAATCAGCAGAACCAGGGGTCATGACTTAAAACTCCAGGGAGGAAGACTCAGAACTAATGTCAGGAAGTATTTCTTCACGGAGAGGGTTGTGGATGTCTGGAACACCCTTCCGGAGGAAGTGGTGAGGACCAAATCTGTAAAGGATTTCAAAACGGAGTGAGATAAACGCTGTGGATCCATAAAGTTTTGAGGATGTGAATGGAATGAAATGAAGAGAAGGGGCATGGGGGTGGCTTGCGGGAATGATGGCTACTACCCTTATTCAATAAACATACACAAGGTTAATGCGACTCCAACATTGCTCTATGCTTCAACGGCAAGAGGAAATGTGGGAAAAAAGATCTGCATTCACAAATAAGTGTGGGAGTAGCTTGCTTGTTGCGGCGGTTACTACCCCAAACCAAGTCAGCCTGATGCTTCACGTTCATTGCATATCCAAGCAGCTGTCTGCTCAATGGCAAGGGGGAACGAAGGATAGAGGATTTATATTCAAACATCCAACAAGGACTAAATCGCACAGGCTGGAAAAACAAATAAAAACGTGGGAGTAGCTTGCTTATTGCGGCGGTTATTACCCTGAACCAATCAAGCCTGATACTTCACTTTGAATACATATACAGCACAGCTCACTGCTTCAATGGCAGGAGGGAATGAATAAAAGATTATTTATATTCAGACAACTAACAAGGACTAAATTGCACAGGCTGGGTAAACAAATGGGCATGGGTGTGGCTTGCTTATTGTGACAGTTACTGCCCCTGGCCATTTAGGCTTGATACTTCACATTGGTGCAGCTCTCTGCATCATTGGCGGGGGTGGAAGGAAATTGAAACAAAAAGTTACCAATAAGGGCCCTGACCTCAGCGGTCAGAGTAACAGATGAGTATGAGAAAAATAAGTACGAAATCTTGCTGGGCAGACTGGATGGGCCATTTGGTCGTCTTCTGCCGTCATTTCTATGTTTCTATGACTCAGAACCTCTATTTTGTCTTCTAAATTTTTCCTTTAGTGCTCTGGTTAGTTTTAAGCTGATCAATTTGTGAATTCAGGGAAGCCCAGGAACCCTCAAATATAAAAATCTTGTATCTGAGTCATGTAACAGAGTCTTTGTAGACTTCTCTTCCCAATTTTTCAGCTTAGTTTTTAATTAATTTCTGTTTTCTGATTACCTTCTGAAATACATTATTTAATAATTTTAGTTCCCTGTACGTACCCGGATCAGTCCAGACACCTGGGTTTTGCCTCGGCACCAGCAGATGGAGAGAGAGCAAGATTTGACGGGCTCGGCCACATATAGCAGAGTGCCACCCACAGCCTCTCAGTCTTACTCTGTCTCTAGCAGATGGTGCAGGTGCAGAAGCCACAGCCTCTGGGATCCCTAGGGGAGAAAGTTTTGTCAGTGTAGTTAGTCAGGATTGATTCTGTATGTTTGTTACTTTCTTCGGGGTCTTTTTAAATTACAGTAAAAAAATAAAAAAATAAACAGAAGACAGTTCTTCGTCGTGGGAGCCTCCCAGGGGGGGTGGAAGGTTCTGAGGGGGACCATCCTCCCCTGGTCGAGGCCGCTGCTAAGGGTCGAGGACCCGGCCCTTTTCTGGTTAGCAGCGAGGGGGTGACACCAGGGAGCCCGGTTCACTCACCCCCACTGGAGCAGGAGTCCAGTACCAGGGACAGCAACGGCAAGTTAAAAAAAAAAAAAAAAAGTGTTTTACTTTATGTCCGTGCGCGCCAACTCTCAGCTACCTCGTTCGTGGGGTTTTCTTCTTGGGCTACACTTTCAGTTGGGTTTTTTATTTTTCTGGTGTCGGCCGGCGGAGGGGGAAGATGCCCTGGGGGTCTTTGTGCCACGTGACGGTATTTGTTCGAACTGCGTGCCGGGCATTGAGGGCCGTCCGATCCCGGTCAGGAGGGCCAGGCTCGGGCGCCACATTCGCCGGCGTGCACTGGGCCGAGTGCTACAGGCAATGCAGAGCCATTCCCGCTCAGCGCGGGAATGGCGGCCATTTTAGATTCTTTTAGGGAGGCCACGCAGTCGGCTATGGGGGATGGCCCAATGCCTCCCGCGCTTTCTCCACAGCAGCAGCCGTCCGGGGGGGGGGGGGGGGGGGTCGCTTCAGGGGAGCTGCCTCTCCCTTGCAAGAGGATAGCCAGGAGGAGGCATCCTCTTCATCGGAATCATCTTTTCTTCGGACTTTGTGCTAATGCTACACAAAGTCCTTAAAGCCAGGAAGGCAGGGAAGAAGTTGGCTCCTGGGGGGCTAGGGCTGCAGCCAAATTCCCAGAAGCAGTGGACAAGGGATAGGTCCCGGTGGGACGCGGACCCGCCCAAAGTAAACGGCAGTTGCGGTCTGCCCCTCAGGAGACGGATACGGAGTCCACGTCTCAGGATGAGACGGATCCGCTGGTAAGGCCCCTGGGGGGGCTGATGAGGCGGATGGGGAGGTGCCAGCTCAGCCTGGTACCGTCAAAGGAACCCCAGCGGTGGAAGGTGACGACCCGAAGGTAGTATGGCTCTTGAAGAAGGATGAGTTGACACCGCTCATCCCGGCCATTCTTCAGGAGCTCAGCTTAGATGTTCCGCCGGTAGAGTCCCGGCCAGGAGCCAAAATGTATCTGGTTTTTTTGGGCCTCAGGGGTCCGACGATGGCTTTCCCGTTCCACTTTTCGGTGACGGACCTCCTATTCCGGGAATGGGACACTCCGGATTTGGGCCTGAAGGTTAGTAAGACCATGGACAAGCTATATCCTCTCCCAGAGGACGCTTTGGAGCTTCTCAGACTACCTAGAGTGGACGCAGCGGTCGACGATTCCAGTCATGGGGGCTACAGCCCTTAAGGACGTATAGGATAGGAAACTGAAGCTTCAGCTTAAGAAGGTTTTTGAGGTCTCTGTTCTGGGCGTTCGCGCAGCGATATGTAGTAATTTTGCCTTACGGGCGGGCCTGCGCTGGGCTCAGCAACTCCAGGACAATGCCAATCTCTCAGAAGAAGAAGCTGCTCAAGCGAGTCATTTGGAGGTGGTGATCGCTTACAGCGCGGATGCGCTGTATGACCTTTTGCGCACGTCGGCGAGAACCATGGTCTCTGTGGTGTCCGCGCGCCGTCTCCTTTGGCTTCGGAATTGGGCGGCGGATGGTTCTTCCAAGGCCCACCTTGGCTCCCTTCCGTTCAAGGGAAAGTTGTTGTTTGGCAAGCAGTTAGATGATCTGATGCAATTCCTCGGAGAAAACAAAGCTTATAAACTGCCTGAGGACAGGCCTCGGCCTCGGAGTTCTTTTTCCAATAGGACCCGGTTCCAGGGGAACAGGAAGTCTCGCCCAGCGAGATCTTCAGGGTCATCTTACCGTACAAGCTCGTCCCGGCAGCCATCGTGCCCTCAGTCCTTTCGTGGCAGAAGATTTGGGAAACAGAGTGGCCCTCCTTCGGGAGCGGGGGCTAAGACTTCCCAATGAAAATCGTCCGGTCCATTCCTCTCTGCAGTTTTCTCACCCAGTGCCAAACGTAGGAGCCAGACTGGCACTATTTGTCGAGGAATGGACCAAAATAACGTCGGATCAGTGGGTCCTCACCATGATAAGTCAGGATTATGCTTTAGATTTTGTAGAGATTCCTGAAGACAAGTTCCTCGTCTCAACTTGCGAGTACCGGGAGAAGCGAGTGGCTGTACAGGGAACCCTACAGCGCCTGCAGGACTTGGAAGCGATAATCCCCGTGCCTCCCGAGCAGCAACGCCAAGGCCGCTACTCCATTTACTTCATAGTCCCCAAAAAGGAGGGGACATTCAGGCCAATATTAGACTTGAAGAGGGTCAACAGATGTCTTTGGATACCACGCTTCAAAATGGAGACGATTCGGTCGGTTGTCGCTTCAATTCGGCCAGGCGAATTCCTGGCCTCTCTGGATCTCATGGAGGCATATCTCCATATTGGCATTCAACCGTTTTACCAGACGTTTCTCAGGTTCTGTATTCTGGGCAGGCACTATCAATTCTGAGCTCTCCCTTTCGGCCTCGCTACCGCTCCTCGCATATTCACCAAGGTGATGGTGATGGTGGTGGTGGCAGCACAGCTCCGGAGAGAGGGTTTTCTGGTGCATCCCTACTTGGATGATTGGCTGATTCGGGCGAAGTCCAATCTGCAGTGTCAGACGGCGGTCACCAGGGTCCTTCAACTCTTGCGCTCTCTGGTGGTGGTCAACCTTGCCAAGAGTCTTTTGACTCCTACTGAGTCCCTGGAGTTTCTGGGAGCGCTGTTCGACACGAGGCAGGGAAAGGTAATTCTCACCAAGGAACGAGTGGTCAAGCTGCAGAGTCAGGTCAGGCACCTATTGTCCCTACAGATGCCTCAGGTACGAGATTACCTGAAGGTCTTGGGTACCATGGCGTCCACGCTAGCTTTGGTTCCCTGGGCCTTCGCTCATCTGCGGCCTTTGCAATCAGCATTGCTGTCCCGTTGGAGGCCAGTGTCAGAACAATTCCATCTACCGCTTCCGCTCACGGACCAGGCGAGAGCCAGTCTCCACTGGTGGCTGGTATCGGATCATCTGACGTGTGGAGTGTCCCTGGTAATGCCCGACTGGACGGTAGTCACCACAGACGCCAGTCTATCCGGATGGGGAGCAGTCTGTCTTGGACGATCGGTGCAGGACAGTGGTCAAGGGCACAATCTCAGTGGTCCATCAATCGCTTGGAGACCAGGGCGGTGACTCTGGCTCTGCAATCCTTCCTTCCGCATCTTCGGGGGAAGGCGGTCAGAGTATTGTCAGACAATGCAACTACAGTGGCATACATCAATCGCCAGGGCGGGACAAGGAGTCAGCTAGTGGCGACAGAGGTGCGACATTTGATGAGCTGGGCAGAGCGGAATCTCAGAAACATTGCGGCGTCTCACATTGCCGGGGTAAACAATGTTCAGGCAGACTTTCTCAGTTGGCACCACCTAGATACCAGAGAATGGGAGCTAGCGGAGGAAGCGTTTCACCTCATCTGCGAAAGGTGGGGCACACCACACATGGACCTGATGGCCACCTTCTAGAACGCAAAGGCTCCACGATTCTACAGCCGGCACAGAGAGAGAGGGGCCGAAGGGGTCGATGCGCTAGTGCTTCCCTGGCCCACAAACGTGTTACTATACATGTTCCCTCCCTGGCCCCTGAAAGGCAAGATGCTTCGGCGCATAGAACTTCATCCAACGGAAGTGATTCTGGTGGCGCCGGAGTGGCCGCGGCACCTGTGGTTCGCGGACTCCTCCACTTGGCGGTCGAGCCGCCACTTCACTTTCGGGAATCCACGGCCCTTCTCCGTCAAGGCCCCGTCTGTTTGGAGGAACCGGATCAATTCTGTCTCGCGGCCTGGCTTTTGAAAGGCAACGCTTTAAGAATGAAGGATATTCTGATGCGGAGGCAGCCACGTTGTTGAGGTCTAGGAAACAGTCTATATCCTTAGCCTATGTTCGGGTCTGGACGGTGTTTGAAGACTGGTGTAGGGATCGCGGCGTGCATCCCACGAGGGCTTCGGTGTCCGATGTCCTAGCTTTTCTCCAGGCAGGTCTATCTAAAGGTCTTTCTTGTAGTACCCTTCGGGTCCAGGTGGCGGCTCTTGGTTGTCTCCGAGGTAAGTTGCACGGGGTGTCTTTGGCTTTACACCCAGATGTAGCGCGTTTTCTTTGGGGGGCTAAGCATTTACGTCCTCCGTTGCGCCATCCTTGCCCGTCCTGGAACCTTAATTGGGTGCTTTCGGACTTATGTTCGATGCCTTTTGAGCCTATCAAGCGGGCGACGCTGAAGGATCTTACGCTAAAAGTGGTGTTCCTAGTCGTGATTACCATTCGATAAGTGTGCATATGGGGAAAAGGAGGATGTTGCAAACAGCCAATCTCTAACATGTCGAAGGGAACAAGCCAAATTGTAGTACATCAAATTTGGGCAGCCGAGCCCCCCCTTTGCCGCCGGACACATAAGTGTAGGCAAATCGATGCGAGCCTTTTTCCCTTGCCATAGGAAAGAGCGTAAAGCTTGTTGAAGTTGGCAGTAATCTTTCTTTGAAATCCAAAGGGGGCCATTTGTAGAATGTATAACCACTTGGGTACCAAAATCATTTTGTAGATCTGTATACGACCTACAAGTGACAATGGAAACGATGTCCACCTCTTTAGAGAGGTAAGCGTAGTCGCCATAAGGGGTTGTATGTTCACCGCATAAAGTTGGTCATCTGATGTGGGAAATATAAACCCAGGTACTTTAGTGCCTCAGGTGCCCAGCGCAGGGGGAAGCCCGTCTGCCAAGTGGTACGCAATGTGCCCATGACATCAAGAGTTTCAGATTTAGCATAGTTAATCTTAAGACCTGCAAATTGGCTGTAAGAGTCCAAGAATTCCAATACCGCTTGGAGAGATAGCCGGGGTTGAGTGAGATATACTAATAAATCATCTGCAAAGACGGCTATTTTAAAAATGTAGTTGGGTCCGCCGAAGCCCTTCACCATTCGACATCCATCTATTTTCTCAATAGTGGGTCTAAAGTCAATATTTATAGCAAAGGGGACATGGGCATCCTTTGCTGGGTATCCAGCGGTGGAGGGAATTCATGGGCCCAAGATAGCACCTTAGGTCGAAGGCGGAATGGGACCACCGTCTTTCCTGGAGGTACCGTGTCTGTGATGGCCAGTAGGATCTTAGCGGGGTCCATAATATAACAGGATGGATCCAGTGTGTCTTCAGCCTTGTGAAGTCTAGAGAGGGCATCTGCCCGGGCTTTCTTCATTGCAGGATGGCTGAAGAAGAGGGACCAGTGGGCCTGGCTCGGGTTCAGACGCTGCGCCTTGCTGAAGTATTCTAGATTTTTGTGGTCGGTGTAGACCGTGATGGGGTGTTGCGCCCCCCCTCCAGCCATTGTCTCCATTCTTCAAAGGCCATCTTTATGGCCAACAGCTCCTTGTCTCCAATTCCGTAGTTTATCTCTGTGGGAAAAAATTTGCGAGAGAAGAAGGAACAGGGGAGTAAGGTCCCTTGGCTGGCGATGTCGTAGGCGTCAACCTCCACGACAAATGGGCGAGCCGGGTCAGGGTGGTGGAGACAGGGCTCTTGCAGGAAAGACCTCTTCAGTTCCTAAAAGGCTTGGACAGCCTCAGCAGGCCAATGCTTGGTGTCAGAGCCCTTCTTTGTTAGGGCTGTAAGTGGTGCCACGATATGGGAATGCCGTGGGATGAAGTTCCTGTAAAAGTTGGCAAAGCCCAGGGAATCGCCTGCAGGAACAAAAGTCCCCACCGGTTGCGGCCACTCCCGGATGCTGGTTAATTTGTCCGGGTCCATTCGGAAGCCGGAGGGAGGTGGACACGATAATAAGCCCCAAAAAGGGCAGGGTCTCCTGTTCAAAGAGGCATTTCTCTAATTTCACGAATAGGTGTATGTTCTCTTAGGCATTGTAGAACCCGACGGACGTCGGTGCGGTGCATAGGTAAGATCTTTGGAGTAGACCAAGGTAGACGATACTCCATTATGAAGCCTATCCCTAAAGACTTTGTTCATAAGGTTTTTGAAAAACCGCTGGCGTGTTACATAGTCCAACGGCATTACTAAGTATTCATAATGACCGTCATGCGTATGAACGCGGTTTTCCACTCGTCCCCGGCTTTATTTTGCCACCAGATTGTAGACCCCACGCAAGTCCAATTCGTTTAAAATTTTGGTTCCCTGGAGGAAGATCCAAGAGTTCCGGAATAAGTTGGGAGTGGTTAGCAGTCCCTGCGAGTGATAGCATTGAATCGGCGGGTAGTCAATGCAAGGTCTTAACGAACCATCCTTCTTAGCTACAAAGAAGAATCCTGTACCCGCTGGAGACTTAGTAGGGGCGAATGAACCCCCCTGTCAAGATTCTCTTTGATGTATTTAGACATTGCTTGAGTCTCTAGCAGAGATAGCGGATACACCCATCCACAGGGCGGAACTGTGTTGGGCATCAGATCAATGGCGCAATCGAAAGGGCGATGCTCTGGAAGAGTCTCCGCCTCCTCCTTGGAGGACTATGTCGGAGAAGTCAGCGTACTGTGGAGGCAGAGGAAGGACAGCAGCTACAAGTAAGAGCTGAGGTTGGGGACATCTGGTGTAGGCAGGTTGCAAAGCAGTCGGATCCCCAAGTGGCGATTTGGAGTGTCCTCTAGTCGATGGTAGGCGAGTGTTTCTGCAACCAATGAAGGCCCAGTACCACTGGGCGAATAGCCTTTTCTAGGATGAAGAAGGATATCTCTTCCTTGGGGAGAACTCCCGTATGGAGGGTCACCGGAGCCATGCAGAGAGTGACTCGGCCAGGAAGCAGATCACCCTGGATAATGAGACCAGTAGTGGGGGATGCGACATAGCACAGGGAGTTGTAGTTGATGTACTAGTTTGGCCAGGATGAAGTTTACTCCGGCCCGGAGTCAATGAAGGCCAGAGTCATAAAGGATCCTCCGGAAAACTGGAGCATGACAGGAACAGGATAAGGAGCAGGATTGATGCAGCCTAGGGTCAGCTCCTGATGATTCCTAGGCTCGAGAGTTTCCCGGACGCTCAGGCATTGTGTCAACAAGGTGACCCTTGCCACCGCAGTATAGGCCAAAGTCCGAAGGACCTGCGACGTTGCTTCTTCTCCACGTTTAAGTGGCTTTGACCCAACTGCATGGGTTCCTCCCCGCGTTTCTGGTGGGGTCTCAGGGACAGCGGGATGAGAACCAATGGGATGAAAGAAGGTCGGTGCCAGTGGCACTGTTCGGAATGCCGGTTTTAGTTTTTCATGACGCTGCTGAAGTCGCCGGTCAATCCGACCTGCCTGGTTAATTAGCGCCTCCAGTTCTTACGGGAGTTCCCGGGCAGCCAGTTCATCCCTTTATAAGTGAGGACAGCCCCTTCAAGAAGATGCTGCGCAGGCCTGTCCTCCGCCAACCTAGCTCTGAGACCAGAGTGCAGAATTCCATTGCAAATTCCGCCATGTGCGAGAACCCTGGCGTAGATTGAAGCAAATCGCAGGCGGCAGTGTGGGACTGGCGACCGGGATCATCAAACACCTGGCAAAACGTCTGGATGAACTGGGACAGGTCTCCGAGCACTGCATCCCCACGTTCCCACAGTGGGGAGGCCCAAGCCAGGGCCTTGCCATCCAGCAGGGACGGTATATACGTGGTCTTGACCTGGTCCATTGAGAAACTGCATGGGTGTGAAGAGAGAACCTATCATGAAACAATGGTTCAAAAACCCTCAGCATTGCTTTGGATCCCCGGCGTAATGAGGACCAGAAGCAGGCTCCAGACGATTAGTTAAGCGCTCAACCGTGGCAAACAAGACCTCAAGGCATTGCTGTTGCTGCTGAAAGTGTTGGGCCAAACCCGGAATGGCCTTTAGACCCGGACAAGTCCACCGGGTCCATGGCCTTCTGCCAAACTGTTAGGATTCTGGACCCTTGGGCAGGAGCAAGTGTGGTGACACCACTGAGGGATTGCCCCCAATGGTCTCGTCTCCGGAAGGTGGATCTGGTGAGGACAACCCGACAGGACCTTCACCTATACCAGCCCTCGTTCCCCACAGGTTGAGCCCTTTGGTTCCAGGACAGGCAGGACTTATGTGCGGGTGCCTCACAATGATGGAGAAGCTGATGAAGAAGGCAGGGTCAGAGACTCTGGTCTGGGCTGCGAGCAAAGGAGCAGAATGGAGTCCAGGCAGAAGATCTGGGGCAGGCAGCAGACAGGCTAGCGCGAAGTACCAGGCCAAGGGTCGAGACGGGCAGCAGACAGGCAGAGACGAGAAGACAAGCCGAAGTCAAACCAGGAGATCAAGCCGAAGACTGGGTCACAGGAGCTGAGGACCAGAGAGAAGACCGGGAGAGCTGGAATGAAGGCACGGGCAAGGAAAGCAGGAACTGGTAGTCCCGTATGGAGAATCAGAATCAGGAACACGAATACTGGAGAATCAGAGTCAGGAAAACAAATACTGGAGAAGCAGGAACGAAGACATCTGGACAGCAACTAGCACTCTGAGGAGATGACCTATTGCAAAGACAAAGGACTGCAGGCTGCTGTGGGGTTTAAATACCTCTCCCAAGTGATGCCATCTTCCAGGACGGGGCTGAGTTTTCCCAATGCCAGCCCCTTTTAAGGGGTGTGGCCTTCCGCGTGCGCCTAGGAAAGCCCCCGCTGGACGGAGGAGGACGGCATTCACGGCCACGTGGTGCCTGCCGTGGAGTGAGTCACGCGCGCCGGACTGGAGCGCAGGCGAGCAGAGGAGCGGGTAGGAGGGACCAGCCGGGGCCTGCCACGGCCGGGAGCCACAACAAATCTTGATACCATTAAGGATCCCTGTTGTATCAATCTATTCTCCTTGGTTGCTACACACAATAAACAAATACAAATGAACAAGAGAAATAATTCTTATTTATCCCCCACCTCTTTACCTGTAGCTACATTATACTGCAAAAGTAAAAATTATTTATCAGTTCCTAACAAGCACAATAATGTGGTCACAAAAAACTATATTAAAACAGACTGACCTTAAGTGCTTTGTTGGCTTAGGGGTTGATTTTCAAAGGCACACGCATCCATGTGCACACAGTTCCAGGTGCGTGCACATGGACATGCTGATTTTATATCATGTGCGTGTCGCTGCATGCATGTTATAAAATACGATATCTACATGCACATATGCGCCCAATTTTATAATCGGTATGTGCATGTGCGAGCGGATGTCAGGCATGCAAAGGGGGGTGGGTGGATTCTTAAAAACTACATGCGGCGATGCAGGTAGGCTTTTCCCAGTTCCTTCCCAGTCCGTTCCAGTTATGGGGGGAGGAGAGGGGAAGAGGGAGGAAGCATAGGGTTAGGGTTAGGGAAGTTCCCTCCCAGTCTACTTCCTATCCCTAAATATCACTAACTATACCGGCCAGCTGCTGGCATGCACATCCCCGGGATAGCATCAAATGGCTTTTTCCCAGTCTGCTCCTCTCCACCCAGACCATGCCTCCTGGCCTGGCACTTCGGAACATAATGGGAGTTACATAGAAATGACGGCCCATCTAGTCTGCCCAGCAAGCTTTCACACTTATTTTTTTTTTCTCATACTTATCTGTTAGTTACTCTTGGCTCTTATTAGTAACTTTTTGTTTCTATTTACCTTCCACCCCCGCCATTGCTGTAGAGAGCAGTGCTGGAGCAGCATCTAAGTAAAGTATCTAGCTTACAGGCCAATTCAGTACAGTGTGCTCCACCGCCCAGGTTTAGATGCGCATTTTCGACTGTATAAGGGGTAATAGCGCGTCCAACCCCCCCGAAACTAATAGCGCCCGCAACATGCAAATGCATGTTGATGGCCCTATTAATTATTCCCGCGCGATACAGAAATTAAAATGTGCAGCCAAGCCGCACATTTTAATTTCAGAAATTAACGCCTGCCCAAAGGCTGGCGTTAATTTCACCCGGTACCAGGGAAGTGTACAGAAAAGCTGAAAAAAATGCTTTTCTGTACACCCTCCAACTTAATATCATAGCGATATTAAGTCGGAGGCCCCAAAAGTAAAAAAAAAAATAAAAAATTTAAAAATCGGCCCGCGGGTCGGAGGACGGACGCTCAATTTTGCGGCGTCCGTTTTCTGAACCCGTGGCTGTCAGCGGGTTTGAGAACAGATGCTGGCAAAATTGAGCATCAGCTGTCAAACCCGCTGACAGCCGCCGCTCCTTTTACCATGGGCCCTAATTTGCATAGGCCACCCTCCTGAATCGCACACCCAGGAGCGTGGCCTAGGCGCTCACCAGCTCTCCCGTGTGTTTTTTCTGTGTCGGCCTGTTAATTGGTTAGGGGTAGTAACCTCCGCAGTAAGCAAGCTACTCCCACATTTATTTGTTTACTCAGCCTGTGCAATTCAGTCCTTGTTGGTTGTTGTCTGAATATAAATCTTTTCTTCATTCCCCCCTGCCGTTGAAGCAGTGAGCTGTGCTGGATATGTATTCGAAGTGAAGTATCAGGCTTAATTGTTTCGGGGTAGTAACCGCCATAACAAGCAAGCTACACCCACGCTTTTTTGTGAATGCAAATCCTTTTTTCCACATTTCCTCTTGCCGTTGAAGCATATAGCAATGTTGGAGTCGCATTAACCATGTGTATGTTTATTGAATAAGGGTGTTAATCTCCAGGTAGTAACTGTCATTCCTGCAAGCCACCCCCATGCCTCTTCTCTTCATTTACATGCTCTAGACTTTATGGATCCACAGTTTTTATCCCACGCCCCTTTGAAATCCTTCACAGAGCCCTTTGTAAAATGCATGTGGTGCGCGCAAGGCCCGGCCATGCGTTTAACCCCCAGTCTTACATGTACCGAGCTTTTAAAATTTGGGCTTTAGGGTTTTAAGCACCATAGTTGTGGAGATTTTTAAGATTTCCCTCTATTTTGCTCCAGAAGAAATAGACAAATGTGTTGCAGTAAAATGTTACCAGTTTTACTTTCTAATATAGCTACATGAGGAAGACCACACTTTGAGCAAACTCTGTGGGTGTTCCCAAAATTAGGATGCATACATTCAAACACATATGTTCTAGAATACAGCGTCAGCATGAGTTAGCAATACATGTCTTAGATCATGATCAGTTAACTGGTTAGAATGACCTAAACTGGACTGTATTGGACAGAGATACAATAAAGTTTTTGACTATCAGATCCATGACAATATGAAGGTCATGGCTGCTTCCTTTAAACAGTATGGTGATTTAGTAAATTTTTCATTATTTTTTTTAGGGTGAATCTATCTAGTTTCATTTTAGTGCTGGCACCTTTCTGCCGGCCTCCCCACTTCTGGTACTTTTAATTTGCTCAATTGTCTGTGCAGGTCCAAGGAGATAAAAGCAGCATCACAAAAGAGTAAAATAATGCATGCATTTCTGAAAATGGCATAGAAGCTTGCCAATTTGTTAATTTGCAATTTTATTATTGTTGTAAATTTTCGGTGGCATTGGTCCATCTGCACTGCTTTCACTAACTATGAATACCTCTCATTTGTACAAACTTGATAATCCTCAGACAGTCGTTCCTAGTATGTGTGCCCTTATGTGTGGGTAGTGTAACTAAATCAGCCAGCTGCCCTTAATAGGTGAGCTCCCATCTTCCTACCTACCATCACGCCATGTTTGTGTCTTGCATCACTCCCTAGGAGCTCAAAACAGTCATACCACCACTCTGTGCAAGATGGCTGACCCTGACTATAAACTGCCCTTCCTATACATTACACCCTGATGCCGCCTGATGTTCTGAGGTGTTTGATGGCTTATGTCAGCATGGTATGTAATATCACATACTATAAGATCTGATGTACATCACTGTATCATGGAAATAAAAATAATGACCATGACAATATAAGAATAACCTCAGAGTCAATTTGTTTTGGGCGACTAAATGACCTGTAGGTGAGAAACAGCTTTCAGTCACTTATACCTACATTCATCTGTATAAGGCAACCATTTGATTGCATCTTGCTTAGGCAGTCCAAAGTTCTAAAATTAAAGAAGCCAAAGGAACTGTTTGAAACTAACCCTAGAGCAGAAATGGTGAAATGAGCTTCGAAAGTCAGCTAAGCTGAAAATTGTCTGGGAGGACCATACATAAGCAAACTGTACTGCATTCAGCAGTTCAAGGAAACTGTTTTGTGGAGTGTTATATTTTCTGTAATTTAAGTTATTTTTTCCCTGACTGCATTCCCCCTGGTGCCCTGCTGATGCCATCAGGCAGCTGCTGTAGGAGTACATAGCCTCTTGTCAAGTTCAGCAAAGGCTGAGAGCACTGCTGGGAGGAACAGGAGAGCAGCAAGTGCAAGTGAAACCTTGCGTTTTCAAAAAGGAACTTTTATTTAAGTTTAAAAAAAAACATTTTCTATTTATGAGGATATAAAGCAGGGATGGCCAACCTGTGACGCTTTTGTATGTACAATGTAGTTCTTGCCCTCTTGCTCTAATGCTCTGCAGAGGACAGGATGGGAGGGGCAGGAAAATTGAGTGCACAGAGGAAAACTGCTGGAGAGGAGCCTGGTCATCTTCAGGGAACATTTTTAAATATTTAAAGTAATTGTCTAAGAAAATCTCACATTAAACTATTTCCTTTTTTATGTGGTTTTATTGAAAGTAACACAGATCAAATACAAAAGGAAAAATCAAGTTGCTCTGTCTGCAAAAAACACAAACAGACTGTAAAATAGTTCTCAATTCTCGTTAAAACATTTCTCTCAGGACAAGCAGGATGGTAGTCCTCACATATGGGTGACATCACAGGATGGAGCCCAATCACGGAACACTTTTGTCAAAGTTTCCAGAACTTTGACTGGCACCTACTGGGCATGCCCAGGATGGCATTAACCCTGCAACCAGCAGGGGTCCCCCTTCAGTCTTCTTTTTTCCGCTCAGTAGTAGCCACGCGGGTTAAAGAGTTCCACAGAGATTACTGACAGGAAATTTCCTCACGGAATTACTATTCAACTTTCTACCCCACAGGGGTCCCCCTCTTTCATTTTTACGCCCGCGGTGGTCTGGTTAGTTTTTTACCCGATTCCGGTCAATTACCGTCGAGTTTGGCCCTCATGGCCTACTGGCCGTCGACCGCACCGTGACTAAATTTTTTCACAGGCATGGCATCGGGGTTCCGTCGATGCCCGGACTGCACCCACACAATGTCCATTACTGACCCAGAGCATGATGTCCTTACTTGCACCAAATGTGCCCTTATGACACCTAACAGTCGCAAGGCTAGAATGGAAAAAATGGAACTTCTCTTTAGGTCAAAAACCCCGACGCCATCCATAGCATGACGTTGTCTAAACCGACACAGTCTATGTCGCATCATCATCGGGCACCGGCCGGTGTCCGACCAGCATCGACGACTCCACGGCCATCGACACCCTCTGTTCCCCCTCAGGGAAAGGACAGAGTAGAGCATCGAGAAAAGCATCGACATCGCAGGTCTCAGACTGTCGACGCAGGCAAGGCCTTGACGTCGTCATCGTCTGAACCGCCATTGAAGAAAGCCCGTCCAGAAAAGGCACCGTCCCTATCTGGTTCAGGGTCACTGAGGCAACCTTCACCGGGACCGGTGATAGGAGCCGCGATTCCACCTCCAACTGTGGTCCCTCTGGCTATGCCTCCTCCTCCGGCATCAAGGCTCCATGCTCCAGGTTTCCGGGAGGAACTGGATCAGATGATTGAGGAGGCCATCGGCAGAGCGATGCAAGGCTTCAAGGTTCCATCGACGCCAATAGCAGTACCAATTCCTGAACCAGTAACTGATCCCATTCCTGCAGCACTAGCACCGTTACTCACAAGAATGGAAGTGCTGATTGCTGCTTTTCCTCCGATGGATCCGACGACACCAGTGGACCCGGTGCCTTCCTCTCCGATTCCTCTTTCATCGAGAGAAGAAGGAGAAACACCGTTCCTCCCGCCATCGGGAGTCCTTCCGATGCCTAGATCATCGGTTTCGCAGATTGCATCTTTGTTTCCATCGGTGCCACCGACCCGTCCATCGATGCCCTCAGTGGCACCATCGGTGCCTTCGGTGCCTCGCCCGGGACCTTCAGGTATACCAGCTTTTTGTCCCTCCAAGGATACTTGGGGGTGCTGGAGATGATCCCAGGATACCGATGACTTGCCATCGCCACCCTCTCCTGCTGAAAGCAGGAAGCGTTCTCCACCAGAGGACTTGTCCTTCATTGATTTTGTGAAGGAAATGTCTGAAGTAGTTCTATTTCAACTTCAGATAGAACAAGATGGTAGACATCAGATGATGAAACTTCTTCAATTTTTAGATGCTCCTAAAGAACTAACATCTATTCCCATCCATGATGTCCTCCTGGATCTTCTGAAAAGAAATTGGGAACATCCTGTTTCTGTGGCACAGTCAATCGGAAAGCTGACACCACATACCTAGTCCAGTCAACTCCTGGTTTCCAGAAGTCCCAATTGGACCACCATTCAGTGGTTGTTGAGTCAGCCCAAAAGAAAGCCCGAAGATCCAAGCCTCATTCTTCCTATCCTCCAGGAAAGGAACAAAAATTCCTGGATGCTATAGGTCGCCGTATCTTTCAAGGGGCAATGCTTATATCCCGCATCACCTCTTATCAGCTTTATATGACCCAGTACAACAGGATCCTCTTTAAACAAATACAGGACTTTGCTGAGTCCCTACCTCAACAGTCTCAAGACCAATTACACGCCCTAGCTCAAAAGGGTTTAGAAGCGGGCAAGCATGAGATAAGATCTGCCTATGACGTTTTTGACACCGCTTCCAGGGTTTCAGCAACAGCCATTTCTGCAAGGCGGTGGGTCTGGCTAAAGTCGTCGGACCTACGGAATGAAGTCCAGGATAGATTATCTATCTGATTTGCCTTGCACTGGAGATAATCTTTTTGGTGAGCAAATACAAAAGGCAGTGGCACAACTCAAGGATCACCATGAGATTCTTCGCCAACTCTCCTTGATACCTTCTGAATATCCTGCTAAGCAAACATTCAGAAAGGAGCCCAAGAAATCCTTTTACCGCCAAAGGAAATCTTATCCTCCTCCGTCCAAAGGTCGCTCTTCTAAGCCTTACCAGAAAGGCCAGTCCAGGCAACCTCGTAGGCAAAAGCCGCAAACAGCTCCTCAACCAGGTCCAGCATCTGGTTTTTGACTTTTTTCTAGAGAGCAGCATTCAGACTCCACTAAGGCATGTACCAGTGGGAGGCCGTTTGTGCCACTTCAGCCACATCTGGCACTCATTCACCACAGACCAGTGGGTTCTCGCCATAATAACTCAAGGTTATCATCTCAACTTTCTTAAGAACATAAGAACATAAGAAAATGCCATACTGGGTCAGACCAAGGGTCCATCAAGCCCAGCATCCTGTTTCCAACAGTGGCCAATCCAGGCCATAAGAACCTGGCAAGTACCCAAAAACTAAGTCTATTCCATGTAACCATTGCTAATGGCAGTGGCTATTCTCTAAGTGAACTTAATAGCAGGTAATGGACTTCTCCTCCAAGAACTTATCCAATCCTTTTTTAAACACAGCTATACTAACTGCACGAACCACATTCTCTGGCAACAAATTCCAGAGTTTAATTGTGCGTTGAGTAAAAAAGAACTTTCTCCGATTAGTTTTAAATGTGTCCCATGCTAACTTCATGGAGTGTCCCCTAGTCCTTCTACTATCCGAAAGAGTAAATAACCGATTCACATCTACCCGTTCTAGACCTCTCATGATTTTAAACACCTCTATCATATCCCCCCTCAGTCGTCTCTTCTCCAAGCTGAAAAGTCCTAACCTCTTTAGTCTTTCCTCATAGGGGAGTTGTTCCATTCCCCTTATCATTTTGGTAGCCCTTCTCTGTACCTTCTCCATCGCAATTATATCTTTTTTGAGATGCGGCGACCAGAATTGTACACAGTATTCAAGGTGCGGTCTCACCATGGAGCGATACAGAGGCATTATGACATTTTCCGTTTTATTCATCATTCCTTTTCTAATAATTCCCAACATTCTGTTTGCTTTTTTGACTGCCGCAGCACACTGAACCAACGATTTCAATGTGTTATCCACTATGACACCTAGATCTCTTTCTTGGGTTGTAGCACCTAATATGGAACCCAACATTGTGTAATTATAGCATGGGTTATTTTTCCCTATATGCATCACCTTGCACTTATCCACATTAAATTCCATCTGCCATTTGGATGCCCAATTTTCCAGTCTCACAAGGTCTTCCTGCAATTTATCACAATCTGCTTGTGATTTAACTACTCTGCACAATTTTGTGTCATCTGCAAATTTGATTATCTCACTCGTCATATTTCTTTCCAGATCATTTATAAATATATTGAACAGTAAGGGTCCCAATACAGATCCCTGAGGCACTCCACTGTCCACTCCCTTCCACTGAGAAAATTGCCCATTTAATCCTACTCTCTGTTTCCTGTCTTTTAGCCAGTTTGCAATCCACGAAAGGACATCGCCACCTATCCCATGACTTTTTACTTTTCTTGCCATTCCACTGGACTCCTCACCTCAGTTGACGTGGGGAACATCAGACCATTCACCGCTCCTGGAACAGGAGATTTCCCTCCTCCAGTCCAGAGCAATAGAACCAGTGCCCTACTCCCAACAGGGCCTCAGATTCTACTCTCTGTATTTTCTAATCCCAAAAACGTCAGGTGGCGTTCACCCGATACTAGATCTTCGGGCCTTAAACAAGTTCCAACAAATAGAAAAGTTCAAGATGATGACCTTGGGTTCCCTCCTCCTCCTTCTACAAAGGGGAGACTGGCTCTGCTCTCTAGACCTCCAGGACGCTTATACACACATCGCAATAACTCCGTCTCATCGCAAATTTCTGCGCTTCCTCGTAGGCCCAAAGCACTACCAATATCGAGTGCTACCATTCGGCCTAGCCTCTGCTCCACGAGTCTTCACCAAGTGCCTCGTAGTAGTAGAAGCGTTCCTCAGAACTCACGGTGTCCACGTCTACCCCTACCTCGACGATTTTTTGATCAGGGTTCCCACACAGCAAGCTGTTCTAACGTCCCTACGTCTCACCTTGCACACCCTGATCTCTCTAGGGTTTCTCATCAATTATTCGAAGTCCAGCTTGGTCCCATTGCAAACCGTGTCGTTCATAGGAGCAGACTTGGACACCTTCAAAGCGAAGGCATTTCTTCCTTGAGAACGAGCTCTCATCTCCTCTCTCACCCATCAGCTACAGTCTTGACAACGTTCCACTGCACGTCACTTTCTAGTCCTGCTAGGACACATGGCGTCCTCAGTACATGTCACTGCCATGGCTCGTCTCACCATGAGGATCCTACAGTGGACTCTAAGGTCACAGTGGATTCAGTCATCTCAACCACTATCAGCTATTGTCCACATAACCAACCCACTTCGACTATCTCTAGCTTGGTGGAAGAATCAGGCCAATCTCCTTCAAGGCCTTCCTTTTCAAGCTCCAGATCCTCAAATAACCCTTACAACAGATTCCTCCAACATCGGCTGGGGAGCACACATTGCCAATTTACAAACTCAAGGGCCCTGGTCTCCAGAGGAAGCCAAACACCAGATCAATTTCCTGGAGCTACGAGCAATCAGATATGCTCTCAGAGTATTTCAGGATCGCCTCTCCAACCAGGTCATCCTGATTCAAACGGACAACCAGGTGGCCATGTGGTACATCAACAAACAAGGAGGAACAGGCTCCCACCTCCTGTGTCAGGAAGCTGCACAGATATGGGCGGAGGCCCTCTCCCACTCGATGTACCTCAAGGCCACCTACTTGCCGGCAGTGGACAATGTGTTGGCAGACAAGCCGAGTCGCACCTTTCGACCGCACGAGTGGTCTCTCAACCCCACAGTAGCGGACTCAATATTCCAATGTTGGGGTTACCCTCACATGGACCTCTTTGTGTCACCTCAAAACCGCAAAGTAGAGAACTATTGCTCTCTCACTCGCAGCCAACACGCACAACCAAGAGATGTGTTCTCCCTCTCATGGGAAACCGGTCTCCTATATGCATTCCCTCCACTTCCACTTCTCTCGAAGACTCTCGTGAAGCTAATTCAGGACAAAGGAAGCATGATCCTGATAGCACCTCACTGGCCACGTCAAGTGTGGTTTCCGATTCTTCAGGACCTCTCCATTCGCAGGCACATTCCCCTGGGGAAGGACCTGCTTCTGATTACGCAGAACAACTGGTGCCTACGCCACCCCAATCTTCAGGCCTTGTCCCTGTCTGCCTGGATGTTGAAAGATTAATCTTGCAGCCTCTCAACCTTTCGGAACCAGTTTCCCGTGTCCTGATTGCTTCATGTAAACCTTCCACGAGAAAAACTTATTTTTACAAATGGAACAGGTTTAAATCATGGTGTTCCTCACTGTCCCTAGATCCTTTTACCTGTTCTACCACAGAGTTTTTAGACTATCTCTGATACTTGTCAGAGTCAGGTCTCAAAACTTCTTCCATCAGAATGCATGTCAGTGCAGTAGCTGCCTTCCATAAAGATGTCGGGGATGTTCCCATTTCGATACAGCCCCTTGTAACACGTTTTTCTAAAGGGCTTGCTCCACCTCAAACCTCCACTGTGCCTTCTGGCCCCTTCTTGGGACCTCAACCTGGTTTTGGGTCGGCTCATGAAACCACCATTTGAGCCTCTCCAATCATGTGATCTTCGCTATCTCACATGGAAAGTGATTTTTCTTTTAGCAATCACATCAGCTCGCAGAGTTAGTGAGTTACAAGCCCTAGTTACCTACCCGTCTTACACAAAACTTCTGCATGACCAGGCAGTACTCCACACTCACCTGAAGTTCTTGCCTAAGGTAGTATCGGAATTTCACATTAATCAATCCATTATACTACCTACCTTCTTTCCCAGGCCCCATTCCAATCCAGGAGAACAGGCTCTGCATACCCTCGACTGCAAACGGGCTCTAGCATTCTACCTAGATCGTACAGCTGCCCATAGGCAAAGTACTCAATTGTTTGTTTCCTTTGCTTCCATCAGATTGGTTCAACCTGTGGGTAAGCAGACTCTCTCCTCCTGGTTAGCGGACTGCATTTCCTTTTGCTATCAGCAAGCAGGCATTCCACTTCAAGACCATGTTAAAGCACACTCGGTCAGGGCCATGGCAACTTCTGTAGTGCATCTTCGCTCGGTGCCGCTTCCTGATATTTGTAGGGCTGCTACCTGGAGTTCTCTCCATACCTTTACAGCCCATTATTGTCTAGATAAGGCTGGAAGACAAGATTCCATCTTCGGCCAATCTGTCTTGCGCAACCTTTTTGCAACTTGATGTACCAACACCATTCCACCTGCCCGTTAGGGTTCAGGATGCCCTCTACCAAATTCCACCCCAGTTGTTGTGCCTGTTGCACCTCTTTGGGTACATTTGTTGCATGTTTGGACATCCTCAGCTCGGTACTCACTCATATGTGAGGACTACCATCCTGCTTGTCCTGTGAGAAAGCAAATGTTGCTTACCTGTATCAGGTGTTCTCACAGGACAGCAGGATGTTAGTCCTCATGAAACCCGCCCGCCACCCAGCGGTGTTGGGTTTGCTACATTTCTTATTTTATTTTTTGGCACTTACTTTAGCTTTTGAACAAGACTGAAGGGGGACCCCTGCTGGTTGCAGGGTTAGTGCCATCCTGGGCATGCCCAGTAGGTGCCTGTCAAAATTCTAGAAACTTTGACAAAAGTGTTCCTTAATTGGGCTCCATCCTGTGATGTCACCCATATGTGAGGACTAACATCCTGCTGTCCTGTGAGAACACCTGTTACAAGTAAGCAACATTTGCTATACATAGCCAATCAATACATTGTTCTTTGATCACTGGGGAACACAATTTTCGTTGTTAGATCTGACACTTGTTTTTGACTAACTTTTGACATCTGAATCCAAAAATGACCCCAGTTTTTCTCTATCACATCAACTTTTTAAGGTACAGGATACCCTCCCTTTGTCCCAAAAATCATACAAAATGTACATACAAAGGAAATAAAAGAAAAAATTTCCTGAATATACTGTTTATTTAGAGTTATTTATTCATACAAAGGCTATATATTGTTACTGTAAGTCAAATTGTGTACAAGTAGTAAAGTTCTGCTACCAAACATACATATTAAGGTAAAGATTTACGCTTATAGCGTTTCCGGCAGTGTTCAATTTGTGGATAATCTCGCCTGATGCTCCAACAATAATCAGCCATCATATGTACATCCCATCTACCCTGATACTGTGCCTCCATGACCTTCAAATCTTGGTGGAATCGTTCACCTTGCTCATCACTGACTGCCCCAAGGTTTTTCAGGAATTCAGCAAGATGGCTATGCAGAAAATGCACCTTGATGCTCATGTTGCAACAAAGCATTTTGAAGCTCTCCAAGTGTTTCTGGACAATTTTGGTGTAATTCTGTGCTCGTGTATTTCCAAGAAAGTCCTTGACAAGGTTTTTGAATGACAACCAAGAATTCTTTTGGAGTTCTGACATTGTCCCAATGAAATGTTCATCTTTGATGAGCTGCCGAATCTGTAGACCGTCAAAAACACCGGCCTTTATTTTATCCAGATAGCGTACTTTGCAATAAACAGCCTATTACCATAAAACACACCCCTTTTCCTATTGCATGCAATATTTAGTGCATTTTAATAAATCCAGGCTGTAGAGAAAAAATTTGATGTGATAGAAGAAAACGAACTGCAGTTTTGAAATCAGCATGCCTATTTAAGTCTAAAACAGCTGAAAAATTGAACTCAACAGGAATTATGTTAAAAATTGTTCCCCAGTGTTATCCATTTCTTAGCATCATATCCTTATGCCAGCTCGTATGCTCCAGTACCAGTCACAAATCAGTTCAACTAATCCCATCCCAATCCCAACCCAATCCCCCCTTCAGGTGACCTCCTTATATTAAGGAGACTTTCATTGTAAATTGTTTTGGTTATTACCTTCTTGTTCTCCTATCCTTCCTACTGCCTTTCTGTTCTTCCCCCCGCCCAGTTACATTCCCCTGTTGCAATGTATTTTCCAATCTTTCAGTTACTATGTGAACCGGTATGATGTCCCCACAAATACCGGTATATAAAAGTTTCTAAATAAATAAATAAATAAATAAAATATTATGTACATTTATATTATAATGCTAAAGCACACCTTCTTATATGCCATCTTAGGCCATCTCTTTGCCTCTATTTTAGATAAATCACCATGTGATGGTTTCCATCTTAATCTTAATAGATAAACATGTTTTCTTCTTCAGAGGACAAAACATTGTAGTTTCACTATGTCTCAAACTCCAGATATACATCTAAAATAACCCTTGATTTCAGACAGTATCTTTCCCCCTAAAACTGTTAGAGACATGCAGTAAACCCAAGTTATATTTTTTTACAATTTAAGGTTTTTTTCCCTGACTGCAGTCTCCCTTGTGCCCTGATGATGCCATCTGACAGCTGCTGTAGGAATACATAGCCTCTTGTAAAGTTCAACAAAGGCTGAGAGCACTGCTGGGGAGAGAAAGGAGAGCAGCAAGTGCTAGTGAAACCCTGCATTTTTCAAAAAGGAATTTTTATATGTTTAAAAAAAATTCAAATATCTGAGGACATACAGCAGGGATGGCCAATCTGTGACTCTTTCATGTGTAAAATGCTGCTCTTATCTTGTTGCTTTCATGGCAGTAGAGCAAAACTGCAGAGGACAGGATGGGAGGGCCAGGGACATGGAATGCACACAGCAGAAGAGATAAGAAAAGAGCCTTTCTGATCTCTAAGAACATAAAAACATAAGAAATTGCCATGCTGGGTCAGACCAAGGGTCCATCAAGCCCAGCATCCTGTTTCCAACAGAGGCCAAAACCAGGCCACAAGAACCTGGCAATTACCCAAACACTAAGAAGATCCCATGCTACTGATGCAATTAATAGCAGTGGCTATTCCCTAAGTAAAATTGATTAATAGCCATTAATGGACTTCTCCTCCAAGAACTTATCCAAACCTTTTTTGAACCCAGCTACACTAGCTGCACTAACCACATCCTCTGGCAACAAATTTCAGAGCTTTATTGTGCGTTGAGTGAAAAAGAATTTTCTCCGATTAGTCTTAAATGTGCTACTTGTTAACTTCATGGAATGCCCCCTAGTCCTATTATTCGAAAGTGAAAATAACCGAGTCACATCTACTCATTCAAGACCTCTCATGATCTTAAAGACCTCTATCATATCCCCCCTCAGCCGTCTCTTCTCCAAGCTGAACAGCCCTAACCTCTTCAGCCTTTCCTCATAGGGAAGCTGTTCCATCCCCTTTATCATTTTGGTTGCCCTTCTCTGTACCTTCTCCATCGCAACTATATCTTTTTTGAGATGCGGCGACCAGAATTGTACACAGTATTCAAGGTGTAGACTCACCATGGAGCGATATAGAGGCATTATGACATTTTCCGTTCTATTAACCATTCCCTTCCTAATAATTCCTAACATTCTATTTGCTTTTTTGACTGCTGCAGCACACTGAGCTGACGTTTTTAAAGTATTATCCACTATGATGCCTGAACACTCTGCTTCAGCCCCTCCCCTCTTGTCCTTGCAGTGCTGCTGTTTGTAGAGAAGATAAGGTTGGAGCAGGAAGGAGAGAGATGAAATGGAGCAGGGGGGAAAAAGAGGTGATACTGATCCTGGGCAGAGGGTGAGAGCAGGATAAAGTAGCACAAGAGGTGGGATAACCTACAGGTCGATACTGTAACGTGCGGTTGAAGATTTCCCGTCTGTAACGTGCTGGGAGCGCAGAATTCGGACCCGTAAGGCGATCCAGTCTCCAGTTTCACGCGTCCTTAGCGCTTCTTAAAACAGACGCATAACCCTTTCCGCACGCAGCATGTATATGATATGTAAATGAACGAATTAGCTGTATAATGAAGGAATTAGCTATTCCCCTCCGATACTGTAACGTGCGCCCCGACTATTGCTGCCATTTTGCCCTGCGTTTAACCTGCTAACTTACCGCCTACCCCTGCGTTAGAGGCAGGGGTAAGGGTAGGTGGCAAGCTTTCCCCCAGCCCCCCTCTCACCTGCCCTGGCCGCGTCCATGGATGCTGGCCTCCGGGGCAGCCCCAGTCCTCCTCCCGAAGAAAAAAAAAAGCGAAAAAAAAAGTTGCGAGAGAGAGGGGAGAGGACGGCAATCCTATGCTCGGCGACTTACTTTTGCAGCCCCCCTCCTCCGGACATCGTGGCTTCCCCCGTGCCAGTTCCCCCTCCCCTCCTCCCGAAGGCTGCTTTTCGCGCCCTGCTTCGGGAGGAGGGAAGAAGGGACTGGCAGTGTAAAGCGACGAAGCGACTCACCTTTTGCAGCACCTTCCGGACATTGGACGACCTCTCCTGCTGCTCGCGAAGATGGACGCCTGCACGGCCGCTGAAGACTTGACGTCACATGCCGTGACGCCAAATGTCGTGACGTCACGTCTTCAGCGGCCATGCAGGCGTCCATCTTCGCGAGCAGCTGGAGGCAGGAGAGGTCGTCCGATGTCCGGAGGGGGCTGCAAAAGTAAGTCGCTTCGCGCTTTTCGCGCCCTGCTTCGGGAGGAGGGGAAGGGGAACTGGCACGGGGGGAAGCCACGATGTCCGGAGGAGGGGGGCTGCAAAAGTAAGTCGCCGAGCGTAGGATTGCCGTCCTCTCCTCTCTCTCTCTCGCAACTTTTTTTTTTTGCTTTGGGAGGAGGGGAGAGGGGACGGCAATCCCGACTTCCTGGTATCTGTCATTTCAAATGACATTTGAAATGACAGATACCAGCGTGGCCGTGAAGCGTTAGGCCCGAGCACCCAGGTTACTGTACAGGCGCTCTATACAGAAAAATGGGTTGCGCGGGCCTAACGCTTCCCTAACACTTTGCAGACGCGGCATGCATTTGCATGCAATTAGAAGAGAGTATCGAGCAGTAGGTGAAGAGAACTGTGCGTGCGGGGAACGAGGGTGCGCCAGGCACTGCCGCACTCTTTCTAATTGTACATAAAGACCAAAAAAGTTCATCCACAAGATATTTAGGATTCTAACTGCTTCTCCTTGTAGGTTCTCTCTGTGCATTCTGTATAGGGCTGGAACTGCCACTCCGTGAAGGTTACCCCATTCAGAAATATTACACCAACTTTACCATCAGTTATCTTGGTTCTTCATTTCCTTCAGGCATGGAATCCTCTGTGTTTATCCCATGCTGTTTTGAATTCTGCTACCATTCTTATCCTGAACACTGGTGGAAATTTTGATATAACCCACATGGAGCAACAGTTACAATCATAAACAGAAGGCACCGCGATATTAAGCTGGGGCTGCTGAACTCCTGTTCTTGAGGGAGATGGGGGGATATTTTGCTGGGGCTGTCTTAAAGAGTGATTATTAGGAACTGCATGGGGGCACCGTATGAGAGAGGTGTATATTTATTTATTTATTTGCAATTTTTGTATACTGATATTCGTTAGGAAAACATCACATCGGTTTCCATGTAACATAAAGTGGCCAACTGGCCTTTACAATGAAACTGATAGGCGAACTGGGTAGCGGGGAAGAGGGGGGAAAAACAAAGGTAATACTGTACAAATTTAAAAGCGAAATAAAATGGTTAGATATACGTAATGAAAACATTATATACAAGTGAATTATTTACAAAAATAATTAGGGAAGGGATTTAGGAAGTGGGGAGAGCGGTAGTAGTATATATAGAGAGTAGTGTATATATATAGTATATATAGAGAGAGTAGTATATATATAGTATATATTTATTTATTTATTTATTTTATTTATTTAACAGTTTTATATACCGAATTTCTTGTAACAGGATTACAAATCAAAACGGTTTACATAATAACAATAACAGTGCCTCAAATAGTGCAATTACATAAAACAGAGGAATACAGAACTAGGATCATGAAACTGTTGAAACAAACCAGGGTATGTATATATATATATATCGAGCTATGATACATGGCTGGTAGAGAATGGTTAGGTTAAGACCATGATATTGGCAAAGGGCCTTGGGAATTGGGGCTAAAGTAGGACATATAGCATTTGACTGAATCGAGAGAAAGCAGGCAAGAGTCAATGAGTTACTGGTGATAGAGTTGATTTAAGATCATCTGGCATATGATTCAGCAAAGGCCTGCTTAAACAGCCAGGTTTTGAGTCTTTTCTTAAATGTGACCGGTCAATGTTCCAGCCTGAGGTCTGGTGGAAGAGAATTCCAATGTATTGGTCCAGAGGCTGAGATGGCTCTCTTAATTAATGAAGTTTTTAAAGGGGGGACCATGAGGGTGTCCTTATATGCTGCTCTTACCGGCCTGGATGGTAAGTGAGGTCGGAGAGGGATCATGAGTTATAGTGGGGTGATATTGTGTAGAGCTTTGTGAGTAATGGTGAGAACTTTGTACCAGATTCTGTATTTGATCGGGAGCCAGTGGAGGTTCTTCAAGATGGGAGTAATGTGGTCACTTTTTTTAGTCCTGGTAAGAATTCTGGCTGCTACATTTTGCAGCATCTGTAGTGGTTTGATGGATACTGCAGGTAGGCCGATCAAAAGAGAGTTACAGTAATCTACTTTTGAGAAGATGATTGCCTGGAAAACAGAACGGAAGTCGTGGAAGTGAAGGAGAGGTCTCAATCGTTTCAGTACTTGAAGTTTGAAAAAACAGTCCTTAGTCGTGTTGTTTATGAAACTTTTGAAGCTCAGTTGTTTATCGAAGATGACTCCTAAGTTTCTGACTTGGGGGGAGGGTTGTGGAATGTAGGTTGGGCCGTGAGATATTTCCGTCGTGCGAGATGAGTAGGAGTTCAGTTTTGTTAATGTTCAGGATCAAGTTAAGGCTTGATAGAAGGCTGTTTATAGACTCAAGGCAGCTATCCCAGAAAGCAAGAGTTTTGTTTACTGATTCTGTGATCGGTAGAAGGATTTGTACATCGTCTGCATATAGGTAAAAGATAAGATTTAGATTGGAGAGGAGTTGGCAGAGAGGGAGCAGGTATATGTTGAAGAGGGTTGGGGATAAGGAGGAGCCTTGCGGTACACCCAAAGTAGAGCAGACGGGTTGGGACTCTTTGTTGTTAATTTTGACCTTGTATGTCCTGTTTTGAAGGAACGACCTGAACCAGCTAAGGGCGGTGCATTTGATACCAATGTCCGATAACCGATCTAAGAGAAAAGTATGGTTCACCGTGTCGAAAGCTGCAGAGAGGTCGAGGAGAATGAGAAGACAAGGTTGTTTTTTGTCTAGATTCATGAGAATGGTGTCTGTTAGTGTGATTAAGAGGGATTCAGTGTTACGGGATTTCCTGAATCCATACTGGTTAGTGTGGAGGATTTTGTTGTTGTTCAAGAATTCTGTGAGTTGCTGATTTACTATTCTTTCCAATATTTTGGCTAGGAAAGGAAGGTTTGCAATAGGGCAGAAATTGGCTGGGTCATCCGGAGAAAGATTAGGTTTTTTCAGCAACGGTTTTAGAATAGCAAGTTTAAGTGGGTCCGGGACGTGGCCCTGAGATAGGGAGCAATTAATGATCTCAGCAATATGTTTAGAGATGGTGCTAGGTATAGCGATGAGTAGATTGGATGGGATCGTGTCCAAAGGGTGAGAGGCTGGTTTGAGCTTTTTGAGAATGATTTCTGTCTCCAATGATGAGGTAGGTTCGAATAATTCAAGTTTTGTATTTGGAAGTGCAGGTGCAAAAATGGGGGGCTGGGGGAGAATTGAATTGTTATTTGTGAGCGGATCAATAAGGTTTGAGATTTTCTTTTTGAAGTAGGTTGCAATTTCATTTGCTTTGCTTGCAGCTTGTTCATCCGGAACAGCTGCAGGAGATGGTTTGGATAGAGAAGACACCAGTGAGAATAAAGCTTTCGGGTCAAAGATGAAGTGATGGATTTTTTGAGAATAGAAGTTTCTTTTTGTGCGGAGGATGGCGATCCTGTATTGGTGCATCATCGATTTGTAAGCCGACAGGTTGATTGAAGAAGGGTTTTTGCGCCAAAGATGTTCTCTACTTCTGAGTTCTCTTTTGATGGTTTTTAGTTCAGGTGAGTACCAAGGTTTTCTGTTGTCTATATTTGATTGTATGATTTTTGTGGATAGAGGGCAGATGCTGTCAGCCACTTTTTTAGTGATTTTGGACCAGGACACCGTGGCCGAGTCTGCGTCCGTGAGGTTGAGCTGTTCTAACTCGGAAGAAAGGTGATTGCTGAGGGTGTCAGGGTTACAAAGCTTCCTGTATTGAATTGTTGTCTTTTGAGTATGCTTAGGGGTAGACTGAAGGTTTTTCAGAGTAGTGGTGATCAATTTGTGATCCGACCAAGGGATTGAAGAACAGACTGTGGGAGAAGATGGGGAGAGGCTCTCATTTAAGAATAACAGATCCAAGGTGTGTCCTGCTTTGTGAGTAGGTTCATTGATGATTTGTTTGAAGCCCATGAAGTTCAATGAGTTGAGAAATGTGTTGCAGCTAGGAGACTGAGGGGTATCGTCCACATGGAGGTTAAAATCTCCCAAGAGGATGGCTGGTTTTTCGGAGTTAATGTGTTTAGCTATGAGTTCTATTAAAGGTGATGGGTCTGATTCCAGGTATCCAGGAGGGGCATAAGTGAGGCCGATTTGAAGGAAGTTGGATTTGAAAATTGCAAGTTCTAATGGGGGTGTGGCGTTTGCCCACTGGAGGGATAGTCTAAGTTTTTTGTTTGCAGCAAGAAGCAGACCTCCACCTCTTTTTTTAGGTCTGGGGATCGAGAAGAAGTCGTATGTGTTGAGCGGACGTTGGTTGATTAGGGCTATATCTTCTGGTTTTAACCAGGTCTCCGTGATGGCACATAAGTCCGGTTGGGCCTCCAGGAGGTAATCATGCAGGAGGTGAGTTTTTTTTGAAAGTTTTTTTTCTATATATAGAGAGTTTTTTTTCTATATATAGAGAGGTTTTTTTTCTATATATAGAGAGGTTTTTTTTCTATATATAGACTTTTTTTTCTATATATAGAGAGAGTAGTATATATAGAGAGAGAAAGATTGACAAAGGAAGACATTGATTAAAGCATGAGTGGTGGAAAAGAAGATTCTGGTCAGAGACTGGTGGAGGCAGGGTGAGAGGCTTGAGAGAGAGATTGGCAGGGACAAGATGGGGGGACTGAGAAAGAGAGAGACTGGTGGAAACAGGATGAGGGAACTGAGGCTGATGTGGACAAGGTGCAGTATTGAGAGAAAGAAAGATACTGATAGGGATTAGGGGAAGGGGATTCTCTTTGGACTTCCCCAACCCTCCAGAAATGGAAGGCTCTGTGGTATTATGCATTCTGATTCTTTGGCTCTTGGCATGTGAAAGATTGGCCATCCTTGGAATGGAGTGCTCTGTTTTAATACTGTTCACATGCTGGCATAATGCTGGCTTAACTGACTTTTTGAGTCAGCAGAGTTGAGGTGTTTAATTGTTCAGCTTCTTGCAGCCAGCTGTTCCTTACCTAGGGAGTGAGGAATAGTGAGGTGTTGGTATCACTTTGAGTTTTTCAAACCCGTATGATAGTAATATTAATAATAGCTATCCTCATTAAATACCTTATGCATACAATCAAGCAATTATTCAAGGAAAAATTACACAACCCCCTCCAGCCAACCACTCTCAGCTTCACATTAGCTCTGAATGAGTCAGAGCTAAATAATTGGCTCCCAGGTGAATCAATTAATGAAGATGATTTGAGCTCATTATTTTCTGCAATGAATTCAGCATGTAAATTCTTGTACTTTTTATTTAATTCCTGTCACCCTTGGGTAGGATCATCTTGTCTCATTTTGAAGACAAACAACTCCGAAAGGCCACGTCAGGCATCATGGGGACTGAGAAATGCTGTGATAACTGTCGGACCAGGTGAGTGCTCTCCCCTAAAGGCCCCCAATTTTGTATTTTTTTTCTTTTCTTCAGGATCAAGCATGAAGATTTTTCTTGACTGGCATCAAGCATTATCCACTAATCAAAATTTCATCTTGACTCACATGCTTAATTTTCTGGAATCCTATTTTCCACACTTACTTCTTTGTTTCCCTTCTTCAGACTAAGAAACTAATGCTCAGAAAGCAATTTGTACTAGGAATATGTTTTTGTTTTTAACAAAATAGACAATTTCTTTTCATTTTGTTTGTAAAGTGAAACAAGGGAAAGCTTGATAAATGTTTTTTTCTAAGTTTCGTTTAAATGTGTACTATTCACCATTGGGGCGCGCTATTTGCTGTTAGTCCGCACTATAGAGGTAATTTTAAAAGGAGTTACATGTGTAAATGTAACATACTATTGTAGCAAGTTAAAAAAGCCATTTATGCACATAAAGTACACTTACAAGTGAATATCAAATGGACAATTCAATGGCATATATTGTAGCAATTTTGAAAAGTCCACTTACACGAGTAAAGTGCATTTGCACGTGTAAAACCTAATTTTAAGCATGTAAATGCTTTTTAAAATCAGGCCCTATTTCTTTTAGTACGTACTAACAGCAAATAGCATGCGTTAATAGCAAATAGTGCACACTAAAATGAAACATAGAAAAATACAAAAAAAATCCTAACAAAACCTAAAACAAAAGGCCACAAAACAAAAGCAAAATTCTTGGCATCACCAAAATTGAATTTCTGTTCCTGTTTACAAATGCATATTAATTAAAAAATAGTTACCTAAAATTCCTTCCATTATGAAAGTCAGGATGTCTTTTTGTCTTAGTAATTAATATATTCATTCATTCCTCTTTAGAAATATTAAAGCAATTGGCCTATCCAGGACATATAGAGCAAAATATGAACATAAAAAAATAAATGTGTGTACATTCATTATAATTTCATAGAAATAAAAATGTGCAAGTATATGAATTATGGCTAATGTAAATTTTGAAATTGCAAAATTACTAATCAAAAGGGTTTCAGTTAAATTGAAATTAAATTAATTAAAGATGTTCAATTTAAAGATCATGAGGATGATATTCATTGTCACTTAGCTGGAACGTTCCGACTTACCCAGCTAAGTGGCGCATTTTAAATATTTGGCTGCGGTCAGCAGCCATCACTTAGCCGGATAAATACTTAACCGGCTAAGTGACTGCAGGGGAATGATGGAGAGGAGCTGTGTTAGTCAATTAAGTTATCCAGCTGACCTTGATATTCAGTTATCCAGATAACTTATCCAGTTAACTCTGGTTGGTCCATAGAACTGTCCTCAAATAAGCCGGATAAACTTATCCGACTAACTTTAGGATAGCTAGATATTTTCAGTGATGCAGTCATGCTGCTGAATAAATAAGCTAAAGTATTTGGATAAATATATCTGGCTAACTTGCTGAGCTGCACATCGGCTGAATATTTTCTTCCATGTGTTTAAGCCAAATTTCACATTAAAATTCTTAAAATAACCGATTTGCACATTTAGCTATGGAATTAAAAAAACAAAAAAAGTCCAACCCTTCAGATCAGTATTAGGTAAATTGATGGAAGTGTGTATATGTCTTCTGCGTCCATGTTCCTTGATCTTTCAGGTCTCTGCTACGCAGACCTGACGTTAGTTTCTCTTCTCTTCTCTTTTTTTTTTTTTTTAGATTGATTAGCAACATATCCACTGATGATGCAGAAGAGACCTTGCAGGACTTTGGGTTGCAGGCCCACCAGCTGATGTCAGCAGTCAGCATCTTGGGAGAGAAGTTTGGAATAGGGATTCCGGTTCTGTTTCTCCGAGGATCAGTAAGCGTTCAGATTTCTGAACTTAGTAAGCCAAAAGGCTTTCAGTTTTAATGTCACTGTGTTAGACTTTAAGGTGAATTTTAAAAGTGATACACACTCACAAAATAGCGGATACACATGCAAGTAGTGCTTATTCACACTAAAGCTATTTTATAAACCTCGCATATAAGCACATAAGTGTTAGGGTGCGAATAAATTTGCTTATGTAAAAGAGAAGCAGATTAGGGGCGGGTCAAGGGCATTCCAGAGCGAGACCAATATTTATGAGCACAAGTTGCGATTTTATAATCTTTGAATGTAGTATGCATAAGGCTATTAGGTGTGCATATTTACTTCTGCTATTTATCAGGTATACTTCAGAATAAAACTGGGGGGGTGCAGACTGAAGAGCCTTGATCTCTAGGTCTTGATGACCTAGAGATAGACTGAACAAACTGGTGGACTAATTGGTAAAACTGGTAATTTCCTTCATGCGCGTTATAAAATGTTCTCACTTGAGCATGTAAAAGCCAAGTCCTCAAGAAAATAGGCGAATAACCTATCTTCATTTAACTGCTTAAAATTAGGAATGCACGTACATGCAAATAGGCGTATTTTATGTTATGGGTGCGGGCGATATAAAATTCTTGCTCATATGGATGCACGCCCACATATGCACGCTCGTTTTAAATTTACTGTCCCTATGTAAAGGCGCATAATTAATTTTGTATCCCTTTATACATATCCACTAGTGTTTCAGAACCATGATTTTATCAGTATTTCCTACTAATTTCAACACAGAACCAGTTCTTCATTAGTGGACACTAAGAACATAAGAACATAAGAAAATGCCATACTGGGTCAGACCAAGGGTCCATCAAGCCCAGCATCCTGTTTCCAACAGTGGCCAATCCAGGCCATAAGAACCTGGCAATTACCCAAAAACTAAGTCTATTCCATGTTACCATTGCTAATGGCAGTGGCTATTCTCTAAGGGGCGGATTTTCAGAGCCCTGCTTGCGTAAATCCGCCCAAAACCGGGCGGATTTACGCGAGCAGGGCCCTGCGCGCCGGGAAGCCTATTTTACATAGGCCTCCCGGTGCGCGCAGAGCCCCGGGACTCGTGTAAGTCCCGGGGTTCTCCGAGGGGGGCGTGTCGGGGGCGTGTCGGGGGGCAGGCTCGGTCGTCGCGGCGTTTCGGGGGCGTGTCAGCAGCGTTTTGGGGGCGGGTACGGGGGCGTGGCTACGGCCCGGGGCGGTCCGGGGGCGTGGCCGCGCCCTCCGTACCCGCCCCCAGGTCGCGGCCCGGCACGCAGGAGGCCCGCTGGCGCGCGGGGATTTACACCTCCCTCCGGGAGGCGTAAATCCCCCGACAAAGGTAAGGGGGGGGGGTTTAGACGGGGCCGGGCGGGTGGGTTAGGTAGGGGAAGGGAGGGGAAGGTGAGGGGAGGGCAAAGGAAAGTTCCCTCCGAGGCCGCTCCGATTTCGGAGCGGCCTTGGAGGGAACGGGGGTAGGCTGCGCGGCTCGGCGCGCGCCGGCTATACAAAATCCATAGCCTTGCGCGCGCCGATCCAGGTTTTTAGCAGATACGCGCGGCTCCGCGCGTATCTACTAAAATCCAGCGTACTTTTGTTTGCGCCTGGAGCGCAAACAAAAGTAGGCTATTCGCGCGCCTTTTAAAATCCGCCCCTAAGTGAACTTAATAGCAGGTAATGGACTTCTCCTCCAAGAACTTATCCAATCCTTTTTTAAACACAGCTATACTAACTGCTCTAACCACATCCTCTGGCAACAAATTCCAGAGTTTAATTGTGCGTTGAGTAAAAAAGAACTTTCTCCGATTAGTTTTAAATGTGCCCCATGCTAACTTCATGGAGTGCCCCCTAGTCTTTCTACTATCCAAAAGAGTAATAACCGATTCACATCTACCCGTTCTAGACCTCTCATGATTTTAAACACCTCTATCATATCCCCCCTCAGTCGTCTCTTCTCCAAGCTGAAAAGTCCTAACCTCTTTAGTCTTTCCTCATAGGGGAGTTGTTCCATTCCCCTTATCATTTTGGTAGCCCTTCTCTGTACCTTCTCCATCGCAATTATATCTTTTTTGAGATGCGGCGACCAGAATTGTACACAGTATTCAAGGTGCGGTCTCACCATGGAGCGATTCAGAGGCATTATGACATTTTCCGTTTCATTCACCATTCCCTTTCTAATAATTCCCAACATTTATTTTATTTATTTATTTAAGGTTTTTTTATACCGGCATTCATGAACTCGTTCACATCATTCTGTTTGCTTTTTTGACTGCCGCAACACACTGTACCGACGATTTCAATGTGTTATCCACTATGACACCTAGATCTCTTTCTTGGGTTGTAGCACCTAATATGGAACCCAACATTGTGTAATTATAGCATGGGTTATTTTTCCCTATATGCATCACCTTGCACTTTTCCACATTAAATTTCATCTGCCATCTGGATGCCCAATTTTCCAGTCTCACAACGTCTTCCTGCAATTTATCACAATCTGCTTGTGATTTAACTACTCTGAACAATTTTGTGTCATCTGCAAATTTGATTATCTCACTCGTTGTAATTCTTTCCAGATCATTTATAAATATATTGAAAAGTAAGGGTCCCAATACAGATCCCTGAGGCACTCCACTGTCCACTCCCTTCCACTGAGAAAATTGCCCATTTAATCCTACTCTCTGTTTCCTGTCTTTTAGCCAGTTTGCAATCCACGAAAGGACATCGCCACCTATCGCATGACTTTTTACTTTTCCTAGAAGCCTCTCATGAGGAACTTTGTCAAACGCCTTCTGAAAATCCAAGTATATTATATCTACCGGTTCACCTTTATCCACATGTTTATTAACTCCTTCAAAAAAGTGAAGCAGATTTGTGAGGCAAGACTTGCCCTGGGTAAAGCCATGCTGACTTTGTTCCATTAAACCATGTCTTTCTATATGTTCTGTGATTTTGATGTTTAGAACATTTTCCACTATTTTTCCTGGCACTGAAGTCACGCTAACCGGACTGTAGTTTCCCGGATCGCCCCTGGAGCCCTTTTTAAATATTGGGGTTACATTTGCTATCCTCCAGTCTTCAGGTACAATGGATGATTTTAATGATAAGTTACACATTTTTACTAATAGGTCTGAAATTTCATTTTTTAGTTCCTTCAGAACTCTGGGGTGTATACCATCCGGTTCAGGTGATTTACTACTCTTCAGTTTGTCAATCAGGCCTACCACATCTTCTAGGTTCACCGTGATTTGATTCAGTCCATCTGAATCATTACCCATGAAAACCTTCTCCATTACGGGTAGCTCCCCAACATCCTCTTCAGTAAACACCGAAGCAAAGAAATCATTTAATCTTTCCGCGATGGCCTTATCTTCTCTAAGTGCCCCTTTAACCCCTCGATCATCTAATGGTCCAACTGACTCCCTCACAGGCTTTCTGCTTCGGATATATTTTAAAAAATTTTTACTGTGAGTTTTTGCCTCTACAGCCAACTTCTTTTCAAATTCTCTCTTAACCTGTCTTATCAATGTCTTACATCTAACTTGCCAATGTTTATGCTTTATCCTATTTTCTTCTGTTGGATCCTTCTTCCAATTTTTGAATGAAGATCCTTTGGCTAAAATAGCTTCTTTCACCTCCCCTTTTAACCATGCCGGTAATCGTTTTGCCTTCTTTCCACCTTTCTTAATGTGTGGAATACATCTGGACTGTGCTTCTAGAATGGTATTTTTTAACAATGACCATGCCTCTTGGACATTTTTTACTTTTGTAGCTGCTCCTTTCAGTTTTTTTCTAACAATTTTTCTCATTTTATCAAAGTTTCCCTTTTGAAAGTTTAGCACGAGAGCCTTGGATTTGCACACTGTTCCTTTTCCAGTCATTAAATCAAATTTGATCATATTATGATCACTATTGCCAAGCGGCCCACCACCGTTACCTCTCTCACCAAGTCCTGTGCTCCACTGAGAATTAGATCTAAAATTGCCCCCTCTCTCGTCAGTTCCTGAACCAATTGCTCCATAAAGCTATCATTTATTCCATCCAGGAATGTTATCTCTCTAGCGTGACCCGATGATACATTTACCCAGTCTATATTGGGGTAATTGAAGTCTCCCATTATTACTGTACTACCAATTTGGTTAGCTTCCCTAATTTCTCTTAGCATTTCACTATCCATCTCACCATCTTGACCAGGTGGACGGTAGTATACCCCTTTCACTATAGTCTTCCCTGACACACAAGGGATTTCTACCCATAAAGATTCAATTTTGTATTTAGTCTCATGCAGGATGTTACTATCACCATGGTTAGTGCGGTGGGTCACTCCGAGGCAGCCTGAAGGGTGGTCAGCGTTTCTATCAGGCGTTCTTCAGGCGGCTGTGTCTCCCCCACCCGATTGCTCCGCCAGAGGTCATGCTGCTTGTCAGCCGATGTGCGGCTTGTGGCGAGGTGCATGTCGCACAGATTGGCCTTTGTTCCCACTGCCTCTCCGGGGGAGAGGGCAGCTTGGGAATGGCTACGGGAGCAGTGATTAGGCATTGGGTCGCAGAAAAGAGCGTGGGGGGGGGGGGGGGGAGGGATCGCAATTCAGCTGGCGATCCCTTCCCGGTTTCTGTGGGAATGGCGATCATTTTGGCTTCTTTTCAGTCAGCAGCTGAGAGAGCTGGAGGGGTGACAGTTCTTCCTCCCCTGCTCTGCCTGGCCATTGGAAGACCCAATGAGGCCTGATTGCCCCTGGGGAGGAGGAGGACCTTTTAGGACCAGATCCTGAGGAGCCAGCAGCTTTTTCTTCAGATTTTGTGCTGCTTATGCACATGGCATATCTCACTAGGAGGGCCACGGGACGCCGCCTTTCCAGGCTCAAGGACCCACAGGAACCGCGTCATGCCAAGTGACCTAAACCTACGCGGGCGAGTGAGTTGACCAGGGTTTGGCAAATCCTTAGTCAAGCTGCTCTGTCGATGGATCCGGACAGAATCTCAAGAGGGGTCGGATGTCGAAGAATCTCCGGCAATGGACCCTGCGGACATGAGTTCATCCTTGGACCTTCAATAACCAGATGAGGAGAGGGGGCCAAGCCCCAACCGTGGAGGGGGACAGCCCTAAAGTGGTTCGCCTTTTCATCAGGAAAGAGTTGTAGCCCCTGATCCCGTATGTCTGAAGGAATTGGGGATTAAGGAACTGAGTGAGGGATCTGATCATGAGGAGGTGGACCAGTCATGGAGGGCTTAAGAGGTCCGAAGGCTTTCCTGTTTCATAAGTCAGTAAAGAAGCTAGTGCTTCAGGAGTGGGAAACTCAGGATACTGGGCTGAAGGTTAGCAGAGCTATGGATAAGTTGTATCTGTTGCCAGAGGACAATTTACCTTTGTTGCAGATGTCGAAGGTTGATGCCTCAGTGTTGGCTGTCACAAAGAAGATTGCTATTCCTGTAACTGGTTCTGCTGCGTTGGAGGGTATGCAGGACAGTAAATTGGAGGTCCATCTCAAAAAGATATTTGAGGTATCTGCTTTGCACATTCAGGCTGCAGTGTGCAGCAGTTTCATGCTTCCGACTGATTTACGCTGGGTTCAGCAGTTACAGTCTGATAAAGCTATGTCAGCGTCAAGAGTCCAAGCAGGCCGAACGGCTCAAAGTAGATGTATTATATGACCTCATGTGAAAATCCAGCAGGACTATAATGTCAGCAGTCTCGGCCAGGCTGCTCCTTTGGTTGCAGAACTGGTTGACAGACGTGTGGTCTAAATCCCAGTTAGGAGTGTTACCCTCCAAGGGGAAGCTGTTGTGTGGAGAGGACTTAGAGGAGCTGGTAAAGCATCTGGGTAAGAATAAGATTCATAAGCTGCCAGAGGATAAACCAAAGGACGGAAAAGGTGCCTACTCCTCGTGGCCTTGCTTCTGGATAATTCAGCATTTTCGGCAGAATTGGGCTATGGGAGGAGCCCAAAGGCAAGGATCTGGCAGGCAGAAGTTTTGGGGCCAGAACTTTCAAGGTTGAAAGCCGAACAGGGATGCTTGCAGCCAAGGCGCGTCGGGATCCAAGAAGCGAGACGGGTCCACTCCTCGGTGCTGGCTGTAGGTGGTCGGCTGAAACTTTTCTATGAGGAGTGGGCCAAGATCATGACAGATCAGTGGGTCCTAAGTGTGATAAGGCTCGTTATGCTTTAGAATTTGCTCGCCCGCTAAAGGATGTGTTTATGGTGTCTGCTTGTGCCTATGCAAGCAAATGATGGGTGGTTCGGGACGCCATTGACCATTTACAGATTCTGGGAGCCAAAGTTTCTAGAAACTTTGACTGACAGACTGAGCATGCCCAACCTGCCGCTATCCACTCATCCACGCGAGGTCCCCCTTCAGTCTCCTCTTTTCCTCGGCGCGGTTTTGGAGCGCCAAACCCTTGAAAGCATTTTTGCTGTATTTTGGGGAGGTTTTCTGCATCGGGTCCCCCTTCACATTGAGTTCCTGTTACGCTCTCCTCCTCCAGAGGGGAGGAGTTAGCAATCTGTTATCGCTCACCCCGCCAGGAGGGCGGAGTTAGCAATCTGTTCTGCTTTTCTCCTGAAAGGGGGAGGAGTAGCAAACTGTCATGATCTGCTCCTCCAGAGGGGAGGAGATAGCTATCTGTAGTGCTTTACCCCGACAAGAGAGCGGAGTTAGTAATCTGTTAGCGAACTGCTGTTAGATGCTCCTGTAAGGAAGGAGGTAGCAATCTGTTATGGATCAACTCCCCAGGGAAGAGGAGTTGGCAGTCTGTTCAATGATACTCTTCCGAGGAGAGGAGCTAACAATAGGTATCTTGTACTTCGCTACTGAGATAGCAATCTATCATGCCTCCGCTATGGAGTAGCAATCTGTTATATATAGGCTGTTGGGAAGTCCCATTGAAAGAGAAGGTAGCTATCTATATAATACTTCCGTAAGTGGTGTTAATGGTCGGTAGTGGTTGGCTCCCACAGAGTGATAGTAATGTAAGGAATGACCACTTGGAGGAAATGGTGAATCCCTGGGCCGATGGCAGATGACAGCACCCTCAGGAGGAGATCCTGAGAGGAACCACCGGCTAGGCTAGAATATGAAATAAACACAAATATTTCTTTATTAGGCTGGAAGCTGGACCACAAGTGGTGGCAGTATTGAGTCGATGTGTCCGGTAGGGCTGAAGTCCTTCTGATACTGGATTATAATCTCTGGGTTGCTGAGCTGTAGAGAGAGACTAGAAGTAGTGAGTAGACAGGGTATACTAGATACAAGATGGTACACTCACAATAGTAGATGTCTGCAATGGTCTCTATGCCACAGAGAGTCTTCAGTATAATCAGGAACAGGAGCCGTAGGCGAGCACTGGTTCCTCTAAACAGTCTGTAATAAGAACTCACAATAGCTGTATATGAAATGGCTTCTAGAGTAGAAGAGAGTCTGTAAAGGATTCTAGGAACATGGGCCCTTGTGGAGCGAGTACCGGTTCCTATCTGCAATCTTGCCAATATAACTCTCGATCTCCATACCTGCGATAGTCTTGGACGGAAGGGAGTCTTCAGAGCTATAGGAATGTAGGCCCTCGTGGAGCGAGTACCTATTCCTATCTACAATAGAACTCACTGTGTTCATGTCTGCGATTGCTTCCAGGCAATGAGGAGTCTTCTGAGTATTCAGGGACGTAGGCCCTCGAGGAGCGAGTACGGGATCCCGTCTTGGCAATCTGAAATCAAGAAGAGAGAGCAGAGCCCCTGTGGAGCGGGTAATCCTGGTAAGTTTGAAAAGGCCGAGCAGTGGAGAAGGATTCTACTCGCTGACTTGGATCATTGTTGCAAGTATCGTGGACTGCCGAAGCAAGTCATGTTGGAGTTCCTTGCTAACTCGTTAGAGGTTAGCAAACAAAGACCTTATAAAGTGAAAATGGATGACGTCACTACAAGGGGACGCCCCCGAGGTTCGCACCCTTGCTGGTACAAAGTCTGGAGCGCGCATGCATGCCCTTACGTCATCAGGTACATGGCGGATCCGTAGCGTCAAGCCAGCCCTGGGACACCGTGACCAAGTGGCAGGGAGAAGCCGCGGCTGCATCTGTCCGTCAGAGCCGAAGGGAGTCGCTCCCAAGGTAGAGAGGGTGGAGCAAGGGGCAAGAAGATGCACGAACGCAACAGTTCCTCCAGTAGGTACCCTTGGCTTTTGCCATAGTTATTCGCGGTCGATTCCCGACTCCTGTTTCTGGGTCTTCATCGGTCATCGACCGTGTGCTGGCCTCTTTTTCAGTGGTGTCATCGGGTTTTTGACGGTGCCCCGCAGATGTATCCGCATGAAATGTGTATCCTCTGCCTAAGGGCCTCGCACGACATCCGAGGGCATTGTTTGTGCAATCAAATGACCCCCAAAGGGCGTCGTGTTTGCCTGGATAAAATGGAGAAGCTTTTGGCACTCCAAAACCCTCCACTTTGGCCTCAGTATCTTCCATGCCTAAGGACCATGGGGAACCGTCCTCGTCCCTTCCCCTGGCGGTCCCGCTCTCCAGTACTCCTAAGGATCATAGAGAGGGAGATTGATCCTCGGTGGTCTCTCCCCTCACCCTAACCTTGGGGTCATCATCATCTTCGGTGCCGGGGAAAGACCAGGACAAGCGCCGGAAACCCAGGAAGCATAGACAATGGTCACCATCCCGACACGGTTCTGGTTCTGGAGTGGCATCGGTGGCTGCCGAGCTGCCATTGAAGTGGCACTGGCCACCAGAGGCCTCATCCTCCGGTGCTCCCGATAGCCCGAGGCATTCCCCACTGGCAAAGGTGCTGGGCGCTGCCCCCCCTCATGATCCCTCCAAGGATGTGCCGGCGACGCCTCGTCCCCCTCCATTAGTCCTTACTACACAGGACTTCTAGGAGGAGTTAGACCACAGGGTGCAATCGGTGGTGCTCAAAGCACTTCAGAGTGTTGAGCTGCTGGCACCACTGGCCCCCGAACCTCCGCCTTCAATGTTCATGCCCCTGCTGGAGCATCTGGATGTCCTCCTTGGTGCCCTACCGAAGCAACCGGTACCCGAGAGGCCCCCGATGCCTTCTCAGCCACCAATGCCCTCCATCAGAGCGATCCCGATTCCCAGGTACTCCGAATAGGATGAGGCCGTGGGGACCAGGCGTCCATGCCCATGGTTCCTTGGGCCACCACCGGTTCCCCCCGGTGAACCATAGCCGATGCACCCCTTTATGCTCGAGGACCCATCAATGCTGTTGGTGCCTTTGGGGCCCAGGCCTAGTGCCCCTCAGCATCCAGGCCCTAGTGAGGAGGACGGCCCCTATGACCCGTGGGGCGATGACTCCTCGGACGCATCTTCCAAGATCTCAGATGACCCCCTTTTAGAGCCTTCCCCTCCGGAGGAGCAGCGTTGCTCCCCGCCCGAGGACCTGCATTCACCAGCTTTGTAAGGGCCATGGCTGAATTCATCCCCTTCCAGTTCCTGTTGGAGGAGGATACCCGTCATAAGATGCTGGAAGTCCTCCAGTTCATCAATGCCCCAAAAGAGATCGTGGCAGTGCTGGTCGACGACATTTTTATGGAACTCCTCCTCCGCATGTGGGAACACCCGGTGTCGGTTGCCCTGGTGAACTGGAAAGCTGATGCGACTTATCTGGTTCAACAGGCCATGGGCTTTGAACGGCGGCACTTACCCCAACCAGCTGTACATGACACAATACGACCGCAACGTATGGAACAGGTCCAAGAGTTTCCGGAGGGCCTTCCCCAGCAACAGCAGGAATCCCTTATGGCTATTGCCGTCCTGGGACTTGAGATAGGTAGACACGAGGTCAGGTCTACCTATGACGCCTTTGAAACCGCAGCCCATCTAGCCACCGGGGCATCTGCGCCAGACAGCTGATTTGGCTCCAAGTCTCTGATCTCAGACCGAAGGTTCAGGACAGGCTTGCGGACCTCCCTGTACAGGAGAGAACCTGTTCGGGGACAAGGTGAAAGAGGTCATGGCGCAGCTGAAGGATCAGCATGATATTCTTTAGCAACTCTCCACCAGCCACTCTGAAAGCCCTTCTACTGGCCAAGGAAATACTTTCCTCCAGCTGACCATACTCGGCCACCTTGGTCCAGCCCTAGAGGTTGCAGCCGGTAGCAGCCACACCCGAAGGCCCAACCAGCCCCCCAGCAGGCCCCATCCACTGGTTTTTGACTGGTGGTAAGAGGGCGCAAGCCAGACACCAGTTCTCTTGGCAGCTGATCCCCCAGTCAGTGGCAGGGTCCTTTGATTCACCTGCTGTTGTGAAGAGATCAATTTGCACCATTGGGTCCTCTCCATTATCTGCCAGGACTACAGCCTGAACTTCAGCAGGCTCCCAGAAACTGCTACCCCATGTCCATCATGGGGTTCATCCGCCCATCTGGTCGTCCTTCAATTGGATCTTTCCGCCCTTCTAGCTGCAGGCACGATAGAACTGATTCCCCACTAACAGTGGGGTCATGAGAACATAAAAAATTGCCATGCTGGGTCAGACCAAGCGTCCATCAAGCCCAGCATCCTGTTTCCAACAGAGGCCAAACCAGGCCACAAGAACCTGGCAATTACCCAAACACTAATAAGATCCCATTCTACTGATGCAATTAATAGTGGTGGCTATTCCCTAAGTAAACTTGATTAATAGCCATTAATGGACTTCTCCTCCAAGAACTTATCCAAACCTTTTTTGAACCCAGCTACACTAATTACATTAACCACATCCTCTGGCAACAAATTCCAGAGCTTTATTGTGCGTTGAGTGAAAAAGAATTTTCTCCGATTAGTCTTAAATGTGCAACTTGCTAACTTCATGGAATGCCCCTAGTCCTTCTATTATTCGAAAGTGTAAATAACTGAGTCACATCTACTCGTTCAAGACCTCTCATGATCTTAAAGACCTCTATCAAATCTCCCCTCAGCCATCTCTTCTCCAAGCTGAACAGCCCTAACCTCTTCAGCCTTTCCTCATAGGGGAGCTGTTCCATCCCCTTTATCATTTTGGTTGCCCTTCTCTGTACCTTCTCCATCGCAACTATATCTTTTTTGAGATGCAGCGACCAGAATTGTACACAGTATTCAAGGTGCGTTCTCACCATGGAACGATATAGAGGCATTATGACATTTTCCATTTTATTAACCATTCCCTTCCTAATAATTCTTAACATTCTGTTTGCTTTTTTGACTGCTGCAGCACACTGAGCCGACGATTTTAAAGTATTATCCACTATGATGCCTAGATCTTTTTCCTGGGTGGTAGCTCCTAATATGGACCCTAACATCATGTAACTACAGCAAGGGTTATTTTTCCCTATATGCAACACCTTGCACTTGTCCACATTAAATTTCATCTGCCATTAGGTTGCCCAATCTTCCAGTCTTGCAAGGTCCTCCTGTAATGTATCACAGTCCGCTTGTGATTTAACTACTCTGAATAATTTTGTATCATCTGCAAATTTGATAACCTCACTCGTTGTATTCCTTTCCAAATCATATATATATATATATAAGCACCAGTCCAAGTACAGATCCCTAGGCACTCCACTGTTTACTCTTTTCCACTGAGAAAATTGTCCATTTAATTCTACTCTCTGTTTCCTGTCTTTTAACTAGTTTCTAATCCACGAAAGGACATCGCCTCCTATCCCATGACTTTTTAGTTTTCGTAGTAGACTCTCATGAGGAACTTTGTCAAACGCCTTCTGAAAATCCAAATACACTACATCTACTGGTTCACCTTTATCCACATGTTTATTAACCCCTTCAAAAAAATGAAGCAGATTTGTTAGGCAAGACTTCCCTTGGGTAAATCCATGTTGACTGAGTTCCATTAAACCATGTCTTTCTATATGCTCTACGATTTTGATCTTGAGAATAGTTTCCACTATTTTTCCCGGCACTGAAGTCAGTCTCACTGGTCTGTAGTTACCCGGATCGCCCCTGGAGCCTTTTTTAAATGTTGGGGTTATATTGGCCACCCTCCAGTCTTCAGGTACAATGGATGATTTTAATGATAGGTTACAAATTTTAATTAATAGATCAGAAATTTCATTTTCCTAGCTTGTAGCCAGATGGACTCAGAACAAATGGGTATAGTGTGCTCGTGCTAGCAGTTGGAGACGGATCTGAGGTCAGCACGGGTACATATACCCCCACAGGAAGTGTAGCAAATCAGTAATTTCCGTCTCCAAAGCAGTTTGGAGAACCTGCACGCTCGCAGAGCGTGTTTTCCAATACTACTTTCTATTTTTCTACTTTCTATATTCTACTTACTAAATTCCTACAGGAACATCGAGCCCCGCACTCCTGCGGTGATACCCTCGGGTCCCTCCCCCAGTTGAGTTTCCCGGGGTGATTTCCGCGATCCCTCGGAGGTCTAGGCCTCGGTCCGGTGGCCGAATCGCGGCAGGGATCTAGCCCCCGAGCGAGAAGGGCTCGGGTCGGGCTGAGAGGCGCCTCGGTCCCGGCGTGGACTTAGCCCCGAGCGAGACGAGTTCAGCGGCCTAGAGGCAGCGGGTGCATTTCCTCAAACGTGGTGGTGAAGGTATTTCCCCTCTCCCCCCGCAGCCGGAGACCGCCCGGGTTCTAACCGGGAAGCGCCGAGGATCAGGTAAGGCGTATATCTCTTACTTTTGGTCTCCGAGGGACGAGGATCGGCGGCGTTGCCTGTATGCGGCACGCCGTGGAGGTTGCCATTTTGTCGGCCTTGATTCAGGTATTGAGCGCCCATGATAGGCGCCTGTATATGATTAAGCGCATATTATTGAGAAATCATTGAGCGTATACTGCTGACCGCATACTAATGAGCGCATATTGGATATCATTGAGCGTATATTGCTGAGCGCATATTGGATATCTTTGAGCGTATATTGCTGACCGCATACTAATGAGCGCATATTCGATATCATTGAGCGTATATTGCTGACCACATATTATTGAGCGCATATTGGATATCATTGAGCGTATATTGCTGACCGCATACTGTTGAGCGCATATTGCATATCATTGAGCGTATATTGCTGACCGCATATTATTGAGCGCGTATTGTATATCATTGTGCGTATATTGCTGACGGCATATTATTGAGCGCATATTGTATATCATTCAGCGTATAGTGCTGACCGCATATTATTGAGCGCATATTGTATATCATTAAGCGTATATTGCTGACCGCATATTATTGAGCGCATATTGTATTGAGCGTATATTGCTGCCGCATTGAGCGCATATTGTATTAAGCTGCCGCATATTCTTAGGCGCATATTCTTCAGCGCTACATTCGCAAGCCGCAATGGAACATTGCGGCTTGCGAATGTAGCGCTGAAGAATATGCTCCTGATTCAGGCGTAAAAGCTCTCGGCCTCTGCTCCTGATTCAGGCGTAAAAGCTCTCGGCCTCTGCTCAGCATGCCAGCTTAGAGCCACGCACAGCGAGGAGCCAGACTCCCTTTGTGCCCAATGTGAGGAGGCAGTGGGAGCCTCGGGCCAGGACGAGTCTCAACCGAGGTTTGCTGACAGTTCCCCAGGGGCCACCCCAGATCTAACGGGCAGTCTCGACCAACCTGGGGTTCCGGGGGACCTGGTACCCCGACGACTAGAGACCGCTTCCATTTACTGGGTGGATCTCTTTAAGGGGATCCATGCCTTTGTACAGATGCAATCAGCTTCCCGTCCAGGCCCTGCTGCTGCTCCAGCTGATCCTGCCCCTGGACCTTCGCGCCCTTATCGTGGGCACCCGCCTCCGGGCAGTCCGATTCAGGCAGACCCTGATGTCTCGGAGGACGAGTCCGAACTCCCCGAGGAGGGAGAACTTCCCTCGGGGATTGAGCCATATCGAACCATGAGGCGGTTCTTTCCCAAGGAAGATCTCTCCAATCTGGTATCTCAGTGCCTGGCGGAGTTGGCTATTACAGGCCCCAGCACTATGGTGCCCTCTACGCAGAACACTCTGCTGGAAGGTCTTCGTCCTACAGCCCGCTATTTTCCCTTCTTACAAGCAGCACAGCAACTGATAGATTTGGAATGGGCTGCACCAGCGGCCTCATTCAAAGGGGGTCGGGCCCTGACGGGCATGTACCCCCTGGAACCGGCAGTCAAGGAGATGCTGGCGTGCCCTCAGGTGGACGCCTTGGTTAGCGCTGTGGTCAAGCGCACTACCATTCCAGTTGAAGGGGGGGCGGCCCTCAAGGAGCCTCACGACCGGCGACTGGACGCCATCCTGAAACAGACCTTTGAGGTGGCAGCTCTATCTTTGCGAATCGCAACCTGCTGCACAGTGGTGACGCGTTCCTGTTTGTCACAGGTCAGGAACAATGCTCCGGCAGCTGACATAGAGTCAGCTCTCTTGTTCCTCACGGATGCCGCATCTGACCTAGTCCGTACGACAGCAAAGGGGGTCTCATCCTATGTAGCTGCCAGGAGGCAGCTCTGGATACGGAACTGGTCAGCCGATGCTCCTTCGAAGACACGCCTCACCAGAATGCCCTTTAGGGGTTCTTTCCTGTTCGGCAGCGCCCTTGATAAACTGGCTAGCACATGGGGCGCCTCTCCAGTACCTCGACTAACGGAAGATAGGTTCAAAAGGAACCAGCGCGCCATTCTGAGGCACTCCAGAGGTAGAAGCTCCCAACGCTTCACTCCCTATAGGAGTCGCTACCAGGCACCTTGTCCTCAGGCCAGGAACCAGTCCTTTCGGACCAAGCAGCATAAGAGGGGAGCCGGCTCGGGTTCACGGCCCGGCCGCGCCTCCCAATGAGAATCAGCCGATCCATCCAGGGGACGGAGCCATAGGGGGCAGGTTAACCCTCTTCT